>NW_028327180.1:38006271-38309301 GCF_987537825.1 Furipterus horrens | reverse complement strand
CACACTAGTACACCAGCCCTGCTTCTTGGGACACCCTGTTTTTAAACCCCAGCCCCCTATAAGCAAACTTGGGAGGTGTTCCCAGTGAACATAGGGCAAACCAAGTCTCCAGGAAGTTGGGGAGTTGGTCTACCCAGGAGGGGTAGATCCTGGCTTCCCTCCCAGGGTGGTAGCTGGAATGTGGATTAGGGATCAGGGCCTGGGAGGGGCGTTTGAGAGAGATGAGTGTAGAGCTAAGGTCTCTTTCATTGTAGGAGGTGTCATGGACCTAATGTCTGTGTCCCCCTGAAATTTATATGTTGAAGCCCTAACCCCCAGTGGGATGATATTAGGAGATGGGGCCTTTGGAAGGTGTCTGGGGTTAAATGAGGTCATGAAGGTGAGTATCTATAATGGGATGGTGTCCTTATAAGGAGAAGAAGAGAGATCAGAGTTTCTCTCCACCAAGTAAGGACATAGTGAAAAAGTGGCCATCTACAAATCAGGAAGTAACCCTCACCAGGAGCTGACCCTGCTAGTGTTAGGGATAATGAAGCCGGTGACTCTCAAACCAGAAGGAGATAATTAACAGATGAATCATGGAAAAGGGGCGAGGAAATGACATTTCACAGCTCTTCACATATATCTCTGCGATTAAACAAAGGAAGATTGCACAGGGAACTATTTTTAACATAATTCCTGTTGAGTTTGAGTTTTCAGCTGTTTTAGACTTAAAGAGGCATGCTGACATCAAAACTGCAGTTAGTTTTCTTCTATCTCATCAAGTTTTTTCTCTACAGCTTATCTTAATGCGACTACTCTAGGCTGGATAGAGCCTGGATCAAGGGAAGCACTAGTGCTCTCCTATTGGCTGAGATCAAACCTCCCTTGAGTGGAGACTGGTGAGGGATGACCTTGGAGACCAGAGATAGGTTCATACTTGTCTAGGCTCTTCAGTTACACATGAGACAGTGTGGTGAGAGGTTGTGTGCTGCTCTATATAGTGATTCGTATTCCGAAGTGTAATCCGAGTTCTTGTCTATATACAAGGAGTTAGCAGAATTTATTTTTTAATTTACATACATACTTATTTCCTTTCCTTCAGATCATGTCTGCCTCTGCTATTTCTTGTCATAAGTGTCTAAACAACCCTGATTCATTTTGTTATATCTGTGGCAGTTTCAGCATTCCCAAAGGACAAACATCAGTGCATTTGTCAGGCAAGCCTATTTTGCATACTTTAACTAAAACTTTGTGATCAAGATAAGTCTTGAGCCCCTCACAAGGTGTGCAAACAATGTGTCGAGTTTACGGATGTGGATGAAGGGAACACGTGATAAATCGCCATTTGGTATACCTATGGTTTGGTGAGAGCCCAGAGATCATTCAAGTGACTGTTACTTTTGTATAGTGAAAATGTCAGGATATAACAAGAAAAAGAAATGTAAAACAGAGTATCCTAGTCTACCATCAGCTATATGCCCAGCGCCTCATTCAGTTGAAATCCCAGTGCCAGTTTTCAATGAACTACCCTCTTTCAAAAAACAGGAGTATGGTGAAGAACTAAGTGACAGCAACAATGAAGATTTTGAAATTGAAGATGACTCAGTTCGTAAGGAATTTGATCAGCATGACTTGAATGATTTGGCACGAGATTTGGGACTATCCTCAAAGGTTTCAGAATGCCTAGAGTTACAGAGTGGGCTCCCTCAAGTACCCCCAGAGCCTGTGGTTTGGAGGATAGGGAAAGGGAAACAGCCTTCAGGATGCCTTTGCATATCTATGGCTGGTAGCTAGGGTCTTAATTATGTAAATAACTTCTGTTCTTCCACAGCTCCAAGGAATAATGAGCAGTGAATAAGCAAGGCCTATGGAAGGTTCTGTGAATGGTCAGAACAAGTTACCATGCCTACTGTGTCACAGGCCACAGTCAGGGATTTAAGGAGAGGGTGGCAGACATTTGGGGGGAAGAAAAGAGGAGAGGAAGAGAAGAGAAGAGGAGAAGAGATCCACGCGGTTTGCAAGGAGAGCAGAGAAGGATACCGTGCAGCTTTAAAAGGGCAAAGAGAGAACCATATGTGATCCAGTGCAACATAGCACATGTTTTTCTGAACTGTTATATGGAGGCTGACGACATCATACCCCAGATTCTGAGGGAGACAGCTGACAGATAAGGGATGGGGAAGTTCTGGGCATGTTTTTGGCCTATAGCCTTTTGGGGAGCAAGAAAGGAATGGGTCCCGTGGGAGAACAGGGCTCTGAGCTGAAGTGCACACTGCCCTCCCCAGGTTGGAATATTGTAAATAAGAACCTGTTTTTCTCGACACTAGTGGTTGGGTTTTACACCAAGGCACCACGTGAAAGATCCCCCTTTCTCTGTAACACTAGCATCAAGACTGCATGAGAAAAACTTGCTTGAAAAAGGATCGAAGGTATCCTACTTTTGATCAAGAGAAAGTGCATTTCTGTAGTACTTTTGAAGTGACTGTGGCTTTCTGTATTGCCATAACATACATGGTTTAATGGAGGAATTGGGAATTCCAATCTATAACGCAATTGAATGGCGACTTTCATCGATAGCTCAAAGTGGAGCTTGAAGTGTGTTCTCCTCTACAATGGCAATTTATTTGGTGGAGTCCCAATGGGCCATTCAGTTTGTTTTTGTGAAGAATATGAAGATATAAAGAGAGTCATTGGTCTGTTGCAATATCACAAGCACAATTGGATCATCTGTGTTGACCTTAAAATGGTCTGCTTCCTTCTTGGTCAGCAATGCAGATACACCCTGTTTTCTGTGTATGTGGGACAGCAGAGCTCTTGAGAAGCATTGGGTAGAGTCGAATTGGCCTCCAAGATCTGACCTCAAACCTGGTGATCCAAATATTCTACACGAGCCACTTGTTGACAGAAAAACATTATATTCCCACCTCTGCACATAAAACTGGGTCTCATGAAGCAATTTGTTAAAGCTTTGCCAACTGAAGGAGACCGTTTCAAGTACCTCATTTTGACATTTCCTAGCCTGTCATTTGAAAAGATAAAATACCTTAATATGTATGTTTGGTAGCAGAACTTTACTACTTGTACACAATTTGACTTACAGTAAGAGTCGTCGGCAGCCGTCCGTCTCGAGAGACGATGGTGTAGCTTCTTAAGAGTCTATCTGCACCACCGAGAATGGCTGTGCAGTCCGACTCGGGAGTGACACGGTATCTGTCTCCTCCCGTGTTGAATCGACATCTTACGATGACGCTGGAGTGTCCTCTCCAGTGAAGCTGAAGCTACAGAGCCTGGGCAGGGTGATATGGAAGGTCTGCTGTTGCCCATGCAGCAGACCCCCCCTCTCTTCGCAGCTGAAGGATCCAAGGGAAAGACGGAGTCAATACAGCTTGGCTTCAGGTGCGCCGCAGGAGTTGCCGGTATTGACTACAACGTCAAACCGCCTTAGGGACTCCGGCTCCGGATTTTCTGTCGGGGTTTACTCCCTTAGCCTTTCCCCTGAAGAGGTATGCCGCAAGGCAGCGGAGGTTTTTTGGAATCAGAGTTTTCCTTCTCTGACAGTAAGAGTATATAGCCTTTATATGAATAAAATAACTAAATAAGCAATCTATTCAGGTAATTTTTTCTTTATTTTCCTTTGCATGTTTATTTTGTATGATTTTTTGAGACAAAGGGAGGTTACCTTGTACCTTAAAAAGTTGATGTGATAGAGAAAAACTGAGTCATTTTTCAATTCAGATGCCAAAAGTTAGTCAAAAACAAGTGTCAGCTCTAACTCAACAAAAATTATGTTCCCCAGTGTTGTCATCACCAAGCACAGAGAAATGGGAAGATGTAGCTAGATAACTTTGCAAATAAATTGGAGATAGATCTATAACTAGATTACCCTTAGTTAATCACACCTTGAGTTAAGCAGTTAATTGCGTTAAATTGTGAACCCTGATTAACCAGTAATGGAGAAACTGGGGAGAAGGAGAGGATGGGGGGGCTAATTGTGTTAGGGAGGGGGAGCTAATCGCATTAGTATAAAACCCGTTTTCTTTGTCTACTTCGTGCGCGCATACCCCTGGCTGGCTGTGCGCCCAACTCTGCAGACTCGTAAATAAATGCCTTGCTTTGCTGCTCAAGTCCTATGTCCTGGTGTTTATTGTGAGCGTTTCTCATACTAGCACCTTGATTGTGGACTTCCAGCCTCCAGAACTGGGAGAAATAAATGTCTATTGTTTAAGCTGCCCAATCTATGCCATTTTGCAATGGCAGCCTGAACAGACCAAGAGAAGAGGAATATGAGGGGCTGGGGTGAGGAGAATAGGGGGCAGACAGTTCCTCTGAAATGGCACATGGGAGGGGATGGGGGTGACCAAGACATCTGACTACCTGCATTTGCATTCTAACTTCCCTCCTGACCAGCAGGGTGAGCTTGGGCACCTTAGTCTCCCACCTGCACACTCATGCCTCAGTTTCCCCTCTGCAAATTGAAATCATAGCATTATCTAGGCTTGTTTTGAGCATGCAATGAGTTCATTCTGGTCCATACTTAGAAGACGCTGGCCCATATTCGTAGGAACTGCTCAGTATGTGGGGGCTGTTATCTGGCTTTTAGACGTTAATTGAAGTTCTACTACGTGGTGATTCAGCCCTGGGGGAGGTACACAGCTACTTCTGGTGGAGTGGTTGGGTGGGCTTCTCTAAGGAGGTGACCTTTGAGCTGAGACCTAAGCGACATGAAGAAGGCTTGGGAAGCTGTGAAGGACTGTGCTGCAGGCACCGCATGTGCATATGCTCTGAGGTGTGACCGTACCCTTGGGTTTTTGGTTGTTTTTTTTTTGGTTTTGTTTTGTTCTTTTGCAGAGATGAACAAGAGTGACTCCTGTTCCCAGGGAGAGGCTTCCTGCTGGAGATGAGTCATTATCTGAACTTTAAGATGTTGGTAACACAGGGTGGGCTGCCAGGAAGTAGAGACTACACACCAGGTGTGGGCAGTGGCAAGAGAAAAGAAAGGTGAGGAGGCTGGAAGGCCAGGCACGGTGGGGGGCTCTACTGTAATGTCAGGCTCACTTGGTTCAGATCTTACCTCCACCAGTCACAAGCTGTGTGTCCTTGAATTGGTGACTTAACCTCTCTGAAACTCCTCCTTATCATGGGAAAACCAGGTTGTTGAAAGGATGGCTGGGGGAAAAAAAGTGACCTAGACTGGGCCTGGCACAGAGAAAGTGCTCTGCACACCTTCCCTATTGTAGTTACCTTGAAAGCCACTTGAAGCTACTCCCCTTCCTCCCTGGATACCCATGCCCCCTCTGCTGGCTCTTCCTGTGATGCCCAGAGGGCCCCTTCCAGAACCTGTCTCACAATGTCCTTTCTCTGCTCACCCTCCAAACGCAAACACCACTGGCAACCTTTCCCCATTGCTTTCGAATGTGCCAGGCACGTCCCACCTGCAGGCCTTTCTTTTGCTGGTTCCCCTCTCCAGTCACCCTTCCCTGTTCCATGTCATCTTGCCTCTGCTCTGTCCCCTCTCTAGGTGGGGATTCCCTGGGCCACATGCCATACTTTTCACACACACACACACACACACACACACACACACATACCCCCTTTTTTCTTCTTAGCACTGATCACCATTAACATACTATATATTTTACTTATTCATCATAATTACTATCTGTACCCCTCACTGAAATGTCAGCTCCACCAGGACAAGAGTTTTGGTCTGTTTTGCTCAGTGTGGTATTCATGGTATATAGTAGTTGTTCACTAAATATGCTGGTTGAATGACTGAATGAGTCCCCAACAACACTCTGAGGGGCTCCACATTATGTTAAAAGGATACATTTTTAAAAAGGAAGAAGCATGATACAATGTACGTGCGCCAAAGGTTGTATTTTAACTAGTGAGGGAACCAGAAAGATGTCACCACCAGTTCAAAGAACTCAAAGAACCACCCATTTCTAGGCAATCAGGATACGGAAATGAATTTGCTTAGTAGGTGCACATTTTCCTAGAACAATCCACAGTTTTTCATCAGATAATTTCTGCGTCTCCAGATGCACAGAATTTAGTCGACTTCATGTTTGAGGGCACAGTTCCAGTAAGAGTGCTGTTGCTTTAGACACCAGCTGTAAACTTCGGGGTCCCCCAAGACCACCCTCCCTTCAGACTAGCAGGCTGAAAATTCAGGGTGCTCGGGCTCAGTGATTCACTAGAATGACTCAAAACTCAGGAAAGTGCTTGGTTTATGATCGTAGTGTGTGAGTCTCCTTGCAGGGGGCACACAACACAATCCCACACACTGGAGGGAAGTGCTTAAAACAACAGGAATTTGTTCTTTCCTGATTCTGCAGGGCAGTCTGAGATCAACCGGTTGGCAGGGCTGTTCCATTAGGAGCTGAGGGAGAATCTGTTTCAGGCCCCACTGGTGGTTGCCGGCCATCCTTGGTGCCCTTGGCTTGTAGATGTGTGGCTCCAATTTCTGCCTCTGTCTCCGTGGGGCCATCTCCCTGTATGTCTCTGTGTCTTCACATGGTGTTCTCTCCTCCATGTCCAAATCTCCTCTTCTTATAAGGACACTAGTTACTAGACTAGGGGCCACCTTAATCCAGATGACCTCATCCTAACCAATTACATCTGCAAAGACCCTGTTTCCAAACAAGGTTCCAGTCACAGGTTTCCAGGTAGGTGTCAATTAGTGGGGGACATCATTCACTTCAACACAGACAGTAAAGATCTGGGGCTTCCTGAATGGAGGGGGGCCAGATATACAGCCAGTTCAGCTGCAAGAGTGGCGGGGCATGGGGTGCAGGAGGGATTGGGTGGGTCTAACCTTCACACCTACCTCCTCTCCAATATCAAATCCATTGGCTTTGAGCCCAAAACAGATCTCAAATCAATCCCTCCCTCCATCCTTTGGCCAACCACAGAGAAGCCTGCCCCTAACATTTGTGAGACCCAGGGCAAGACTTCAAGAGGGCCGCAAGCCCATGACTAAGTATTCAAAAATTATACATCAAATGACAAACTGCTGAACAGAACATATTTTACCCTCCATGGGGACAAATGCTCCAGAGGATTAACAGTGGCTGCATCTGGGCCATGATAAGACACCACCTCACACCCTCTAGGACTGCTACATGGAAGGACAGGTAATAATAATAAGTGTTGGGAGGATGCGGAGACATCCTCTGCTGGCGGGAATGTAGACAGTGCAGCCGCGGTGGACAAGTCCCGTGCATCTTCCAGAGGTTGAACAAACGATTACCGTCGGTTCCAGCAATTCCCCTCCTATCTACCCAAGAGAACTGAAAACCTATGTCCAAACAAAATTTTATTTGTGAATGTTAATAGCAGCAATATTTATAATTTTCAAAAAGTGGGAACAACTCAGGTGTCCATCAACTGATGATAGAGTGAAGCACTGACACTCACTGTGACATAGATGGACCTTGAACACATGATGCTTATGAGAGAAGCCAGACAGAGAGGGCCACACAGTGTGTGATTCCATTTATGTGGAGTGTCCAGAATAGACACATCCACAGAGACAGGAAGTGGGCTTCTGGTTGCCAGGGATTGGGAGTGAGGGATGGGGAATGACTGCAGATGAGAACAGGGTCTCCTTTAACGGTGAAGAAAATGTCCTAAAATTTGTTGTGGTGGTGGTCACACAACTTTAGGATATGCTAAGAACGTATAGAATTATACATTTTAATAAGATTTTATTTATTTTTAGAGAGAGGGAAAGGGAAGGAGAAAGAGAGGGAGAGAAACATTGATGTGCAAGAGATATATCTATCAGCTGCCTCTCCCGCACTGCCTCTCACATGCCCCCACTTGGGGACCTGGCCCGCAACCCAGGCATATGCCCCGGGTGGGAATAGAACCAGCAATCTTTCGGTTCTCAGGCCAGCACTCAGTCTATGAGCCACATCAGCCAGGGTTGAATTATACATTTTAGAGGACAAATTGTATGTCCTTTAAATTGTTAGGAAAAAAAAAATGGCTGCAATTCATAGACATTCCTCCCAATGGCAGATCCAATTTCCCCTCCCCTTCATCTGGGCTGGGTCTGTGACAGCTTTGACTAAACGGGCATTAGGGAAGTGACACCCTATGAGCTGTGGGCCTTAAACTTCAAGAGGACTGGCAGCTTCTATCTGGCTCTCAGTGAGTCCTGAGATGCCACATTAAGAAGTTTGACTGTGCTGCAGGAGTGGGCACGGAAGAGACCCTAAGGTCATACTGAAAGAGAGGGGGCCAGCTGAGGCACCAGGCTGACCACAGAAGCAGCTCAAAGCCCCCAGCCCAGCCACAAGCAGGACACTACCCAGCAACTTCTGTCAACTCAAAATGGGACAGGAGATCCTCCCTGCTGAACCCTGCCTGCATTCCTGATCCACAAAATCATGAGATATAATAAAATTTGGGGATAGTGTGTTACACAGCAATATACTGAACTCAAGCCTTCCTGGCAACTCATAGTCACCTTTTCAGTTCTCAGTTCTGCTCTGAGCCTGTGGCCCACTGTCTCTGTATTCTCTCTCTGCAGGGTTCATCCTTTATCGTGAGGGTCTTCACCTGCACACAGATGGCAGCTTGCATCTCACAAATCCACACTCCCCCAAAACAGCTGCCACCTCTGGGGCCTGGAATGTGCACATGTGGGCAAAGCCTGCCTTTGGGAGGAGGCACCAGGAGATCAGATCTGCCCAGATGTTGGAAACCAGGGAGTCCTGGGTGCTGCATGAGTCCTAAAAAAGGAAGGTATAGGCACAAGTCCAGAAGAGAATATCCCAGATCTAAGTGCAGCAATGACCCTAGCCCAGGCCACTATGGTCCCTCACGTGGGTGACTTTCCCAGCACCCTTTTCACCTGTGCTGGACAGGTAGCCACCTGAGGCTTGAAATGTGTCCAGTGAGATCGAGGAACTAAATTTTAATATGTGGTTTATATTTGTTTCTTTTTAGGATATTCTTTTTTAAAAAATTGAGATATACTTGACATATAACATTGTGTAAGTTTAAGGTGTGTTGATTTGACATATTTATATATTGCAACATGATTACCACCATAGCATTTGCTAACACCTCTATCAGGCCACCTAATTATTTCTTTTTTTGTGAGGGGACCATGTTGTTCTACACAGAGGTCTGCGTGAGGTTGTTTTCCTTTTTTTTTTTCATTTTTTAAACAAGAACTATATCCAACACACAAAGAGCATTCATGACTTATACATCCAATTTATGGAGATGTTCACAAACCCTGGGCTTACAAAATAGAACATGGCTACCACGTCAAAACCCCACTGTGTGTGGGCCCATTGCCTCGTGCCAACTGCCCTCCCCTCTGGATGGAACCACTATGTTGACTTCTGGGTTAACCATGTCCCCCCTTTTCTTTCAATTATCACATTTGGGAAACCCCTAAGTAACATAGCTAGTTTGGCCAGGTTTTGAATTTTATAAAAATGACAGGGTCTTGTAGGTATTCTTGTATTGGGGAAGTTATCCTGTGGATAGGTGTTGCTGGATTGCATTCATTTTCACAGCTGTATAATATTCCACTGTGTAAATCTACACAAAGGTATTAGTCTGTACTAATTGATGGATATTTGGATTGTTTCCGTTTTTTCCCCCTGTATTACGGCAAACAATGAGGTTTTTTTTTGTTTGTTTGTTTTAGATTTTATTTACTTATTTTTAGAGAGAGGGGAAAGGAGGGAGAGAGGGAAACATCAATGTGTGGTCGCATGCCCCCAACTGGGAATTGCCCTGACTGGGAATTGAACCAGCGACCCTTTGGTTCGCAGGCCAGTGCTCAATCCACAGAGACACATCAGCCAGGGCAACAGTGAGGTTTCAAAGCCCAAATCAGATCCTCTCATATGGGATGAGGAACTGAGACAGCACCTGGAAAGCAGCCAGCAGGGGCCTGAGGCTCTTGGCCCAATGATCTGAAGCCTTCCAACAACTCTGCCCCAGATGATGCCTTGATTGTAGTCTTGTGAAGCCTCGAGCCAGATGACCTGGCTAAGTGGCCACCAGATTCTTCACACACAGAAACTGAGAAAAGTTGCTTTAAGCCACTGTATATTGGAGCTATTTGTTACAGAGCAATAGATAACTAATACATGAATGTTACATTACATATGTTTTCCTTCTTTAATATCTGTTTCTGTAATACTGTTACAGAGAGAAAGGGGGTTCTTTCACTCGGCGCCTTGGTGTAAAATCCAATAACTAGTGTTGAGGAAAACAGGTCTTTATTTACAGTATTCCAACCTAGAGAGAGGAATGAGCACTTCAGCTTCAGAGCCCTGTTCTCCCATGGGACCCAGCACTTCCCTTGCTCCCCAAAAGACTAGAAGCCAAAAACATTCCCAGAAGTTTCCCATCCCTTATCTGTCAGCTCTGTCTTTCAGGATCTGGGGTACGATGTCATCAGCCTTCATATAACAGTCCAGGAAAAATGTGCCCTGTTGCACTGGATCACGAAGGTTCTCTCTCTGTGTCCTTTTCAAAGCCGCATGGTATCCTTCCTTTCAAGGCCGCATGGAGTTCTTCTTCACCCTCCTTGCAAACCATGTGGCTCTCCTCTCCTCCTCTAAAATGGTTGCCACCTATTTTTAAATCCCTGACCATGGCCTGTGATGCAGTGGGTGTGGTAACCAGTTCTGACCATTCGCAGAACCTTGCGCAGGCTCTCTGTGCTCTTTCCACACCATTCCATGGTCAAAACCCTTCCTATCTCCTTGGGGCCTTGGAAGAACCAAACCATTTGCATAACTAAGACACTAGCTACTAGCCATAGTTATGCAAAGATATCTTAAAAGCTGTTCCCTTCTCCCCATCCCCTAACCTGCAGGCTCTGGGGATTTTGGGGGACCCCCACTCTGTAACAATACCATGGGAAGTTCTCATTCATTGCCACGTCCATCACGCCAAAAACCTGACTTTGCACTTGATGGTCCCTCCCACCGGAAGGCTTTCCACCCACATATCCACCTGGTTCATCCCTGCCTTCTCTCCAAGTCCTTGCTCAAATATCACCTTCTCCACAGTCCTCCCTATTTAAAAATGCAGCCCCTACCCCGTAGGGTCCCAAACCGTTACCCTGCTTTCTTTCTCCACGCTTACTACTTTCCAACATATCATATAATTTACTTAGTTGTTATGTGTATTTGTTTCCTGTCTCCCTACTCTGCCCATGTCAGCACCCCAAGAGCAGGGTCTTTGTTTTGAGCTCTGATGCAGTCCCAGTGCTAGGACACAGGAGATGATCAATTGACATTTATTGATTTCATTATTCCATTTATCCATTTAACAAAAAGCTGTTTTTATAAGTTCTAGCACTACCTGCCTTGAAAGTTTCAGTTGGGATTACAGGATTCCAGCCCCAGGTTCCCGAATTCTGATCCTAGATTCCAGGGTTAGCCTTCTAGCTCTGGAATTTGTGTTCCGGAATCCACCCACCTCAGGCTCTAGAATGAAGGGGTGTCCAGAATCAGGTTCACCCTAGGCCTAGAAACTCGGGATCCCCAGACCCAGGCTTCGCAATCAGTTCCCCACCCCATGCCTCCAGGGTCCGGAATTCAGGATCCAGGCTCGCAATTCGGGCCGGGTGCCAGCAGCAACCGTTGCACTGAGATTTTGAAAAATCTGGCGCCTGTCTCTGGGATGGAGCAGGAGGTAGGGTGTCGGACAAGGCGCAGGGTAGTGGCTGCGGAGATGGAGAAGGATGGGGACAGGGCTTGCGGGGCTGGACCGTGCTGGGCTCGCGGACTTCTCGCCCACCGCCCGAACACACTACCCCCAAAGCAGACAGCAGTAGTCCATTAACTTTCTAGCGCCATGGGTTCAGCGGGTCCCAGGTTCGAATGCGGACCTCGCCACGCCCCTGCTGGGGTCCCGTGACAGGTTCCCTTAAAAAAAAAAAAAAAATTCTCCGGGTGCCTCAGTTTCCCGTCTTGGATATGGTCCCGAAGGCCCTCCCGCGGAGTGGATGGGCCAGCTGGGCCGGGGCCTCAGACCTCCAGTGTCCGGGGAAGGGGTGGAGGTAGGGGTGGGGGCACGGCTTCAGCTGTCACCGCCCCGCCCGCTCAGCGCCAAAATTTGAAAATTGCCAACGCCTCCCAAACTGCGCTAGGGGAGGAGAGCGCAAGGCTTTCTGGGACTTGGAGTCCAGCCCCCCGGGGGTCTCGCGGGGGCGGGGTGCTCCGGACCAGAGCTGAGAGATCAGGACCAGGACTAGGAACCAGACTCCATTTAGCAGAGGGGAAGATAGTCCCAGGCCTGCCCTCGCAGCCAGGATGGGAACAGCAAGTGCCAAGAGGGGTCAGCGCGGTGGGCGGCGGGTGAGACGCTGCAGAGCCTTGAAAGGCAGGCGAGTCACACTGTGGCCCCAAGGTGGTGGTCAGCTAAGCTTTGATGGGGAGGGTAGGCAGCTAAATCTGAGAGGTGGAGGTTAAGAAAGATGACCCCATGCTACCTCCAAACCTCAGTCATATTCTTCCCTCTGGCTCTGCCTCTTGTAGTATCACTTATATTTTGATTTAAACAACAACTGCCTTAGATATTTTATATTTCTACCAGTAGGAGAGAAAAAGAGTGGGTCTACAAGACACAGGTAATTTTCCAGAAGACAGCATAGTCATAGTCTAGTCGGGGACTCACTCGTGCCAGGCCATCTGCTTCAGGTGTTCAGAACAGGTGAGTACCCTTCCCTGGTGGATTGGCTGGGGTCCCTGAGAGAGGCTGAGCCAAGTGCCCAGGTGCGATGTGTGGGGAGAGGAGGGGTTCTGGCAGAAGGAACACCTGGCCAGTTCCAGTGCAACAGAAAGGAAGTGGTTCTCAACTGGGGATGATTTGCCTCCCAGGTGACATGGGGCAGTGTCTGGAGACATTTTTGGTTGCCCCAACTGGAGGTAGTGATGGTGCCACTGACATCAAGTAGTGTGTGTGGATGGGGGGCAGGTCTGAGCAGAGATGCTGCTCCACATCCTACAAGGAACAGGATAGCCCTCCACCACACCAGGCATGGGGTCCAAATGTTCACAGTACCCAGACCCTACTTTATCAAGTTGCCTCTCTTCTGGACGTTTTACGTAAGTGGAATCATATAGTATGTGGCCTTTGTGTCTGGTTTCTTTCACTGAGCATATTTTTTTCTGAACTGAATATAATGACATTACAGTTTCAGGTGTACAACTTAATGATTAGGTATTTGTACATATTGGGAAATGATCTCCACCATAAGTCTAGTTACCATCCATACATAGTTGGAAATATTTTTCTTGTGATGAGAACTTTAAAGATCTACTTTCTTAGCAATGAAGTATTGCTAATTACAGCCCCCATGCTGTACATGGTGTCCCCATGACTTATAACTGGAAGTTTGTACCCTCTTCATCCATTTTACGCCTGCCCCCATCTGTTTTATGTATGTATGAGCCATTCTATAATGTTTGTTTGTTTGTTTTTTAGATTCCAGGTATAAGTGAGATCACTGAGGAAGTTTTTAAGTGTTCTTCACCACAATAAGGAAAGAGATAGGTAGGTGATACGAGTGGGAAAACTGAGACACTCTTAAGCAACTCAGTGTCACACCGTGACGGAGCTGGGATTTTGGAGCCCAATGGTTTGGCTCTGGACTTGGCACCGTCCGCTAGCTGTTTAATGAATAGCTAATAACACCCGGTGAAATGGAGCTGGAGTTTCTCACTCTCAACCCCGCCAGAACTACAGCTCCCGGCATGCCACGCGAGGCACTCGGCCGTACTACAAATCCCAGTCTGCCTCCAGACAGCGGCAGCGGGCGGCGGGCGCCATCTTGGTCGGCGGCGCGGATTGAATGAGCCCGCCGAGTCGTGGCTGCCCTCCGGATCCGCGCGGGCCGTGAGCCGCTACCGTTACCACCGCCACTACTACCACCATCACCATCACCATGGCCACGCCGCTGTCCGGCCGCGTGGGCGGGCCCGCCACGCCACTGTCGCCCACGCGCCTGTCGAGGTTACAGGAGAAAGAGGAGCTGCGCGAGCTCAATGACCGCCTGGCGCACTACATCGACCGAGTCCGCGCGCTGGAGCTGGAGAACGACCGGCTCCTGCTCAAGATCTCCGAGCGGGAGGAGGTGACCACGCGCGAGGTGGGTACGGGCCCCACCGACGGGTCTTCAGGGGACTTGGGGGTCTTGAGCGAGGTGTGCATGCCGGGGTGGGCCCCTCCCATCAAGGGGTTCCCAGGGGGCTTTGTGTATCCCCTAAGGGTGCAGTTTTGAGCAGACCCCTTCTCTGAGGGTTCCCCAGGAGATCTGGGGGCCCCACTGTAGGACAGGTGGGGATGGGGCAGGCCCCGCCCACCGAGGGATTAGAGTAAATCTGGGGTCCCTTGAGTGGAGGGGGTGTGAGCCAGGTGAGGCTCCGCCCCCTAAAGGGATTGTGGGGAGTCTCTCCGGATGTGTTTGGGTTTTGTGGCGTCCTGGGAGAAAATTTGAGGATGATTCTTTGGTCTCCGAGATTGGGGAACTCAGGCTCACTGAGGAGTGGCGGGAGGGTCTCACGGAGGGTCCCTAGGCGACTCACGTGGTCAGTTCTCCGTGGAGTTTTGCAGGGGTCCCGTGATGGGTCTTGGGGAGTTAGGGGGCTGGTTGGGGGTTGGACAGTAGGCGCCATCTCCTACCCAGGCCTGGGGTGGGGTCCGAGGGGAAGAGTCTGATGTCTCGGGGAGGAGGGCTCAGGCGGGAAATTTAGGAAGCCCTCAGTTGACCCCGCACCGATGACTCTTGGGCTGGACCCTGGTAGGCCCTGAAGCCCCGAGGGTATGTGAGGGGAGGAGGAGTCCCGGGGTCTTGGAGAACCAGTGGGAAGTTATGGGTTCCTATTTGGGCCCGGGGCTTCACTGCAGACTGAAGGCGTAGGGGTCGGGTAAGGCCCGCTTCCTAAGGGAATGTGGGGCCCGGTGCCTGGGGGCGGGGTTCCTGGGTGGGGTCTGTCCCAAGCTGCATAGGCAAACTCACCTCTCATTTTCTCCCTCCCTCTGGCCCTGCCCAACCCAAGGGTGAGTCCCGCGAGTAAGGGAGGAGTGCTCGCTCACCTCGTGCTTTCCATGTGGGCCTGGTGGGAGAGCCAGATCCTCTGAGCCTCACCTTCCCCATCGGGAGCATGGGCCAAATGACAGACTTACAGGAAGAGAGCATCTGGGGGGTCATTTCTGGGAGTCACTTGTCCTCTATGTGACCTTGGGTCTCACTGTCTATTATGTAAAGTGTAAATAATAAATACTCATCTTTTAGGCTTGTTTGTGGAGCCAAAATGAGTTAATGTTTGTAAAAGAAAGAATAGAATACAGGACAGGTGCACAGCAGAAGCACTCGTCTGGGTTCTGGGTTCTGTTATCCCTGTTTAACAGTCGCTGGGACAGAGACTCCTTTAGAAAGTGGAGCTGGGGTTTTGGGAGGGGAAGACCATCTGGTGGTTGGTAGTGGTGTTCTGAGTTGCTTGGGATTGGATTCAAACTCAGAGTCCAAACTGCTTTTAATCTGTGTGACCTTGGGCAGTCACTCAGCCTGTTGGAGCCTCAGTTTTACCTGCTTAGTGGGGCTAGAATTGTCCCACCCAGATAATGGCCACCTGTCTTAGCAGTGGGAGGGGCCTCAGGTTGCCAGCCCAGTTTCTTCCTTTTGGGCTGGTCAGCCTCATATTTGAGCTGGTTTTTTGTCTCTTCCCCCACCCTCATGTTGTCCCACCTGCAAATGGGTTGAGACTCCCACACTGACTTTTGGGGGCACTGAACTTAGTGGGCTCCATGGAGACACATGGTCTAGACCTCTTGACTGAGTGTGGCTTATTTCTCAGCTGCTGAGGCTTGCTGGAAAGCAAGCTAACACCTGGGAGCAAGAGATAGCTGTGGGGGATAAGCCTGCCCCACAAGCAGGGTGGTGCTCCAGGTGATGACGGAAGTGTTCACAGCTGGAGCTAGGGCGTTTCATCCAGCTTGTTCTCCTGGAGCTCTCTGCTGCTTAGGGGGTGAGATGATAAATGCTGGTGAGTGGAAGGAGCTGATTGGTAACCTGCTGGAGAAGCGGGTGTGGAGTGGTCAGTGCTATGTAAGGAGGAAGTGACCTGCAAATGGCCTTGGGCTACAGGGGGGCCCAGGCTTCAAGCTGTGAGGGGACAGGGTGAGGCCTTAGTTGGTGAGCAGCCTCAGCTCAGGCTGGTGGGAAGTGGGTAATGAGTGGGTCCTGGGAAGGTGACTGTGCTACGAGAGACATGGATGTGTCCCGCTGAGGAGTGTGCCTGTTACTTGTACAGTATCATCTCACTGGGATGATCCTATCCAACAGGGGACGCTGGGCAGTATCTGGGGACACTTCGGGTTGTTATGACTGGGGGTGCTCCTGGCATTGAGTGGGTGGGGCCAGGGATGCTGCTCAGCACCCTACAGTGTCCAGGATGGCCCCAAATGCCAGTAGTGGCAAGGTTGAGAAGCCACTTAAGGAGCCCTTTGAAGATGCCATTTAAAATGTTAGAAGCATATCCAAGCAATCCAGGGGCCCAAGATAAAACTGAAGTTTCCCTGCCCATCCTGGCCAAGTGTCTGGTCCACAGACACTCCTTCATACTTGCTGATACACAGACCTGGCCATGTGTGCATTCCAGACATTTCCCATTAGATGTCAGTTGACACCTCTTGGCCAAGTGGGCATTAGTGGGTGAATTGCCACTGCAGATATCACTGTAGGGGTTCTGGAAGGTAGGGGGCTGGGGCTGGCCACATTCTGTTTGAGAAAGATCATGGGTGCTTGTAAAGGAGTGTTGTGGGCCAAGAAGGGGTGGTTCTTCAGGGAGTCTCCCAGCCTGGTGTTAAGTTCCTCTCGGCTTCAGTTTCTTTTCTCTTACCTGCCCAGGTGTCCTGTTGCTGCTGGGGTGGGGGTGGTGCTCCCCAGATGGACCCAAGGGTTAGGGGCTGGGCTCCTGGAGCTTGTGGGGAGTAGCTATCACTTGGGGTAGGACTTGTGTCTACCCTCAAGAGCCCATGTTTGGGTTTTATCTGCAGAGCTGTGATTTTGTCCCCCGAGGGACACAGGCAACAAGAAAAGGCCACCTCAGGTTATCTGTATATACACACACATGCCTCACCCTGGCCAACATGTGCTCACACATTTGTTGAGATTTCTCATGTTTGGCACTTGTGCAAGCCATAAAAAAAGGCCCAAGTTGTTTCTTTCCCGTTGTGGTGCCCCAGGCGTCTGCAGTGTGACCCCCAGTGATGGTCACAGGTGCAGAAACACGAAGGCCTGTCCAGAGAGCGCCTGTTAGTGGTCTCAAAGAGTCTTTGGGAAGTTGTCTGTCTGTTCATCTTTGTTTAGACAAGAATTTTCTCAATTGTTCCAGTGCTGTAGATCAGGGTCAGCAGATGTTTTCTGAAAAGGGCCAGAGTCGTTTTCAGCTTTGGGTTGGATGGTCTTGGTCATGGCTACTGAACTGGCCCTTTCTAGTGGGAAAGCTGCCACAGCGACAGGGAGGAATGGGCCAGGCTGAGTGCCAGTACAGCTCTGTGCACCCTGAAATGGGAATTCATGGAATTGCCTCTGCCACAAAGTAATTTTTTCTTTTTAACCCCTCAGCCATTTAAAAATGTAAAAAACCATCCTGGACTTGCAGGCTAGACAAAGAGAGGCAGTAGGCCCGGGGGTCCGAGTTTGCTGACCTGCTAGAGATAATTGCCTTAAGAACGCCAGGAGAAGAACAAAGTGCTTTAAACAAGACACTGAGATGGGCCAGGAGCTTGGAGAAGGGCCTGCAAGTGGGGCACTTGCTTTGGGCACAGAATCTAATGGGGACGCCAGAGTCTCAGTCATGGAGGTGAATGATATACTGTATATTTGTAATTACTTACTCAACCTTATTTTTAGGCCAGTTTTAGATTACAGAAAAATAGCAAAGGTAGAACAGATTTCCTGTGTACCTCAACCCAGTTTTTCCTGTTAACATCTTACATTAGTGTTTCTCAGACCCACCTTAAAAATACCAATATGTCATCATTAACTAACACCCACGCTTTGTTCCGATTTCCTTCTTTATTTTTCCCCTGAGGTTCCAGGACCCCACCCAGGATCCCATGTGTCAGGTGTCACATTTCCTTGGACCCCTCTGGGCTGTGATGTTCCTGACACATTCCTCAGTTTTCATGCCCTAGACAGTCGTGAGGAGGACGGGGCAGAAATTTGTTAGATGCCCCTCTATTGGGGTCTTCTGCTGTTTTTCTCATGGTCTGTCTGGGAATGGGATGAGTACAATATTAATGAAATATTTTTGAAGATTGGAATTAATGCAAAAAGTCCATGGTGAACAAAATATAAAAAATGTAAAGCCAAGAGCTCTGTCCCATAACCGAAAAGCTGTGGGTTTTATTCCAGGTCAAGGGCACATACCTGGGTTGTGGGTTCGGACCCCCAGCTGGGTGTGTACAATCCCTGGTCCAGGTGTGTAGAGGAGGCAACTGATGGATGCTTTTCTCTTGCGTCAATGTTTCTCTCTCCCTTCCTCTCTTTAAAAAGCAGTGAAAAAAAATATCTTCAAGTGAGGACACAAAACAAAACACTTAAAGCTAGGTTTTCCCTTTGCCCGAGCTCTAATCTGTTTTCCTGTTGTGTTGCTGTGTCCCGAGACACTCCTGTCCAGGGAGGCGAGGGTACAAGAGAAAGGGCCCCAGCAGGCATACAGTCTGGGGGAGTGGAAGGGGAACCTTGTCTGTAACCCCCTCCCTCAGGGTGCTGGAAGTTGAGATAGCAGGAGACAGGGCAGACAGGCATGTGAACCCAGGAGCCCAGCTATCTTTGGATAGTGGGGCCAACTCTGAATTCACAGTTTATTCCAGAAGGCAGTTCCTAGAAGGTGGAAACGGAAGGGGTGGCCCAAGGTGACACCTCTGTGGGAGAGAGGGCCCTTGCTGTGTGTGGGGAGAGGGGCAGGGGAGTGGGGAGTGGCCAGAATAAGGAGGGAGCTTGCTTTGTCTCTGCTCCCCTCACCATGTACTGTGTCATGCTCTCGAAATAGCCCCCCAGCAGACCTGCCTTGTTCCGTATCTTTGCAGGTCAGGAGAGGGCAGTTTATTGTTCCGTGCCTCAGTTTTTCCATCTATGACATGGGTCTAGGGGCCCATATCCTGCCCTGTGGGATGACAGGTCTGGGAACTACTAGAGTGAGGTGGGACATCCAGGCCTGAGAAGGTGGGAGGTTGGAGTCTCAGACTGGCTGTTAAGTCCCACCTTATCCAGATTTGCCCAGGATATTCTGGTTTTCACCCTGGAAAATCCCCCATCCAGGAAGCCCCTTGGTCCCATGCAAACCAGGACCATTGGTCACCCTATCAAGTGACAAGTCCTTGGCAACTCCCCTAAACCCCTCTGATCAGGGACCTTTCCTTTGATAGGGTGGGGAGTGGCCCTCTTGAGGACCTAGGCTGACCCTGCACCACAATACAGCTAGCTACTCGCTGGGGTCCTGCAGCTTTGTGGCACATGGTGCATCTGTCTAAGCCAGCTGCCCTGAGTGGGTCTGCTTGTCCTGTCTGCCTTCTCTGTCAGCACCATGTGGAGTCTTAACAGCTTTATTGAGATGTACAGTAACTTCCATCTGATACCATTCACCTAATTAAACTCCACAGTTCAGTGGTTTTTAATATATATTTAGAGTGTGCAGTCATCACCACTAAGTCCAGAACATTCTGTCACCCCCCAAAAAAACCCTATTCCCATCAGCAGTTACTCCCCAGCCCCTCCCCAGCACCTGACAACTACGAATCCACTTCCTGTCTCTGTGGATGTGCCTGTTCTGGACATTTCACATAAATGGAATCACACACTGTGTGGCCTTCTGTGTCTGGCTTCTCACTGAGCACCATGTGTTCAAGGTCCATCCACGTTGTAGCAGGTGTCAGTGCTTTACTCCTTTTCATAGCTAAGTAATATTCCAGTGTGTGGAGGGACCACATTTGTGTATCCATCATCTGTCAAAGGACATTTTTATTGTTTTCACTTTTTGGCTGCTGTGAACACACATGTGCAGGTTTTTGTAAGTGTTATTTCTCCTGGGTGGGTATCCAGCAGTGGCATTGCCAGGTTATGTCTTTACTCTTGGCTTAACCATCTGAGCGACTGCTAGGCTGCCTTCCTCAGCGGCATCATTTTCCCTTCCCACCACCCATGAATGGGGGTTCCCAGCACTTGTCATCATCCATCTTTTTTACTTTCTAGCTGTCCCCTTGGGGTGAGGTGGTGTCTCACTGTCCTGGTTTGGTTCTAGGTATTTGTAAACACATGTGCACCTCCACGGGGGAAGGTGGGACAGTAAGGCTGATGGGAAATAAGAGTTGTGTGCCCAACTGCTGGGTGTCCCCTGGCAGGGAACAAGTGACAGGGGCAGGTCAGGCAGCCTGGAGTCGCCCAGGGTTGGTGGCTGAGCTGGTCGGGTGGCTTTTGGCGTTAGTAGGAGCTGTGTCCCATAGCAGGCCAGCCTGGTACACCTGCTGCTGCGGGGTGTCTTCTTCATCTGGGCCTTGCTGTCTCCCCAGGTAAGTGGCATCAAGATGCTATATGAGTCGGAGCTGGCCGATGCCCGCAGAGTGCTGGATGAGACGGCCCGAGAGCGTGCCCAGCTGCAGATTGAAATAGGGAAACTAAAGTCCGAGGTGGAAGAGGCCAACAAAAGGTATGGGGTGCAGCTGGAGTGATGTCGCTCTGATTCCGGGGCTGTGGTATGTAGAGGGCGAGACAGGTGCTGGGGGCAGGGCATTGTCCACCTCCCATGTGGCGAGGTCATTCTGAGAAAACCAGAGACCCTTGGGCGCTGTGTCCAAGCTGGCAACCCCAACTCGGGCAGACCTGGGACCTGGCCCCGAGGGTTCTTGGAGGCTGGTGGTTGGGAGTGCCCTGGCTGCTGGGTGGGTGGGGTGGCCTCTGTGGCCTGGCCTTCTCGCTGCCCCCGACCACTTTTATTCCCACCCCCACCCCACCCCCAACATATTTGGCCCAAGTTGGGTTTGAACCTGAGCGGCTTTCCTGGGACTGAATCTCGGAGCTGGTAGTGCCAGGACCACCTCCTTCAGGCCACAGAGCCCAGCCTCCCCAAGGACCCTCTGCTGCCCTCCTCTGTTCTGGGTTTGGGTGCCACTGGTGTGCCAAAACCCCTGTCTCTGGTAACCCCGGAGGCCCCCACCCCCGACCTACTGCCTCAAGTTTGGTGAAGTGACCTTCTTCCTCCGAACCTCCTTTTAGGGTCCCCACCTGGGAAACTTTGGGGCCAGATTTTCCCCCCAACCCCACCCTCACCCCAGCTGGACCTGTTGCAGCCAGGCGGCCTTCAGGCTGAGCCTTTTCTCTTGTTTGCAAAGCATGTTCTTTTGCCTACTTATGACTAAAAGGCGAAAATTTAGAGAACAAGGTGGTGCTGGTGATGATAGTAACAAAAGTAATAAAGTAATTTTAAATAATCAAGTAATAAAGGAGAGACAATGAGTAACACCAAGTTCGGACATGATCCCCTTTCATCCTCATAGTGACCCTAGCAGGGCCGGACTATCATCATCTCTATTTACAGAGGGGGAAGCTAAGGCACTGGGTCCGGTACTTGTCCAATGTCCCTTAGCTTGGCAGTGACCAAGACCGAGGCCTGGACCCTGGTTCCTGAATCCCTCTTTGTAGTTCCAACAGCCACCTTCATATTTACAGCATTTTCTTTTTTTGATTAAGAGACTTCTAATTTTTATTTTTTTGTAATTAGTAGAGGGTTTTTTTGAGCAATTTTAGGTTTACAGGAAAATGAGTGGAAGGTTCAATTTCAAAAATCCCCTCTTGGGTTTCCCCATTACCAACATCTGGTACTGAGTGAGCTATGTTGTTGCAAATGATGAGTTAATGTCTATACATTATTATTGACTGAAGTTCAGAGTTGACATTCCGGCTGCTGTTCCTGGTCTGGGCCAAAAAGTCATGTTTTTTCTGTTTTTTGTTTTTGTTTTTTAACTATACTTTATTGATTATGTTGTTATAGTTGTCCCAACTTTTTTCCCCCTTTGCTCTTCTCTGCCCAGTACCCTTCTTCCCTCCAGCAATCCTACACCCCTTAGTTCATGTCCATGGGTTGTGCATGTAAGTTCTTTGGCTTCACCCTTTCCTATACTATTCTTAAATTCCCCGTCTATTTTGTACCAACCAGTTATGGTTTTTGATCCCTGCACCATTTCCTCATTTCTCCCTCTTCCCCCTCCCAGCTGATAACCCTCCAAATGACTCCCATACCTATGATTCTGTTCCTTTCTGGTTGTTTGCTTAGTTCATTTTTGTTTTTATTTTTTAGGTTCAGTTGTTGATAGTTGTGAATTTGTTGTCATTTTAATGTTCATAGTTTGATCTTCTTTTTCTTAAATAATTCCCTTTAGCATTTCATATAATAATGGCTTGGTGATGATGAACTCCTTTTGCTTTACCTTGTCTGGGAAGCACTTTATCTGCCCTTCCATTCTATTGATAGCTTTGCTGGATAAAGTAATCTAGGTTATAGGTCCTTGCTCCAGTCCCTTTTTGCCTGCGAAGTTTCTTTTGAGAAATCAGCTGATAGTCTTATAGGCACCCCTTTGTAGGTAACTCTGCTTTTCTCTTGCTGCTTTTAAGATTCTCTCTTTATCTTGAACCTTTGGCATTTTAATTATGATGTGTCTTGGTGTGGTTCTCTTTGGGTCTACCTTGTTTGGGACTCTGTACTTCCTGAACTTTATGTCTATTTCCTTTGCCAAATTAGGGAAGTTTTCCTTCATTATTTATTCACATAAGTTTTCAATTTCTTGCTCTTCTTCTCCTTCTGGCACCCCTATGATTCGGATGTTGGCACACCCAAAGTTGTCCCAGAGGTTCTAAGCCTCTTCTTGTTTTTTTCAATTCTTCTTTCTTCATTCTGTACTGGTTGACTGTTTATTTCTTCCTTATGTTTCAAATTGTTGCTTTGAACCTCTGCTTCCTTCCCTTCACCATTGGTTTTGTGTGGATTTTCCTTCATTTCACTTAGCATAGCCTTCACTTCTTCCCTTATGTGTTTGTTGTACTTAATCTTGTTTGTCAAGTCTGAGCATCGTTATCACCAGTGTTTTGAACTCTACATCTGTTAGGTTGGCTATCTTCTCGTCAGTTAGTTCTCTCACTGGAACCTTGATCTGTTCCCTCTTTTGGGCCATACTTCTCTGTCTCCTTAACTTGACAGCCTCCTGTGTTTGCCTGTGTGTCTTAGGTAGAGCTGTTGCTATGTTACGTTGTAAGGGGCAGAGCCTTAGGTATTTGTCAGTACCGGGCAACCCATTTCACCACATTGTGGTGCTGTATGTGGGGGAGGGGTCTCAGGGAACAATGCCACTTGCTCAGCACTTGCCCTTTTTCCAGGCACTTCTCCCTCTTCCCATATGGGACTGGTGCCCCTCTAGCTGTTGCCCTGGTTGTGGTTCCTAGAGTAGGTGGGTTTGCAGATGTTCTAGGACCCTGGGGGCCCTTTAAACAAGCGGACTCTACTGAGAGACCAGCAGTTTCTGCCTCTGCCCCAACCCCCATGGGTTTGTTTTCACAGTCAGAAGCAATGAGGCTTTATTTTCTGGGACTGGGAGCGCTCCCCAGGTGTCCCTCCAGGCTTTTATGATGTGTGACTGCGCTTTCCGCCAGCCTTGGTACTGCCACCACACCATGTCCTCTGCCCTAGCTCTCCCCCTCCTACCTGTCTAGATGAGTATTTCTTCTTTATATCTTTGTTTGTTGGACTTCCATGCAGTTTCAGTTTTCTAGTAGTTCTGTTTTTTTTGTTTTTTTTTTAGTTTTGAGGTAGTTGTATTCCTTCTTACGGTTGTGGAGAAAGGCAAAGTGTGTCTGCCTATGCCTCCATCTTGGCCAGAAGTCCCATGTTTTTTCTGTTTATCAGAGTCATAGATGCTTACTGTTGGGAAAGTGGAAAATGCAAAATAGTTTAAAGAGAAAAATATAAGTGTCCGTGAGCCTCCACTCAGGAATCGCCATGGCCGATCTGGTACACATGTTTTCCACCTTTGTAATTTAAACCAAATGTGGTCACGGAGAACGATAAGGTTCTTTTGGTGTAGCGAGCTTCTTCGTCTCCTGAGTTATCAATGTCCTGTGACATGATGTCCCAGTGACTGTCATGGCTCAGTTAGACTGGTCCCATTCATTGTCCTGTGACAGCTTCTTTGGGTGACAACTGTGCCCATTGTCAAGACCTGATTCTGGGCACTGTGGGCAACTCATTTGTTTAAGGCCCCCACTCTGGAAAGATGGCTTCATGGACTCTGTGGGCCTGGGGCCTTTTCCTTTCCTGGTCTCTGGCCTTCGGCATTTACTGATCTACAGGCACTTCTCTCGGTTACCTGACTTCCTGTTCCTTGTCTTCAAGTCCTCCCAGGGCAGTAACCCCAAAAGTGGCGAACTTCCCATTAGGTAACATCCAGTGCTTTTCTTTTCCTGACTAATTTATCACCAAGTCCCCATGATGGTAGAATCGTGGGTAGCTATGTGGAGGACCCAACGAATATGCCAGATTCCCCCAAATAATCCTCCAGGAATTAAATTGTGCAGGTGAGGAATCTAGTTTAACAGCTTGCAACTCTTAAGACACAGGCAAATAAGCCAGTGAGAGCTGCCGCTCCCCCTGCTTTCTGGACCATTCTGTGTAGTTCTGTAGAACCTTAAAATTGGATAAAGTTGTTTAGAAATTTTTCATACCTCCTGATTCCTGTGCTCCCGTCACCCTGGCCTTGTTGTCAGTCTTGAACTTGCTGGGCACAGCTCACCCCAGGGCCTTTGCACTTCTCTTTCCTGGGCCTGAACCCTCTTCTGCTGGAAATACTGGATTTGGTGCATTCTCAGGGTTCCCTCCTATAGCGGGCCTGCACCACTTAAAGATGCAGCTCCCATCTGGCACATGCTCGGTCCCCATCTGTCTTTCCTGCTTCATCTGTCCTTAAAACGGATCCATGTCTGACAGGCAGCATATTTCACTGTTTTTTCTGCTTCATGTGGACAGGGCTATTCCCGGATGTATATCTTATGTGAGGACTGTGTTCTCCAGGCTGAAGTCACTGGTCTTTACACCACCCCAGTTCACACAAGCTTATGCAGTATCCCCTTTGGTTCTCACCTAGGATGACTCTGCCCCCAGGGAACATTGAGTGATGTCTGGAGACATTTGTGCCCATCTTGACTCGATGTTCCTGGCACTAAAGGGGTGGGGGTCAGAGATGTTGCTCAACTTTCCACAGTGTACAGGATGACCCCACAGAATGACCCAGCCCCAGTGTCCCCAGTGTTGAGGGGGAGACGCTGAGTGTCCCCACAATTTCTGGAGATGGCCCAGTCAGTTTCTTGGGGAAAAGGTAAGTTTTCAACCCCAAGAAGATTTTGAATTACATTCAGAAATGTATAAGAGCCTAAAGTTCATGCTATTTAAAGAGTTGTACGTTAAAGAATCCATTTGATATCTTAAATATTTGATATTGGAGATACTTGTCTATTAGAATACTAGGTCATTCTGTATGAAATAGCTAACATTCACATAGGAGCTTAACTTTTCAAAGGCCAGAATTTATAACTTCAATAAATAGTAAATTGATTTTTTTAAACATCAGTTCTCGCCTAAATGATCCTTTTCATGACCGAAAATCTCAGAAAAGGAAATTTAAACCCATGCCTTGAGGGTTTCTTGAACACTTGTATTTGTAGATCAACAGAGTCCTGATGGTGCAGGGCAGGCTTGAGGAAGGGTCACTTTTTGTGCTGACAGGCGAGGCTCCTTTACCGGAGAGTGGGGGAAGAGTCGAGCCCTAAGAGCAAAAGGGCCTGCTCACAGGCAGAAATGAACTTGTCCTTGGCCCTCCTTGGGCTCCAGCTGCATAGTTGCTCCCAGCTAACCTCTGCTCTTGACTTTCAGCTCCAAGAAGAGGGATGGTGAGCTCACGGTGGCCCAGGGCCGCGTGAAGGACCTGGAGTCCCTGTTCCATCGGAGTGAGGCGGAGCTGGCTGCTGCCCTCAGTGATAAGCGAAGCCTTGAGAGCGATGTGTCTGATCTTCGGGCCCAGCTGGCCAAGGTAAGCCCAGGGAAGGCCCCAGTCTGCAGATGGGAGGCCTTGAGCTGATACATATGTGTGGGTCCAGGGTGGCCAAGGAAAGTGCCGCAGGTGTGAGTTTGCGTATTTAAGGAGATCCCTGGGCATGAGGAGCCAGACAGGTGAGTGCAGCAGACAGACTGTTCCCTCAGCCTGTTGTCCTGCATCTCCCAGGCAGAGGATGGTCATTCAGTGGCCAAGAAGCAGCTGGAGAAGGAGACATTGATGCGCGTGGACCTGGAGAACCGCTGTCAGAGCCTGCAGGAGGAGCTCGACTTCCGCAAGAGTGTCTTTGAGGAGGTGAGCCTTGCATGTGGTGTCAGAATGCAGTCCACCTTCATTTTTACAAATATGTCTCTTTAGTTTTCCCAACACCAGTTATTGAAGATCCAGTCTGTACCCCAGTGTATATCCTTACCTCCTTTGTCATAGATTAATTTAATATATTAGTGAGGATTTATTTCTAGGCTTTCTATTCAGTTTCCATTGATCTATATATATGTCCCTTTTAATGCCCACACCATGCTGTTTTGATTATTGTAGCTTTATAGTATGGTTTGATATCAGGGCATGTGATACCTCCCACTTTGTTCTTCCTCAAAATCTCTTTGGCTATTTGGCGTCTACTGTGTTTTGATATAAAGTTAAGGATTAGTTGTTTTAATTCTCTGTGTGTGTGTGCATGTGCTTGCAGCAATGTGATTCTTATAAAAGTTTAGGAAAGCAAGCCCTTTGCGATAGCCCTCTGGCCAGTATTATTAAATAACAAGTCTTGTAAGTGGCCTGCAGATGTCCCACCCACTGCCTGCGTGGTTGAACCAATTGTATGGGCAGAAAGTAGTTGTTAAACAGATTTCAGTGTTCAAACGAACCAGAGAATGAAGAGCAGTGTTTTTTGCTTTTTGGTTTTCTTTATCAAGGTGATAAAGCCAGGTGGACAGATTAAAAGCAAGTGTACTGAAATATGACAACATTATGACTAGTCTATGAATATTTTGAGCAGTGCTAATCAATTACTTTTTATATTAACCCCTTATCAGGTATATGATTTGCAATTTATTTTTCAATTCTCATAACCTCCTATCGTTTAGTGGCCATCAGTCTGTTCTTTGCATCTTTGGGTCTGTTTCCATTTTATTTTGTTAGTTTTATTCTTTAGATTCCACATATAAATGAAATCATACGATATTTATCTTGTTTCACTTAGCATGATACCCCATAGGTCCATCTCTGTTTTCACAAATGGCAAGATATCATTCTTTTTTATGGCAGAGTAACATTCCATTGTATTTATGAACCATATCTTTATCCAGTCGTCTGTCAATGGACATTTACATTGCTTCCATATTTTAACTATTGTAAATAACAGAGCAATGAACATAAGGGTGCATATATCTTTTGAAATCGGTGTTTTGGATTTCTTCAGATAAATATGCAGAAGTGGAATTGCTGGGTCATAAGGTAGGTCTCTTGTTAATTTTTGAGGAACCTCCATACTGTTTTCCACAGTGGCTGCACCATTTTACAATTCCACCAACAGAGCAACAGAACAGAAGGCTTCCCTTTTGTCCATATCCTCATCAACACTTGTTTGTTCATTCATTGATGATCATTCTGACAGGTGTGAGGTGAGATCATTGTGCTTGTGGCTTTAGTTTGCATTTCACTGAAGATTAGTGACATTGAGCATCTTTTCATGTGTCTGTTGGCTATCTGTGTGTCTTCTTGGGAAAAGTGTTTATTCAGGCCCTCTGTTTTTCCATTGTTGAGCCGTATAAGTTCTTTGTGTATTTTGGGTCTTAAGCCCTTAACAGTGGTATTTTTTGCAAATATCTTTTCCCATTCTGTTGGTAGCCTTTTTATTTTGTTGTTTCTTTTGTTGTGTAGAAACTTTTTAGTATGATGTAGTTCCATTTATTTATCTATTTTTCCTTTTATTTCTCCTGCTTTTGGGGTCGAGATCACAAGAACCTGTGTGACACAAAGGTCCATAAGTTTAGTGTCTGTTTTCTTCTGTGTGTTTTATTGTTCCAGGTCTTACAGTTAATTTCTGTGTATGGTCTCAGCAGTCTAATTTCACTCTTGCATGTAGCTGTCCAGTTTTCCCAACAGCATTTGTTGAAGAAACTTTTCTTTATTAAAGAGCATTGTGTTTTTGGCTTCTTTGTTGAAAATTAGTTGACCATGTGAATGGATTTATTTCTAGGCTCTCAACTCTGTCCCGTTGGTCTGTGTGTCCTTTTCTGCCAGTACTGTACTGTTTTGACTGCTGTGGCTTTTTAATGTAGTTTGAAGTCGGGGAGTATGATACCCTTGGTTATTCGTGGTACCTCATGCATTGTATTGCTGCCTATGCGTTTGAGGCAGTAAACTCTTATTTAGATACTGCTTTACTGCTAACAGTTATGCAGATTCATAAGTAGAGGCATTCTTTTCTGTTCCTGCAGGAAGTCCAGTAGTGCACATTTGTTTTCCTCTCACCTGCACAAGGTCACCTCTGGGCTCTGGGTGGAGCGGTATCACTTGGGTCATTGAAAATGTCCTATATACCCTGCGATGGCAGACATCCCCAGTCCGGGCCAGGTGGGACTCCGGGCCTGCAGCTTTCCAGCGCTGCCTTTTTGTAACCAGAGGCTGCTGGAGTGTGCTGTCCGAGGCGTCTCTGCTGCCTCTACTGGGTTCTCCCTCTACCGGGATCTGCTGCGATGAGTGGGCACATGGTGGGTGAAGGGAGGGGTTTTGTGAGTCTGCAGCTCTCCTCCTTGTATGTAATTGCAGTTGCCTTGTCCACAGCTGCTACACCACAGGGCTGCATCCCTGCCCCATGTCACTCTGTTGAGCTGAAATAGGCAGCAGCCACTCAGGTGGGAATGTGTCTTCTGTGCACCCTTGTCCCTCCTCCCCTGCTTGTTGCAGTTTAGTTATCTTAGATGTCCCATGCATGACTCTCTCAGACATGTATACTGAGCCAAGGGTCCTTTGTTGAGTTACAGTTGTCTGTCTTGCTGTAACTTCAAGGGGAGAGATGAAAGGGTCTTCCCATTGCACTACAGTGCTGAAGTTCCCGTTCTGTCTCTTAAGATGGACACTTGTCATTGGGTTTAGGGCCCACCTGGATAATCCAGGGTGTTCTTACCATGAGACCTGTAACTTAATTATAGCTTCAAAGTCCCTTTTTTTCAAATAAGGTCACACTCAGGTTCTGGGGGATAGGACACAGGTACACCTTGATAGGGCCACCATTTGGCCCACTCTAGTCCCTCCCTATCAAAGGACAGGGTGGAGGCCTTGCCCTCCCCTCTGCTCCTGGGTCTGGTCTCCTCTCCCCAACCTCCTAATCCTGGACTTCAGCTCCCTGGCTTGGCCAGGCCTGTCCAGGAGGGACTGAGGTTCCCGCAGGTAGAGCTGGGGTCCTGTGCCCTTTGGGAGGGCTGGTGTGGGGGCCCTCCTACCTCATCATCACAGGGCCCATTTTGCTTTCGTGGCTCTGAATGGAAACCTGCGGCCAGGTGATTCATGGTCACTGCCCCGGAAGAGCTACTGGCAGGAGGGTGTACATGCAGCTGAGGAGTTGTCTGTGACTCCAGCCAGTTCCTGTGACAGCCAGCTCCACAGGGGAGCTGAGGAGGAACCAGTGAAGGCACCGTAATCTATCAGGGGACCAATGAAGAGGCCTGCTGGGGTGACAGGAGAGCACTGTGGAGGGGGTCCCTGAGGTGGTCTCTGACAAGCTTCTGGAGGGGCACTATGAAGAGGACTGTGAAGAGAGCCTCTAGTGGTGCAGTGAGGGGTTGTGTTCAGGGTGCTGCAAGGGGGGGCCTGGTGAGCAGCTGTGGGGTGCGTGGTGAGGGTAGGAATACTGCTGTGGGTTTCACGAGGGTTATCAGTTCTCTGAACACTATTGGCTTCATGGGACAACACTCCTCTTGTGCTTATAAACCGATGACATAGAGGCAGTTACTGATTTCTGTGGTGGCAGAGGCCCCAGCCTGCCCTGCCCTGCCCTGCCCTGCACCTGGCCCCACCATGAGCCTGGGGCAGCTGCATTGGTGCACACATGGTTTGGACTTCTGTAGACTGGTTTATTCAGCTGTCACTATCACGTCCCACAGCTGTCCTGACAGCCAGGCGTCTTGGGCCTTGGGTACCTGGGATGGACTTGGTCAGGAATTCATATTTTTATTTTTTTAAAAATATTTTGATACAGGCTTTAAATTTTTAAAAATTATATTTTATTGATTATGCTATTACAGTTGTCTCAGTTTTTCCCCCTTTGCTCCCCTCCACCTATCACCCCACTACCTCAGGCAATCCCCACACCATTGTTCATATCCATGGATCATGCGTATAAGTTCTTTGGCTTCTCCCATTTCCTATACTGTACTTTACACCCCCGTGGCTATTCCGTAACTACCTCTTCGTACTTAATCCCCTCACCTCTTGACCCATTAATAACCCCACATCCCCTTCCCACCTGGCAACCATCAAAACATTCTCTGCATCTATGATTGTGTCTGTTCTTGTTTATTTTTTAGATTCATTTGTTGATAGATACATATTTATTGTCCTTTTATTATTCATAGTTTTGATCTTTTCCTTAAATTCCTTTAACATTTTATATAATAATGGTTTGGTGATGGTGAACTCCCTTATTTTTTTCTTGTCTGGGAAGCTCTTTATCTGCAATCTTGGCTGTAGGTCCCTGCTTTTCATCACTTTGAATATTTCTTGCCAATGCCTTCTAGCCTGCAAGGTTTCTTTTGAGAAATCAGCTGACAGTCTTATGGGAACTCCCCTATAGGTAACTAATTTCTTCTCTCTTTTTTAAATGTGCTTTATTGATTATGCTGTTACAGTTGTTCCTATTTCTCTTCCCTTTGTTTCCCTCCACCCAGTGACACCCTTCTCTCTAGTTGTCCCCTGCCTTAGTCCATTCCCATTGGTTGTGCATACAGTTCTTTTCAACATCTTCCTGTCTGCTTCACTCCCTCCTACTATGCTTCTTAATTCCTGTACCATCTCCCTCCCTTTCCCCCCTTCCCCCTCCCCGCTGACCTCCCCCCAATATGTTCCCCATACCTATAATTCTTTTCCCACTCTCGTTGCCTACTTAGTTTACCTTTGTTTCAGTTCCCTAGCTTCTGTTGTTGGTTGTTGTGATAGTTTTCATTTTAATGTTCATAGTTTTGATCCTCCTTCTTCTAAACAAGTCCCTTGAACATTTTATACAACAGTGGTTTGGATCTAATGAACTCCTTCAGTTTTACTTTATCCTGGAAGCACTTTCTCTGCCCTTCTATTCTGATTGACAGTTTCGCTGGATAGAGTATTCGTGGCTATAGGTTTTTGCTTTTCATTACTTTGAATATTTCTTGCCAGTCCCTTCTTACCTGCAGAGTTTCTTTTGAGAGATCAGCTGAGAGTCTTTTGGGGACCCCTTTGTATGTAATTCTCTTCTTCTCTCTTGCTGCTTTTAAGATTCTCTCTATCCTTAATTTTTGACATTTTGATGATAATGTGTCTTGGCGTGGTTCTCCCTGGGTCCAGTTTTTTTGGAACTCTCTGTGCTTCCTGGACCTGTAATTCCATTTCCTTCCCCAAGTTAGGGAAGTTCTGCCTCATTATTTTTTCACACAATTTTTCAGTTTCTAGTAGTTCTTCTTCACCTTCTGGCAAAACTATTCGGATGTTGTCCCGCTTATAACTGTCCCATAGGTTTCTGATCTTCTTCTCATCTTACTCACTTTTCATTTCCTATTTCTGCACTGGTTGACTGTTCCTTCCCAATGTTCTGATTTGTTGATTTGATCCCTGGTTTTCTTTCCCTCACCACTAGTTTCATATGTGTTTTCATTCATTTCAGCAGGACTAGCCTTCATTCCTTTGCTGTCTTAAGATCTGCTGTTAGGTCTGTAAGCATTTTTATAACCAAAGCTCTGAACTGTGCCTCAGAAAGATTTTCTATCTGCTGCTTTGTTAGATTAGATATTTGCTGTCTGGTCAGCTGCGTCTCTGGGATCTCTATCATGATCTGTGCCATCCTGACAGTTTTGGGTTTACCTTTGCTTCCTGGGCGGGGCTGTCACACCTCCTTCGCTATAGGGGGCACGCTGTGGTGTTTTCCTTGGGGGTGGGGGTCCAAGATGGATTCCTGCTGTTCACTCTCCACTGAGAGACCAGGAGCCTCCTCCTCCGTCCCCACCCACTCCGGGCCTCACAGTCCAAGGCAATGGAGGTCTGCCTTCCCTGGCATTGGAATTGCAAGCTGACGGGTCTGGTCTGCAGCCGGGGGTGCTCCCCAGGTGCTTCTTGCCTCCCCTTAAATCCAGGTGTCTGTGCTTACCGCCGTCCCACCGCCATCGCCGCTGATGCTGCCGCCGCCAGCACAGCTTGATCTCTCCACTACAGCTTCATCCCTCCTACCCCTCTGAACGAGCACCTCTTGTTTATAACTTCATATGTTGAACTTCCATTTATTTTCTGGAACTTCTGTTTATTTGTGGTTCTGCAGTAGTTGTATTCCTTCTTAGTTGTGGAGGGAGTTGGAGCATGTCAGTCTACGCCTCCATCTTGGCTGGAAGTCTCCAGTGTGTGTTTGCCTCTAGGAATTCATTTTTTAATAACTTATTGAAATATTCCCATATCATAAAGCTTTCAAAGTATACAGTTTACATGGAGGGGACCTCAGAAAACCAGAATTATCTTCTGGAGGTTGGACCCCTTATAGTACAGGCTTTCCCTAGGTGAGTGTTCTAGGAACCCATCTGTATCAGTGCACCAGCTGGCATTGTTGCGAGAGGTTGTGTTTGGCTTCAGTGAATTTTTTTGAAGACTCTTTCAACACGTTTGCCCATTTCATGATTGGTGATTTAGGAGCCCACCTGCCCACACCTTGCTGACTGTTCAGCAGTGCCCCACCCTCTCTGTCACCCAGTCTCGCCCTGAGCGACTTTTTGTTTCCCCGATGAAAAAAGTCCTCAAAGGGAAACATTTTGTTGGTGTGGAAGAGGTGAAACAAAAAACAACGGAAGCACTAAAAGGCATCACAATAGAAGTTCAAACATGTGAGAATAAATACACAATTTTTAACAAAGATTTTATTTACTTATTCTTACTAAGAAGGTAAGGGAGAGAGGAAGAGGAAGAGAAACTGAATGGTTACCTCTTGCACACCCCACCCGGCACCTGGCTCGCAACCCAAGCATGTGCCCTGACTGGGAATCAAACCAGTGACCTTTCGGTTTGCAGGCCAGCACTCAGTCCACTGAACCACACCAGCCAAGGCATGAATACACAATTTTTTATAAATAAATTCTGTTTTTTTCTGGGGGGCAACGGTCCCAGCTCATAAAGGGTTTTTATTACAATCGCAAGGTTGAGCAACTGTCACCTCTGATTCTAGGACATTCCATCACTCCAAAAAGAAGCTCTGCACCCATTAGCAGTCATCCCCAATCCCCTACTTCCTGTCTGTGAATGTGCCTGTTCTGGATATTTCACATGAATGGAATCACTCACTGTGTGGCCTTCTGTGTCTGGCTTCTCTCCCTGAGCGTCATGTGCCCAAGGTCCATCCATGTTGTAGTGTCAGCGCTTCATTCCTATCTATGGCTGAGTAATCTGTGCGCAGACACGTGTGGTCGCCCATTCATCTGTGTGTTCGGGTAATTGCGAAGTGTGTATTCATTGATAATTTGTGAACAAGTAACCGGGGCGACTCCCCAGAGGTTCCCTGTTGCAGTTTTGAGCTCTCGCTTGCACCTGGAACTCGGGTTGGGGACAGTGGTGAGCGGGGCGGGGCTGTGGCAGTGCTGGGGGCGATTATCCCCAGCTTGCCAGCCCTGCTGCCTGCCTCAGCAGGTCAACGTGCTCTTTCCCCAGGAGGTGCGGGAGACACGCCGGCGGCATGAGCGGCACCTGGTGGAGGTAGACAGCGGTCGGCAGCAGGAGTACGACTTCAAGATGGCGCAGGCCCTCGAGGAGCTGCGCAGCCAGCATGACGAGCAAGTGCGGCTTTACAAGTTGGAGCTGGAGCAGGCCTACCAGGCCAAGGTGCGTTGGGAGGGGGTATGAGACGGCGGATGGGGCGTGTGGGATGGTGTAGGATGGGGCAGGGACAAATAGGTGGGAAAGTACAGGTGGCTTCTCTTGCTCCATATCTGTCACCTCACCTGCCCATCCATCCCCTCAGCTGGACAGTGCCAAGCTGAGCTCCGACCAGAATGACAAGGCTGCCAGCGCTGCCCGTGAGGAGCTGAAGGAGGCACGCATGCGGGTCGAGTCCCTCAGCTACCAACTCTCCAGCCTCCAGAAGCAGGTCACTCATGGGAGTCCACTCCTGCCCCACAACCCCAGCAGGGCCCTTCCTCCTGCCTCTGGGCAGCAGATACAATCTCAAAGGTCAGGCACCTGGCCGTCCCCATCCTATCCCTTTTGTGCCATAGTAAGGCTACCCAGCTGCTGTCCCTCTGGCCCCCCGGCCCCTCCTCCAGGCCTGGTCTCTGTCTCTGACCCAGAGCTGGGTGGGCTTCTCCTCACAACCCACACAGGCCACCCTGACTTGGCCCTCGGACCCCTTCCCAGGCCAGTGCAGCTGAGGACCGGATCCGAGAGCTGGAGGCGGCCATGGCCGGGGAGCGTGACAGGTTCCGGAAGATGCTGGATGCCAAGGAGCTGGAGATGACGGAGATGCGGGATGTGATGCAGCAGCAGTTGGCTGAGTACCAGGAGCTGCTGGACATCAAGCTGGCCCTAGACATGGAGATCAGCGCCTATCGCAAGCTCCTGGAGGGCGAGGAAGAGAGGTGGGGAGGGGGCAAGAGGTCGTGGGGTGAGGAGGATGTGCTGGGCCAGAAGGAAAGGTCAGGTGGCATGAGGGGTGGAGCCAGGAAGAGAAGGGGACAGGATATGGGCTGGGGGCAGTTTTTAGGGGAGGGGTAAGGAGGAGGGACCAGCCTGGGCAGGTCAGGATGGGCTGGTGAGTGAGTCTGCCCACCTCACTGTCTGGGCTTTCCTGGTCCAACCTTGGGTCAAGAGGCTCCTGGCTGCCATCATCAGTCACCCTTTTCTCCCCCTCCCCCCAGGCTGAAGCTGTCTCCCAGCCCATCATCACGGGTCACCATCTCACGGGCCACCTCAAGCAGCAGCGGCAGCACTGTGTCCATGGCGGGACGCACAGCCCGCAGTAAGCGGAGGCGGCTGGAGGTAGAGGAGCCGCTGGGCACAGGCACCAGTGGCATCAGCTCGGGTAGCGGCAGCAGCAGCCGCAGCTTCCACCTGGCCCAGCAGGCCTCAGCCTCGGGCAGCATCAGCATTGAGGAGATCGACCTAGAGGGCAAGTTTGTGCAGCTGAAGAACAGCTCAGATAAGGTAAGGGGCTTGACCCCAGGACAGGGGTTCCCCAGTTGAGTCTTCTGTAGTTGTGTGTCAGGCATTGTCCCCTTTGCAGGACCAGTCTCTGGGGAACTGGAGGATCAAGAGGCAGGTCCTAGAAGGGGAGGAGATTGCCTACAAGTTCACACCCAAGTATGTGCTGCGAGCTGGCCAGACCGTCACGGTAGGTGGACTTGGGGCGTGGGTAGGGAGAGTGGCCACTAGTGGGAGAGAGGTGACAGCAGCAACCACAGAGGTGACACTGTGTGATAGGGGCTGGAGAAGCAGGACCTGGCTTGTGGGGTAGGGTAGTGGTTGAGCGCCCGATTCTGAGAACAGCTGCCTGCTGTCACAGAGCACCTGTGTGCCGCCACTGTTCCAGTGGGCCTGCTCTGAGGCCCTTTGGAGTGCCTAAGTGACGTGCCAGGATCCCATGGCAGGGGTGGTATGAGTCCAGATGTTGGCAAGAGATATAATAGGCATGGGCCCTGGAGTTGATGGGCTTCAGATCCAGATTGGCCTGTTTGCCAAGATGAGTGTCCTTGGCCACTGTGAACTTGAGTCTGTTCTTCCATACCCTGGTGATTATCATTCCTGGGTAGGACCCAGTAACACTGGAAGGAATAAATCCCTGAGGCATCAAAGGGGAGCTCTGATAAGGGGCTGGCTAGTGGTACATACATCGGGACCAGAGCCAGTGTTGACAGGGAGGCCCTCCTGTGTTTCCCCAGGTGTGGGCAGCTGGTGCAGGGGTGGCCCACAGCCCCCCATCAACGCTTGTGTGGAAGAGTCAGAATAGCTGGGGCATAGGTGAGAACTTCCGGACTGTCCTGGTCAATGCCAATGGAGAGGTGCGTGCCTAGGGCCTGGGATGTGGGGGTTCCACTGTCTTGCTCCTGGGATCTCCCTTGTCTATCCCACCCCATGCCACCCCACCCGCCAGTGCAGCCCTGGGGCTCCTGCAGAGCCAGTGGAGCCAGGGAAGGCAGCCCTGGGCCTGGTCCCCAGTTGACAATGCAATGTGTTGACACCCTGTACAAGCATATTGACTGCCACCAACGTGGGCTGGGCCCTTGCACCTGAGGGGTTGAAAGACATGGCTTTTGTCTTACACAGGAAGTGGCCATGAGAACCGTGAAACAGTCCTCGGTGGTGCGGGAGACTGAGAATGGGGAGGAGGGAGAAGAGGAGGGAGCTGAATTTGGCGAGGAGGATCTTTTCCATCAGCAGGTAGGGGCTCCAGGGAACACTCGGCACACACACATATACACGTACTCACACACACCCCCTTGGGCCCTGCTGGCTGGCCCCCAGCACATGCTTACATGGGCTACTGCAGCTCTGGGCATGGCTGGCCTTGGCTGGCCCTTGGTACCACCCAGGCCCCCTCAGCTCCAGGCTCTGCTGGGTCCCACATTTGTAACTGGAAATGGCCACAGAGGCAGCGTTCCTTGCCTCCAGATCTTGCCTGTTGTGTGGACCTTGGGTACTAGTCCAGGCAGCCCTGGAAGTGGGGTGTTGAAAGCTGATTGCCTAAGTGGCGCTGGTACTGTCCTGGTGGTCCCAGAGGACGCTCTCTGGCACCGTGATTTCTCATCTGAGAATGGGGGCTTAAATAATGGCTTTGGCCTGGCCAGGTAGCTCAGTTGGTTAGTGCATCATTAGCCCAGTACACCAAGGGTGCAGGTTCGATCCCCAGTCAGGGCACATACAAGAAGCAACCAGTGGATGCATGACTGGGTGGAACAGCGAATCAGTGTTTCTATGTTTCTATCTCCCTCTCTCTCTCTAAACAAATCAATAATTTAAAACAAAATTTTTAATGGCTTTTGGGGAGAAGATGGAGGACCTAGGGCCATACTACATTAGATATAAGTTATGAGATTCTGATGTCTAAAACAAGATTGTGATGTGTTGTAAAGCATAAAAGAGTTAAGGGAGAGACATGGAAGGTTCTGGAATAGGGACAGTTGAGGCTGATGCCACTGGCCCTGTCATCTTTTCAGGGGCTGGTCTTCCTGAGGTGGCTCAGGCCCTGGGCTGGGTCCTGCCCCTCCCTGGCGGGGGTGGGGGCCACCAGCTACCTTCCTGGCCTCTCGGTCCCACCTAATGCTGCTGTCCTTCCTCCCAGGGGGACCCAAGGACCACCTCAAGAGGCTGCCGCGTCATGTGAACAGAACACATCTTTCTTTACCCAGAGCCACTGAAAACTATTTTTATATCATTGGCTTTCTTTAGTCCTTGATACATTTCTAGGGAATTTTTAAGCAAACTGCCAGAATGTGGGGTGGGTCTCTTGTTCTATTCTATCAGTGGGTTTCTGGGGACCCTCCACCACTGTCCAGACTCCTCTCAGTGCCCATTTCCCCTGTGGGTTAGATTCCAGACCCAGGAACCTAATGGTCGATGGGTTTGGAATTGGAGCTGGAGGGCCCATGCACTTCTCCTTGCCTCCCTTACAGACAGGCTGGGGCGGGAGGGGCGCTGCCCCTTGTGCCTGAAGGTAGACTGAGAAGTTGTAGGAATTCAGAAGTTGTTGTATGTATTATTAAGCTTTTGAAAACCAAATTCAGAATCCAGGTTCCTGCCTGGTGTGGGATAGGGGCATGCCCTGTGGAGTTGGGTGACTCTGCCCACGGGAACACTTGGGAGTCTTGGGTTTTTCACTGTCGTCCTGGCTTCCAGGATTGTTGCAACTCCCCCTCTGAAGGCTTTGGGTGGCAGGCAGGGTTTGTCCACCTGCATGAATCAGGGTGCTGTGGCGGGGTCGGGGGGAGGCTCCTTGTTCCCATTCTGGCTGTTTGACCCTTGCGTTTCTGGAGCAAAACCAGTAGGACAGGAGACAAGGAAACCCGAAGACAGGGACACTTCTGATCAAAGGCTAGTAACCAGGTAAACAGTGGAGAGAAGTGTGACAACCTTGGCAGCAAATGCCTTGGGTTTCAGAACCATGTCCACATGTAAGCACCACTTCCTGCCCCCATACACACCTTATGCCCAGGGCTGAGTGCCAGCCTCCTGCCATTTCATATGTATTCTGCATATATATTGCTACTCTCGCTTCTACATATAACTTGCTGAAACGATGTTACTCAGGCCACTGCCAACTGACCCCTTTTAGGGTGGTTCCATGTCATGAGCCAGCTTCTGGTCGCCCAGCAACTCTCCGCATTAGCCTATCGTTTACAGTCCCCCACCTAGATACACAAATTATTTTTTTAATGGATATTTATTTTTTTACATTGGTCAGTACTCAGATTGCCGATTCTGCTTCAGTGGTTCAGGCCAGGGTCATGGGGACAGTCCTCAAGGGGCTGTCTCAGTGAACTCTGAGCCTCCAGATGGCAAACTCCTTCAGTAAGGGCAGCTTGAATACTGAGCCAGGGTGGCATGCTGCCTGGGTGGGCAGTTTCCAAGCAGTCCGATGGCTGGTCACTTGCTTTCCCCAGCTGGGAGAAGCCACCAGCCTGTCTGCCCTGTTCACACACGCAGGCCTGGCTTTCCCTGGGAACTGGTTACGGTGAGGTGGGGCAGAGGCCAGGGCCCCAGTGGCTGACAATCTAAAGGTGCTTTTGCGTCTCGAATTCACCCACAACCCTTGCTTTACATTCAATTCTTCCCATGGCCACCCTAAGTGCCCAGGCCATGGAGGGAAGTGTGTCACTAGAACAACTCATGGATGGTTCTGGTGGGCCCTGGAGAGCTGCTTGCCCTAGGGCTGCAGCATGCTCTACTCCACTGGAACCCTTCCTGGGAGTGCTTGCAAGGGCCCCTGAGTCCAAGGGTTGTTCACCGCCCCCCCGCCCCCCCAAACTCACCTATTAGCATGAACTGCATGGACATTGAGGGCCTGGAGAGTTTGCCGTGAGGTGCTGGGAGAGTGGCTCTTGGTGGCCCCCAAACAAAAGGGGCACTGATGTCCAGTGACATATTTTGGGAATCTGAAGGATCACAGCTATGTCCTGAAATTTGGTTCTATGATTTGCTAACAGTCTTGCCTAGCTCTTAGTCCATGGACAGGAAAGGAGAGGGTCCCCCTGGAGTCTGGGAGAGGCTTTGGCTGGAGCTGGGGAGTGGCCCAGGCTTCACCTAAGGTGGAGGGTCATCTGGATGGGGTGGTGATGCTCATGGGTAATCAAGTATTTGGAAACATGGAGCAGAAATCAATGTGAAACTGCTTGTTATGGCCTGGGGAACTGCACATGTCCTTACGTAAGCTTAGCTTTACGCTCCTTAGAATGATGCAGAGGTGATGCCTCTGTCTGAGCCCAGCACAGCTCCTAGAGAACAACCAGATTTGGGTCCCTAGCAGTGGTGAGGGGGTGGCCTGCAGGGAGGCAACTGTGCAAGTACGGAGTCCAGAGCCCAGGCCTGGACGCCACCTAGGACACGATCACTCAGCTAGTTTCCTAACTGAGGCTCTGACCTGGAGACCCCACAGTTCTGCTCACATTCGCATATCTGAGTGGGACTAACATTCCTCCAAGCTGGCAGAGCCACTCGGAGGAGTCCTGTCTGCGTCAGCACAGTGTGCAGTGGAGTCGGCTTCCAGAACTGTGGCGGGTCTTAACTTTCATTTCAGACATGTGTTGGTGGTTTTTAAGGTGCATGCCAAATGTGTGGTCTTTTTTTTTTTTTTTCCTCCAATGCTTTGTAATATACATTTTCTGACTGGAAACCTTTTTGTACAACACTCCAATAAACATTTTGCTTTTAAGTTGTGCCTCCGCATTTACTTTGAGGCTGGGATGCTAGAGCCCAGCTGCTAAAATGCCAATGGCCTTCTTCCTAGAAGGAGAGCCACTATGGGGGTCCAGGAATAGGGCGGCACAGGAGCCCGCTGATCTCACCCCTCCCTGAGCAAACTCAAATGCACATGTACACAGACAAGTTATTCCTGTGAGACAACCGAGGGCTGAGCGAGCAGCTTCTGACCACAAGGCAGAGACAAACAGAAGGCTAGGAGCCCTCGGCCCCTGAGCACCATTGCTCACGTCCCCTCCACCTCCCTAGGACCATGGGGATCACTGCAGTTGTTCTCAGCTACATTGCCCAGAGCCTTCTGCCTCTGCACAAGGGGACAACAGGGCCCCTGGCCTCCACTCCTGGAACTGATGATGCTTAAGTACCCACTAGGCTCCTACCAACCTGCCAAATTCACCTGGCACACAATCTACAGAGAGGCCACTTTCTGTAGAACGAGAAATAGCTTATAGAGAAGCAGAGAGCTGTGGGGTTCTGGCCTACCTGCAAGGTATATTGTGTTCTGTCATATATTTCCTGAGCCTGTTTTGGCCTGAACAAAGGGAGCAAGCAGGATCACAGCATTACTACACACACCTGGCCTCCCCACTCCAGGGCCAATCCTTAGGCACCAGCTCAGCTCCTGCTGATTTGCCTGCCACTGCCACAGACACAGCCTACACTGAATCTACATCAGGCCAGTTTTTTTCACAACAGGGAGAGAGCTATTTTGTCTCATTCTTACAACCCACAAAGTTAAAAATATGAAAAAATGAAGTATCTTTCAAATAAAGGAATGAGAGGGTTAAAAAATCTTAAGAAAACGGAAATAATAATTTGCCTGATAAGAATCCAAAGAGGCAGTCATAAGGATGCTCACCAAACTCAAGTGGTCCTTGGGAAGAACATCAACAAAGATTTGAAAGTATAAGAAAGAAGCAAGCAGACCTGAAGGGTAAAATGGAAAGGAACGTACAGTAGGAAGGAAAAACTACACACGTTCAGTTGGTTCCTCTATGCAAGGGTCCATCTATGATACTGAAGTGGGCAGATAAATCTGCAGACCACTTATAAGACTTGTGATCTTATGAGACTGGCTGGAGAGGGATACTGCAAAGGGTTTGATTTCCTAAACTGAGAGTCACTGGACACGCATGCATGTGTGCACAAACACGCAGGTGTCTGCACACACAAAGAATTAGCCTAACTGGCCCTGGACAGGTAGCTCAGTTGGTTAGAGCATCATCCCACTATACAAAGGTTGCAGGTTCAATCTCTGGTCAGGGTACATACAAAAAAGCAAGCAATGATTGCGTAAGTGGAACAACAGATTGATGTTTCTCTTTCAAATCATTTTTTTTTTAAAGGGCAAAGGACCAGAATAGACATTTCTCTAAAGAGCTCATGCAAATAGACATGAAAAGATGCTCACCATCACTAATCAGGGAAATGCAAATAAAAAACACAGTGAGGGTCAAGATGGAGGGGTAGACAGACATGCTGTGTCTCCACATCTAAGAAGAAATACAACTACCTCAAAACTAAGAACAATCAGAAGTTCCAGAAAATCAAACTGCATGGAAGTACAGCAAACGAAGATATAAAGAAGAAATACTGATCCAGACAGGTAGGAGGGGTGGAGGCAGGGCGGAGAGGACACGGTGTGGTGGCGGCAGCAGCGGTGACAGTGGCAGGCAGAAAGCGCAGTCACAGGTTTTAAAAAGTCAGGAGGGACACCTGGGGATTGTTCCCAGCTCCACCAAACCTCATAGCCCACGGTCCCAGCACTGGGGAAAATCAAGCCTCATTGCTTCTGACTGCAGACCAGTGGGGGTTGGGGTGGAGGCAGAAACTGCCCATCTCAGCAGAGTCGGCCTGTTTAAAGCGCCCCCACGGTCCTAGAATGTCCGCAGACCCACCCACTCTGGGAATGATGGCCAGGGCAGCAGCTAGAGGGGTGCCAGTCCTGTGCAGAAGTAGGATAGGTACCTGGGAAAGGGGCGAGTGCTGAGCAGGTGGCATTGTTCCCTCTTGGACCCCTCCCCACATACAGCGCCACAACATTGTGAGACAGGTCACCCTGTACTGACGAATCCCTAAGGCTCCGCCCCTTACAACAGAACAGGAACAACAGCTCTACCTGGGACATGGAGGCAAACAAACACAGGAGCCTGTCAGAGTGAGGAAACAGAGAAGTATGGCCCAAAAGGGGAAACGGATCAAGGTTCCAGTGGGAGAATTAAGCGACAAGGAGACAGCCAACCTAACAGATGAGGAGACAGACAACCTAATAGACACAGAATTCAAAACACTGGTGATAAAGATGCTCACAGGCTTGATAGATACGCATAAGAGAAGAAGTGAAGGTTATGCTAAGCGAAACGAAGGAAAATCCACATAAAACCAATGGTGAAGGGAAGGAAACCAGGGTTCAAATAAATGATTTGGAACATAAGGAAGAAAAAAAAGTCAACCAGTGCAGAATGAGGAAGCAAGAATTGAAAAAAAATGAAGAAAACTTCCCAAATTTTGTGAAGAAGATGGACATACAGGTCCGGGAAGCGCGGAGGATCCTGGGCGAGCACTGAGATGCCAAAGGTGAAAGATAAAGACAGAGCCCTGGAGGCAGCAAGAGAGAGGCGGAAAGTTGCCTACAGGGGGCTGCCTATATTACTACCAGCTGATTTCTCAGAGGACACTTTGCAGGCAGGGACTGGCAAACAGTATTCAATGTGATGAAAGGCAACCTGCAACCAGGATTACTCTATCCAGCAAGGCTATCATTTGGAATGGAAGGGCAGATGAAGTGCTCCCAGACAAGGTGAAGCTAAAGGAGCTCATCATCACCAAGCCATTATTATATGAAATGTCAAAGGGACTTACTTAAGAAAAAAGATCAAAACTATGAACACTAAAATGACAAACTCACAACTATCAACAACTGAATCTAAAAAAATAAAAACAAAATCCAACTAAGCAAACCAGAGTAGGAACAGAATCATAGGTATGGGGATCATTTGGAGGGTTATCAGCTGGGAGCGGGGAGGGGCAGAAATGGGGAAACGGTGCAGGGATTAAGAAGCATAACTGGTTGGTACAAAATAGACAGGGGGGATGTTAAGAATAGTGTAGGAAAGGGTGAAGCCAAAGAACTTATATGCATGACCCATGGACATGAACTAAGGGGGGTGGGATTGCTGGAGGGAAGGGGGGTACTGGGCAGAGGGGAGCAAAGGGGGAATAACTGGAACTACTGTAACAACATGATCAATAAAATATACTTTAAAAAAAAAAAAAAAGTGAGCCCTGGCTGGTGTGGCCTAGTAGACTGAGTGCTGGCCTACAAACCAAAGGGTCATGGGTTTGATTCCCAGTCAGGGCACATGCCTGGGTTGTGGTCTGGGTCTCCAGTTGGGGGCACAGGAGAAGCAACCACACATTGATGTTTCTCTCCCTCTTTTTCTCCCTCCCTTCCCTCTAAAAATAAAATCTTGAAAAAAGTAATCCATAATGAGAGGCCATCTCACACGTATCAATAAGTCAATAAGTAACAAGATGGCAAGGATGTGGAGAAAAGGGAACCCTCATGCACTGTTGGCAGATTTTAAATTTGTGTAGACACTATGTTAAACAGTATCGAGGTTCCTCAAAAAATTAAACAGCTGCTTATGATCAAGATGGCAGGAGAGGCAAACTCTGTTCGCCTCTACCCACTACCACATTAAAATTATAAATCAATCACCCTGGAGAACCATCTGAAGGTTAGTTGATCAACTCCTATATCTGGAATATAAAGAAGCCATATAGAAACTAAGAAGGGGTGCAGAGGTGGAATGGGCTTGTCCCACACCCATGTGTGCTGTATGAAAGTTAGAAGGGACATCTCAGCGGCAGGAGCCCCACCATCAGCTATGCAGCAGCAGCTCATAGCTCATCCACTGTGGTCTCGGCCAGTCCTCGAAGTCAGTCCACCTCAGAGTCAACTGCACCCACTCACATGCCAATATCAATCAAAGCTCAACTACAACAGGAGGGCACACTTAACCAACACAAGGGGTACTCCTGGAGCACCCAATGCAGGTAACCAGGCAGACTCAACCACAGGGTCCCATGGGACACCTGCAAACAAGGCCACCCTGCCAAGACCAAGAGAGAGCAGATCTATCTAACACATAGAAACAAACACAGAAGTATGAAGGAGCGCCCCCCAAAAACCCTGGAATTATCCCTGGAGGGAGGACCCCTTGTAGTACAGGCTTCCCCCTACTATGTGAGTGTTCTAGGAACCCACCTGTATCAGTGTACCAGCTGGAGATCCTGAGAGAGGCTGTGTTCAGCTTCCCTGAAGTTTTTTTTTGGAAGACTCTTTTGACATTTTTGCCCATTTCATGATGGGTGATTTACGAGTGCACCTGCCTACACCGCGCTGTGTGTTCAGCAATTTTTAACCAAAAATGGCATGACCTCCATGCCCCACCCTCCTCCCTATTCACCTGATCTCGGCCTAAGCACCTTTTTTTGTTTCCCCGGATGAAAAATGTCCTCAAAGGGAAATATATTGCAGATGTGGAAGAGGTGAAACAAACAAACAAAAAAAGGCAGAAGCACTAAATGGCATCAAAACTGACAAGTTCAAAAACTGATCTGAGCAGTGGAAAACCATCTTGATAGGTGTACTGCATCAAATGGAGAGTACTTTGAAGATGACTGAAGTCTAAACATGTAAGAATAAATACAAGTGAAACCTAAAATACTCCCCCCAGCCCAAACTAAGTATAGTGGGCAAAAGGGCTTTGGACAGGTGTGACATACCTTGCACACCTTCCTCCCAAAAAGCCTTTTTTTTCCCTAATGTGGGACATTGAAAAATGAATCCCTGCCTTTTGTCATCTAGTGGTTATGATTTGAATGATGCCTTTTAACTCTGTTGTCCCCAGAATACAACAAGGATGCCAGCCCGTTAAATCAAGCATGCCATTGTCCGGGGACAGCCAACTGACCTAGAGTCTGCAAGATCCTTCCCCATGTGGGAAGGCCTCCCTCCCCTCCACACCCCCACACTTATTAGGGATTTCTGGACCCAAGGGTAGGTAGGACGACGACCATGTCCAGCTTGAAGCAGCTAGAGGAACATGAGACCTTCGCCCATTGTCCTTTATAAGATTATAAAGGGTCTTAAGTATGAGAGGGCGGAATTGTCCCCCCGCCCAAAATTAATTAATTAATTTAAAAAACAAGAAGAATACACAATTTTTTATAAATATATTTTGGGACTACAACTACCACAAAACCACAAATAAACAGAAGTTCCAGAAAATAAAGCTACATGGAAGTCCAATGCATGAAGTTATAAACAGGAGGTGCTCGTTCAGAGGGGTAGGAGGGGCGAAGCTGTGCTGGGGGTGGCAGCTGCAGCGACAGTGGCAGGAGTGCGGTAAGCACAGACACCCGGATTTAAGGGGAGGCAAGAAGCGCCTGGGGAGCACCCCTGGCTGCAGACCAAACCTGTCAGCTCGTGATTCCAACGCCGGGGAAGGCAGACCCCCATTGCCTCGGGACTGTGAGACCCAGAGGGCGTGGGGACGGAGGAGGAGGCTCCTGGTCTCTCAGTGGAGAGTGAACAGCAGGAATCCATCTTGGACCCCCACCCCCACAGAAAATGGCACAGCGTGGTGAGAAGGATCGCTCAGCTGTGAGGAGTGCACAGGGCTCCGCCCCCTATAGTGTAGGAAGTGTGACAGCCCCACCCAGGAAGCAAAGGTAAACACAAAACTGTCAGGATGGCACAGATCATGATAGAGGTTCCAATCACACAGCTGACCAGAGAGCAAATATATGATCTATCGGAACAGCAGATAATCTTTCTGAGGCTCAGTTCAGAGCTATAGTTATAAGAAAGCTTACAGATCTAACAGTGGATCTTAAACAAGACGGGGAAGGAATGAAGGCTAGTCCTGCTGAAATGAATGAAAACACATATGAAACTAATGGGGAGGGAAAGTAAACCAGGGATCAAATCAACAAATCAGAACATAGGGAAGGAACAGTCAACCAGTGCAAGAAGAGGAAACAAAAAGTGATGAAAATGAGAAGCTCAGAAACCTATGGGACAGCTATAAGCAGACCAACATCCGAATCAAAGGGCTGCCAGAAGGTGAAGAAGAACTAGAAATTGAAAAATTACGTGAAAAAATAATGAAGCAGAACTTCCCTAACTTGGGGAAGGAAATGGAATTACAGGTCCAGGAAGCACAGAGAGTTCCAAAAAAACTGGACCCAGGGAAACCACACCAAGACACATTATCATCAAAATGTCAAAAATTAAAGATAGAGAATCTTAAAAGCAGCAAGAGAGAAGAAGAGAATTACATACAAAGGGTTCCCAAAAAGACTCTCAGCTGATTTCTCAAAGGAGACTCTGCAGGCAAGAAGGGACTGGCAAGAAATATTCAAAGTAATGAAAAGCAAAAACCTATAGCCACGATTACTCTATCCAGCGAAGCTGTCATTCAGAACAGAAGGGCAGAGAAAGTGCTTCCAGGATAAAGTAAAACTGAATGATTTCATTAGATCCAAACCACTGTTATATGAGATGTTAAAGGGACTTGTTTAGGAGAAAGAGGATCAAAACTATGAACATTAAAATGAAAACTGTATCACAACAACCAACAACAGGAACTAGGGAACCGAAACAAAGGCAAACTAAGTAGGCAACGAGAGTGGGAAAAGAGTTATAGGTATGGGGAACATATTGGGGGGAGGTCAACAGGGAGGGGGAAGGGGGGAAAGGGAGGGAGATGGTACAGGAATTAAGAAGCATAGTAGGAGGGAGTGGAGCAGACAGGAAGATGTTGAGAAGAACTGTATGCACAACCAATGGGCATGGACTAAGGTGGGGGACAACTGGAGGGAAGGGTGTCACTAGGTGGAGGGGAACAAAGGGAAAAGAAATTGGGACCACTGTAACAGCATAATCAATAAAACATATTTTAAAAGTTTGGGGGGGGGGGTGTTTGGGTCTCTCCTCATACAGCCAAAATGAAGAGACCAAGAAACATGGTCCAAATGAAAGAACAGGAGAAAACTCCAGAAAAAGACCTAAACAAAATGGACATTTACAGTCAACCAGATACAGAGTTTAGAACACTGATAGAGTCCAGAACACTGGTTATAGGATGTTCAACCAAGTTAGGGGAAGAATAGGTGAATTCAGTGAGAACTTCAACAAAGAGATAGTGAATGTAAAAGAGGACATGGAGACCATGAAAAATCCCACTCAGAAGTGAAATATACAATAACTGAAGTGAAGACTACACTGGAAGGAATCAACATCAGTTTAAACAAAGCAGAGGATCAAACCAGCAATTTGGAAGACAAGATAGTAGAAAATACCCTATCAGAATAGCCAAAAAAGAAAAAAAATATTTAAATAAATGAGAATAGTTTAAGGGACCTCTGGGATAACATCAAAAGTACCAACAGTCACACCTTGGGGTACCACAGAAAGAAGAGAGAACAGGAATGAAAACCTATTTGAAGAAATAATGATGGAAAACTTCCCTAATCAGGCAAAGGAAACAGACATACAAGTCCAAGAAATGCAGAGTCCCAAGCAAGAAAAACCCAAAGAGGCACACAAGACACATCATAATTAAAATGACAACACTTAAAGACAGAGAATCTTAAAAGCAGCAAGAGAAACACATTTAATTGCCTACAAGGAAGCTTCCATTGGACTGTCAGCTGATTTCTCAACAGAAACTTTGAAGGCTAAAAGGGACTGGCACTAAATATTCAAAGTGATGAAAAGCAAGGACCTACAATCAATATTACTCTACACAGTATGACTATCATTTAGAATCAAACAGGAGATAGAGCTTCCCAGACAAGAAAAAGCTAAAGGATTGTAATAACTATGTATGGTGTCACATAGGTACTAGACTTATCGAGGTGATTACTTCGTATATTCGACCCTGGCTGGTTTGGCTCAGTGGATTGAGCGTCGGCCTGCGAGCTAAGTGTCGCTGGTTCGATCTTCCAGTCAGGGCACATCAGAGAAGGAAAACTCTGATTCCAAAAAACCTCCGCTGCCTTGCGGCATACCTCTTCAGGGGAAAGGCTAAGGGAGTAAACCCCGACAGAAAATCCGGAGCCGGAGTCCCTAAGGCGGTTTGACATTGTAGTCAACACCGGCAACTCCTGCGGCGCACCTGAAGCCAAGCTGTATTGACTCCGTCTTTCCCTTGGACCCTTCAGCTGCGAAGAGAGGGGGGGTCTGCTGCATGGGCAACAGCAGACCCTCCATATCACCCTGCCCAGGCTCTGTAGCTTCAGCTTCACTGGAGAGGACACTCCAGCGTCATCGCAAGATGTCGATTCAACACAGGAGGAGACAGTTACCGTGTCACTCCCGAGTCGGACTGCACAGCCATTCTCGGCGGTGCAGATAGACTCTTAAAAAGCTACACCATCGTCTCTCGAGACGGACGGCTGCCGACGACTTCGTATATTATATAAATGTCTAGCCACTATGCTGTACACCTGAAACTAATATAATACCATATGTCAACTGTAATTTAAAAATAAAAAATTATTAAAAAAAGAAATCTAAAGGAGTGCATCTCAGTATAAGAAATATTAAAAGGACTCTTTTTAAGGAAAAAATTATAAATAGTAAAATGGCAATAACTACATACCTATTAATAATCACTTTAAATGTAATTTTTTTCCCCTCACCTGAGGACATTTTTTCCATTGCTTTTTTAGAGAGAGAGAGAAAGGGGAAGAGAGAGAAGCATCGATTGGTTGCCTCCTGGGAGATGCCCGGGATGGGGATCATATGTGCCTTGACCAGGGGATAGAACCTGCAACCTAGGTATGTGCCCTGATCAGGAATCAAACCTGAAATCCTTTGGTTATAGGATGAGACTGCAACCAAACTACACCAGCCAGGGCCTAATGTAAGTGTTTTAAATGACCCAGTCAGAAGACACATGGTAGACCTAACTGGTGTGGCTCAGCTGGTTGGGCACCGTCCCACAAAGCAAAGGGTCAACAGTTTGGTTTCTCATCAGGACACTTGCCTGGATTGAGGGTTCAGTTCCCAGTTGAGGTGTATGTGGGGGCAGGAGGTGGGGCAGCTGATCGATGTTTCCCTCTCTTCCTCCCTTCCCCTCTCTAAAAATAAATAAAATCTTAAAAGACACAGGCTGGCTGAATGGATAAGAAAAGAAGATCTACACACATGCTGCCTACAAGAGACCCGCCTCAGATGAAAAGACACACACAGACTTAAAGGGATGGAAAAAGGTATTTTATGCATATGGAAATGTAAAAAGCTGGGGTAGGAATATTTATATCAGACAAAATAAACTTTAAAACAAAGGTTTAACAAGAAACGAAAAAGGACATTTCATAATGATAAAGTGATCAATCCAACAAGAGGCTATAACCCTTATAAACATTTATGCACTCAACATAGGAGCACTTATATATATATAAAGCAAATATTGTCCTAAAGGGAGCGATCAACAGTAATACAATAATCATAGGGGACTGTAACACCCTGTTGTCATCAACGGATAGATCACCAGAAAGATAATCAACAAGGAAACAATGGCCTTAAATGACACATTAGACCAAAGGGATTTAATTGATATATTTAGAGCACTTTATGCCAAAGCACAATATACATTCTTTTTATTATTATTGATGTTTAGAGAGAGAGAGAGGAAGAGAGAAAAAGACCAATGTGTTGTTCCACTTATTGATGTATTCATTGGTTGCTTCTTGTATGTGCCCTGACTGGAGATCAGACCTGCAACCTTGGCACATCGGGACAATGCTCCAACCAACAGAGCATGTGTTACCCATTTTGTACTCTCCCTTATGGGTGGTGTTCCCCATCAATGCTCATAAGATAAGCATCCTCACCTGGGTCCTTCCTTATGAAAGCATCCTTTCAAGTGCCTGTTAGCATGAGCTCAGCTGTGGGCCAGCTCAGGTGTGAAAGAGCTTAATTGAAGGGCTCAGAAGGGGATCAAGTGTTACACCTCAGTTTGCAAACTAAAGAAATATAGCCAGACACTTCAGGCAGTGGTGAAGCTGACTTATATACGGAAGAGTGGCCCCCTCCGGTTCCCAATTGGTCCATCTGTATGCAAATGAGGACTCCAAATTTGCAGTTTGATTGTCCTACACACCACTCTTGGCTCCATGTGTTCTCTGGTCAGTAAAGATGCAAATGAGACTCAATATCTCTAATCAGAGATGCAAATTAAAACCAAGAGACATCACCGCACACATGCCAGAATGGCCATCATCAATAAATCAACAAACATGCCCTGGCTGCTGTGGCTCCGTGGATTGAGCGTCGGCCTGCGAGCCAGGTGTCGCTGGTTGGATTCCCAGTCAGGGCACATGACCGGGTTGCACGTCAGGTCCCTGGTTGGGGGCGCGAGTGAGGGGCAACCACACAGTGATGTTTCTCTCCCTCTCTTTCTCCCTCCCTTCCCCTCTCTCTAAAAGTAAATAAATAAATAAATTATTAAAAATAAATAAATAAATCAACAAACAAGTGCTGGCCAGAATGTGGAGAAAATGTTGGTGTGAATGCAGACTGGTGCAGCCACTGTGGAAAACAGTATGGCGTTTCCTCAAAAAATTAAAAACAGAACTGCTTTTTGACTCAGCGGTTCCACTTCTGGGAATATGCCCAAAGAATCCTAAAACACCAATTCAGAAAAATGTATGCACTCCTATGTTCAGCAGTGTTATTTACAGTAGCCAAGATCTGGAAGCACCCCAAGTGCCCACCTGTAAATGAGTGGATAAAAAAGTTGTGGTACATTTACACAATGGAATACTACAGAGCCATTAAAAAGAAGAAAACCTTACCTTTTGCGGTAGCATGGATGGACCTGGAGATTATTATGCTAAGTGAAATAAGCCGGAGAAAAACAAATACCATATGATCTCACATGTGAAATGTAATGAACAGAATAAACTGAAGAACAGTATTGAAAAAGAGACATGGATACACAGAATAGCCAGCTGTTAGAGGAGAGGAGCAAGGGGGTAGTGGATGAATGTAGGTGACGGGATCAGCTAAAGAACATGTATACATAACCCACACTCAGGCAACAGTGGTGATGGCCAGAGGGAAAGGTGGCAGGGCCTGGGTGCAGGGGGGCAAAGGTGGGGGTGGGATTGGGACATCTGTAAAACTGTCAACAGGCTGGCAGCTCACTCTGTAGCTTTTCCCTAAAATGCAATGTAGGTGAGAGGCCCCTGTAGGCAATGGCTGCTAGACTGGTTATGAATTCAAGCCCAGTTAAGCACAAGGAGTCCTTCTTGGCAGGTAAATGTTCTCCCGGTTGAGAAATGGTTAGGACCCACACATACTAAAAAGAAAGGCCCACTGGCAGGTGCAAACAGGCTGCACTTCCTAAGCTTGCTCTGCCGCAGGTCAGAACCACCCGCATCTCCGAAGCCCAGGTTCCGTAGTCTGAACACCGAATATCGGATCCCAACGTAAAGGCTGACTTGTGGGTGGTCCGGCCCATTGCCCCGCCTCCAGCACTCCTGGACTCCATTTCCCGTGGAGCCATGGGAGGCTGACTTCCGGCGCAGGTACGGGTCAGCGCACGCGACCTCGTCCGGTTTTTTGCGTAGCCATGGAAGGTGGCTTCGGCTCCGATTTCGGGGGCTCGGGCGGCGGCAAGTTGGACCCAGGGCTCATTATGGAGCAGGTGAAGGTGCAGATCGCTGTGGCCAACGCACAGGAGCTTCTGCAGGTCCGGAGTCGGGCCGGGGGCCGAGGGCTGCGGGTTCCGCCAGGGGGCGGGAGACGCAGCTGAGGGTTCGCATGTCCCCACAGAGGATGACGGACAAGTGCTTCCGGAAGTGCATTGGGAAGCCGGGGGGCTCCCTGGACAATTCGGAGCAGGTGAGACCCTTGGGATTGGCGTGGATCGCAGGCGGAGACCGGCAAGGGGTCTCTGCGCATGCACGGACTAACAGGGCGTCGCGGTGAAACTGCTGCGCATGCGTAGTCCGCTGCCTGGGGGCGGGGGTGAGTGGGGGGTGTGTGTGTGTGTCTGTGACGGCCCTGAGCTAAGCCGCGCGCCCTCCCCACCTCCAGAAGTGCATCGCTATGTGCATGGACCGTTACATGGATGCCTGGAACACCGTATCCCGCGCCTACAATTCGCGGCTGCAGCGAGAACGAGCCAACATGTGATCAGAACGTGCTGGGCGTGGCCTATCCAGTGGGCCAACTCCACCCGTGCTTGATTACCATAAATGTGCTTTGCGAGGTGGGGGCCGGCGTCTGTGTGCTGCCTGCCCCTGGTTTATGAGGATGAGACTGGTGCTGAGACACTTGGGATTTTGCCCCGCCCCCCCTTCGCCCAGCCCACCTCCTGCCAGTGAAAGTAGTTGGGGCCTTGGGGTCTCTGGACCTTTCCAACGTGCTGGCAGCCCAGTGGCATCTCCCCTGGTGTGCCCCGGTCATCCTCAAGCCCTGGCCATAGAATTCTCCTGTGCATCTGCGGGTGGGGTGGGTATTGTTAGATCCCCCCTGAGCTGTGATCTGGGGATGAGCTAACAAATAAACTGATGAGGGAGGAGTAGAGAGAGCCCTTTGTGTCTTCCCTGCAGGGGGCCTTTGGTGTTCCTGAGTCCCCTGCCTAGACTGAGCCTCAGTCTGCCCCCACCCCATTTTTCCCTTTGGTGCTTGCAGCAAGGTTTCCTGGATGACAGGAATGTGTTCACGCAAAAAGCCTTGAAGATGAGGCAGAACTCTCATCCCGGAAGGCTGGGCAGGCTGCCCTCTCCCTGGGAGACCTTGTTCCCCCCCACATCCCTCATCCCGTCTCTGGGCCCTGGGTGATGGGCAGGCGGGGCGTTCCTGCTGTGATGTGGAGGTGCTGATCCAATAGGCTAGGAACAAGGGACTTTTTATTGGAACCAAATATACAGTAAAACTGTACTCTGCTACCCACAGTACCACCGCCCACCACCTGGACTGGACTTCCCTTCTTGGGCTGGTGACTGCCCGGTGGTTGGTTGGTTCCTACAGCCTTCACATCTCTCCTTCCTGGCCTGGGCAGCCATGGAGTGTCACTCCTGGATGTTCTGCGTGATCCAGCCTCTCACAGCAGTCACCCGGGTATAAACACCTGGGAAGTGGGGTCGCCCACAGCCATAGCCCCAGCTGGTGACCCCAGTAAGCACCCACCGGCCAGAGGGCTCCCTGCAGGCCAGGGGTCCCCCAGCGTCACCCTGAGGGGAGGAGAGAGGGAAGGTGCTCAGAGAAGGCCAGTATCTCCCCAGTAGTAGTCCTTGCGCCAAGGAAGGACTGACCTGATATGCACACCCTGGGTGACTGGCCAGCACAGGAGTATCACCTGGGTTCCCTGTGTTACCCCAAGTGAATGACTACCCCTATGAGCCTCACTTTTATTATCTTGAAAATAGGTTCAGTGCTAGGACAAGCCATTCATATGGCTAGCAGACATTAGTGGACACCTGGCACTGTGGTTTCCTAGCAGAACCGTGCTTCACATTGTTCACATCCCTCTCCTGCAGGGCTATGTTGAGGGGTGGGAACTGGCTGGTGATGGATGCCCAATAAAAGGTGGTCCATTGAAACCTCTGAGGCGGAAAAGTTTCCCTGCTTGATCAGCTTATGCTTGCACCAAAGAGTTGGGCTTTAGCTTGAAGAGAACTTTGACCTCCCCAGGTGGATGGGACCTGGTCCCTGGCCAAGCCACCATTTGTTTTAAATTGGGCTTACCGAACAGCTGTCCACGCCACCTTGTGGAAAGCCAGCACACAGCATGCGGCTGCTGATCTGCACCGGGTAGTATCGGCGGCAGGCCTGCTCACTGAGGAGTCGCACGGCTGCTTTCTGCAGCTGCCGCGACATGGAGCCTGCAGGTGAGACGGATGGTGGGGCCACGCGGGACTGGGCTAGAGGCCTCCCTGATGCTCTGGGACCACTAACGCAGAGTACGCGGCCTGGCTGCACCTACAGCATTCTCTTACCTCCCTCGCGCACTGAACCCCAGCCAGTGATGACACAGCGTGCTCCGTCAGGGGCCCGGGGAGTGGGCTCAGGCAAGCAGATGGGCCGCACCAGGCGGCTGCGGTGCACGGGCCCCACCAACTCCAGCAGAGCCACATCATAGTCGAGCGTGTAGAGGTTGTAGAAGGGGTGCTTGTGGATGCGAGCCACGCGCTCTAACTGGCCATCAGTGCCACTCAGGAACGGTGTGCCCAGAAAGGCCACCCACTGCTTGGGGTCTCCATAGCTGAGGGGCGCGTGGAGATAGGCATTGGCCTGGATCCCTGCGCTCCAGTTCCCACCTGCCTGGGGCTCCTCTGGACTCTGCCCTGTGGAGCTGTGCCTGTGCTCCAGGCACCTTGGGCAGGGCATCTGACCTCAACTTCAGTTTGCTCATCTGGAAATGGGGTTGACTCGTCCTTTCCTCCTAGGACAGCCAGTATGGAGGGGGAGCTATGCCCAAAATGCAACCAGTACAATGAGATGATACCACAAACTTCTCCATTGTTGCCCAGTGTGAGGGCTCCCTGCCCTGCCTGCCCATTCACTCTGATTCCACACACCCAAGAGCTGGATGTCTGGAGTGCTGGGCCCCTGGCCTGGTCCACCCTACTGAGCAGCCTGCCACCAAGGGGGCTTCCCAGTGTGTAGCCTTTGGGGGATGGAGATCCCATGTCACCAGCAAGCCTGGCCCTGGGCTGGGAGAGGCTGTGGTTCCCAGGGATTAAGGAGATCAGGAGGCGGTTGGAATGGGCCTCCACAGCCCCATGTGATGGGTAGACAGGTGTGTGCATTCCGGGCAAAGGCTCAGAAGCATGACAGTAAGTTTTGGGGTCAGAAGTTGGTCCCGGTGAACCACCGAAGGATGGGGGCAGGGTGGGCCAGACTCACACGTCGAAGCAGTGCGCAGCAGACAGCAGCCATCTCTCAGCCACCAGCACAGCTCCACAGCGGTGCTCCCGGCGCCGCAGCCATAGGCTCACCTGCCAAGGCCATTCCCCAAGGCCTGCGGCGCTGCCGCCCACGATCCTGGTCAGCGTGGCAACTGGTGCCAGTCCGCAGCCTGCAGGGGAGCAGGTGCGGGTCATCGGGCAGATAAAAGGTGTCTTTTGCACAGCCCCTTAAGTGGGGCTGGAGACCCACCTCGAAAAAACTCCACACAAAGAAACACTGGACTTGGCACTCAGTCCTACAAATGTGCCTCTTCTGGGCTCTTCTCAAATATTTGAAATGCATTTAAGTGTGTTTCCGATGACCTCAGCATTGGGGCATGCCTCTTCCCTGGATGGGGGCCAAGGTGGTGCCCCCTCCTACCACCATCCCTTCCCAGGCATCTCTCAGTCCCCTAGGAGCCAGGTTCCCTGCTGGCCCAGGACCTTTGCACACCTCTTGGCTCTCCCCAGGAGACCCCTAACATGTCCTACTAGCTCTTGTGCTAACTTGTCTTCCCAGGCACCCTTGAGCTATGACACTGCCCTCACTCCCAGCACAAGGTGCACCCTCAGAACACAGCTGTAGAAAGCACGAAGGTGATTTCAAGCCGGTGCTGCAGGGACCCATTATCACCCACCAAAGATACCCCTACCCACCTGATTGCCACAGGGCACTTTCCACTCCAGAGTCTGCCCCCTTCCCCAGCTGCTCTCCCACCACCCAGCTCCCTCTCCTGCCCTCCAGATTTAGGAAAGGCCTGTCTCCCTGGCCTCAGCTGGAAGAAGACGGAGACGAGAGGCCACGGCACCATCCTTGCTAGCCCCACTGCCTCTAGCTTCCTGACACCATTTGGACCTTGCCCAGGACCAAGAAGCCTGGGGAACTGGACAGAAGCTGCAGTTCCTCTCCTGGAAAATCTGCCCCCACAGCAGACAATGCCTGCCATTTCAGGGCCTTCCTCCACCTCTGGGCCCCCAAGTTAACTCACAGCGCGTAGCTACTGGAAAAGTGAAAATCATCGGGCTAGAGGTCACACTCAGATAAAGTTGGGCAGTTAACAAGGAAGTGTTTCTCCCCAAAACAGCTACAGCTATACAGTATCAAACACACATGTTCTCTGAGTACCCCTCCTGGAGACCTTGTACCCTAAACCCAGACTGGCAGAAAATGCTGTGAAGGAAAGGGTCCCTCAGGCCTGGAGGGTTTTAAGTCACTGAAACTGCCTTGATTTCCAGCCCACGTGCAGGGTTCAGATAAGGGGGTTCCAGACTCAGCATGTCACCTCCATTTTAACTGTGGTTCCTAAGGAGACAGGGCTCAGATTTTCCTCAACCTCCAAACCCATGTCCAGGCCCTTGGCACATGGTCTGCTTTTGATCTGAGCCCATGAAAACTCTACTTCATCTTAAAGTTACCTACAACCCACCCCACCCTCAGATCCTGACTTCCTGACAACCTGACTTGCTTTATTTGGCGAGCCACCCTGGGTTCCTCAGGTGTGTGAGCTCCCTTGTTGCAAAGAGCCCATAACTTGACTTGGTGGTTTTAGGTCTGTATCTGGATGACTTAGGCTGCTGGAGCCAGGACATTGTATGGACATGTGCAGGAAGAAAAGGTAAGAACCCTCATGACATGTCATGAAGGATATGATAGGGCAGTGGAGTTATGGTTAGTTTTCCCCCAACTTCTCTGTATTGGGGTTAGGTTATGCACACACACCCCTGACCACCGCTAAGCTGAAGGACAATGTGGACCTAGGGGAGGTCTGGGGAGGGGGACTGATGACAGAGGAAAGAGGCAGAGAAATCTCCCTGGATCAGTCTCTGTAAGGAGTCACCGTGAAGATGACAGGGGACTTGGGACAGTGGAGCGTTCTGGGAGTCTGCAGTGAGAAGGAAGGTGAGTGCCGCCTGCACAGACCAGCAGCCTGTGTGCTGAGGATCTGTCCCCTTTGGGGGCTTCCCAGAAGCAGCTTGGTCCCTGCCTCCCTGCCTCCCTGCCTCCCAACCTGAGTGAAAGCAGCCCAGACATGGTCTCTGGAATCTGGATGAGAGCGCATCAAGTTCATGTTTGCCTGGGGGATGGGCAGGCTCACTAACATGGGGTCCACCTGGCACATCCCATGACATGCAGAAGCCAGAGTGTTTTCTCTTTAGTCACCAGACACTAAGGAGAGCTTCTGCTAACTTAGTCTTAGCCTGAGCCGTATGAAATTGCCTGTATTTTTGATGGGGCTTTATTTTTGACCACAAATACAGCAATTTCCTGAGATTCTGATTAGTAGTTAATATAAGTGAATTCAGCATTTTAGACACAAGTGGAAAGATCTCAGGCATACTTTCTCTCTTGATGTCTCTACTGGCCAGTGAGACACCCCCTCAGCCTATAACAGGAGCGTGGGATACCAGCCAACCCCGAGCCCCAGCTTTGTCCTCCTGCTTTGTCTTCCTTTCACTCCTATGTGCCATTCTATTATGAGTTCACTTCTCCACCTCTGGTTCCCTGCTGCACATGAGCTTATCACAGGGCCTGGCACAGAGGAGGGCTTTATAAGCATGAAATGAGTGGATGGAGAATTCCCTTCATGGGGACCCCCTCCAGCCCCTGCCATCAGGAAGCCCTCCCCTACTTTCCACCTTGGTGGCCCTCAAGTTTCCTTTTTAAAATGGGGACAAGTTGCAGGTTAAGGCATTTGTCACTAGAGGGTGTACGTCTGCCCAATAGGCACCCGTGCCGTCTGTCAGGACGACGAAAGGCTGACCTGTGTCCCCACAAAATCCATAGTCAAAGCCCTGATCTCCAGGCCATTGGAATGTGACTGTATTTGGAGATAGGGCCTTTAAAGAAATAATTAAGGTAAAATGAGGTCATTGGTGTGGGTCCTAATCCAGTATGACTGGTGTCCTAAGAAATCAGGACACAGACACACTCAGAGGATGACCACGTGAGGACACAGGGAGAAGACAGCAGTCTACATGCCAAGGAGAGAGGCTTGGGACTGGGAGGCAGTGTCTGTAGCTTAAGCCCCTCAGCCTGTGGAATGTTGTGACTTCAGCCCTGCTGCCCTCATGTATCACTGCACTCCTCTCAGTACCTGGTAGCTGGGAGTCCTTGGTGGTCCACAAGGCATCTGGAAGTGGCGTCTGTGCCCTGGCAGTGGTGCTCATGGCGGCAGCAGTCCTGTTGGCAGGTTGGCTGGTTGCTGTGCTGGTGGTCCGGAGGGTGGGTTTGCTGGCTGTGACCCCCAGGACCGTGAGGCCAGCCACTGTCCTGGGGACATGAATGGTGGTGGCAGGTGTCCTCATGGTGGAGGGGGCAGGTGTGGGGAGGGAGTGGGAGGACATAATGTCCAGGATCCAGCCCTTCAGACTGGTGATTCGGGTGTACACGCCGGGTTTCTTGGCCTGAGCACAGCCAATGCCCCAGCTGACAATTCCTGCCAGATAAAACACACCAGGAGTCTCTTCACAGGCCAGGGGGCCCCCCGAGTCACCCTAAAAAGAAGGAAATAGTGCTGGCTGTGACCATCTGGCACCTCTCTGCAGAGGACATTGCCAGGACCTCTCACATTCCCACAGTGGGAGAGGCCCATCAGGGGAGCAGGAGGATGTGGCCTGAGGCCACAGGGACTCATACAGCCATGTCCTCACCCCAAGGCCCCCTCTCCAGGAGTGAGTCCTGTGGAACATTGTGGTCAGATGTGTACTCATCTGTGATTAGTTTTGCAGTTACTATATACTGTACATCTTTTAAAATATGTGTGTGTGTAAAATATGACTTTAAATATTTATATAGAGATATATTTAAGTATGTATACATTTTGTATATATCTACCACATAATTTTAAACTGCTACCTCATCTTCTGCTTGGATATACTATAATTTCTCTAAATTATACATTTAAAGATATTTAGTTCATCTCCGGATTCTCCCTGGGCTGAAAATCCTTTTCCTTCTGTCCTTGAGTCCATACAAATAGCATTGCCAGATAGAAGGGTGTGGGCACTTCGTGTGAATCCTGCCCAAGCCCCCTTTGAATGCTACCTGGCAGGAGTCGATCTTGCCCTCCAGGAAGCCGGCACAGAGCATCCTGTCTGTGAGTGAGAAGTTATAAAGGGCGCTGCATGCCTTCTGGTCTATGATGCCCACGGACGCTCGCTGTAGAGTGTCTGGCTTTGTTGCTGCCAGGAAAAGGAGACCCACCACCACCAACAACAGAATAATCACTGTTCAATGTCTGGTTTAGCTCTTAAAGGTACAATCCCCATCCTGCAGATGAAGACACTGAGGTTCACAGTGTTACCGGGAAACTGAGTCACATAGCACAAAGAAGATGGAGCCCAGAATCCCAACTCAAAGCCCTAGGATCTTGCCACTGCCCCCAAGTGGACTCCGTAATACCTTGTGTGACCTGTAGGGAGACCATCTGAGTTTTCAAAGGAAGCATTAACTCTTGGGGGCTCTGAAGGGTCTGAAACTTTTTCTACAAAGAGCCACAGAGTAACTATTTTCGGCTTTACAGGCCAGGCTACTCAGCTCTGCTGTTGTAGCAGGAAAGCCTCCAAGGGCTATTTATAAGCAAGTGGGCATGGCTGTGGACCAATAAAATTTTATATATAAAAAACAGCCTGCCCTGGCTGGTGTGGCTCAGTAAATTGAGTGCTGGCCTGCAAACCAAAGGTTGTCAGTTCAATTCCTGGTCAGGGTTGTAGGCCATGTCCCCATTTAGGGGCACGTGAGAGGCAACCACACACTGATGTTTCTCTCCTCTTTCTTCCTCTCTTCCTCTCTCTCTAAAAAATAAATTAAATCTTTAAAACAAACAAACAAACCAGCCTGTGGCTGGAGTTTGCAACCCCTGGGGGAGTGTAAAGGCCAGTGGTTTGCAGGCAGTAGGAGCAAAGAACCCACTGGGAACTCACCATTCCCCTCCTGTGTGTTACCCCATCCAGAGATCATGCACTTCCGGCCCACAGGGAACTTCTGGATGGCCAGGGGCAGGCAGATGGGCTGGATGTGCTTGTTGAAGACCAGGGGCCCTGACAGCTCCAGGAGGGCCACGTCGAAGTCTAGGATGCTGGGGTTGTAGTGGGGGTGCAGCACTGTCCTCTTGAGCCCCATCTTCACCGGGCTCCCGCCGATGCCCATGAGGGACACAGTACCCAGGTGGGCCTGCACCAGCTCCACTTTCGTGCTGCCGACAAGGGGCCGCTCAGACACCCCTGCTGCCCCCAGAAAGCCAGGCAGAGCTGCAGGGCCCAGATTCTGGGGAGGGGCACCAGGAAGACAGAGGGGCCCACATGGCTGCTCCCTCAGAGCAGTCCCAGCCTGGGGGACTCAGGGCAAGGCAGGGAGTCCCTTTGGGCCTCATTTCCTTGTCTGTAACAAGAGGGAGCTGGCCTAGCAGCAAGAGAGACCCCTGTAGCTTTATGACTCTCAAAGGTCAGTGCCGCCTGGCTGTGCAGCAAAGGGGAAGGAGCCCTTTTCCTGTCCCCAGTTAGCTCCTATTCCCCAAAGATCTGCTTGACAGATCATCCTCCCAGAAGCTGCAGCCTTGGCTCAGGCCTTTGAGAGGCTCCCCCAGGGCCCCCCACCTCTCCTTCATGTTCCCCCCTCTCATTTGCAATTAGACATCCAGACACTGGGATAGTGAGTCCAGGGTGGGGTGGGGGTTGGGGGGCTGCCTCTGCTGTGGCCACCCTAGTGCACAGATGGCCACATTTTGGTCATAACTGGCTTCTGAACGCACAGGGATTTGATGGGGCTGCGGGGAAGGGGACCCAGTGATGACGGGGGGAGCTGAGCAGTCCTCCTGGGCTGAGGCTGGTCTTACTGGTTGAAGCAGTGGGCCGCTGACAGCAGCCAGCGGTCCCCCACCACAGTTGCTCCGCAGAAATGCCTGGAACCCTCCTTCAGGCTGACCTGCCAGGGCACCTCCCCAGCGGTGGCTCCGAGCCCGCCCACAATCCGGGTGGGCTTCTCCATTGCTGGCCTGGCACCGCACTCTGTGAGGGGACAAAAAATAGAATCCGGGTGCCTTGGCTCAGTGTGGGAGCACCTGGGCCCACAGGGACCTCAGGACATCAAGGCACAGCCTCCTGGCTCTGGCTGGGGCGGGGAAAATCATTCCCATTACACAGAAGGATAAACTGAGGCTTAAAGGTGCCTGAGTGTCCCCAGGTCTCACAGCCAGTATGTGGCACAGCTGGGGAGATAGGTAAAAAATGAGAAGATAAAATTATAGAGTACCCTGGCCCTATCATCCTAAGCCCTGCCAGACACAGACCTGAAGCCCCCAAGCTCAGGTTTTAGGGGCTTGCTACAAGCAGGGAGCCAGCGCACCTGAATCATCGTGTGGGGGGCTCACCCAACAAAAGGAGAGTCTGGTTATTAGAGAATGTTGGTACAGGGCCGGGGTGTGGGGACATTAATGTGAAGCAGTTTTGATGGTCTCAGAGCACTGTAGGTTTGTGGGACCATAAAGGGGGATCAATATCAGATCTGGGCTGTGACTGGACCTGGGTCCTTGGAAACCACAAAGTCAAGACATATAGAATGTGCTTTGGGAAGCCAACACCAATCGATCTGACACTGCAGGGAGCAGACACCTACCTTTGCCTGTCTCCCCAGGAAATACCTTGTGGCTTAGAGGTGGTCACTGAGTCAAGAGGCGCAGAGCTGGGAGTCGCTGGGGGTTTGGTGGGAGTGTCGACCACCCAGGTCTTGGGACTGGTGGGCCAGGCAGTGCTGGGGGTGGTGGGGGCAGGAGCCACCGTGGGACCCAGAGGCTTGCTTGCTGTAGCAATGGCCTCCAGGATCCAGTCTCGCAGCCTGGTCACTCGGGCATAGACCCCTGGACGCCGGGCTTCCGCACAACCAATACCCCAGCTCACGATGCCAGCTAGGAAGAACCTGCCAGAGGGCTCCTCACAGACCAGAGGGCCTCCTGAGTCACCCTAGGAGACAAAGGCACACCCTCAGGAGGGGTCAGAGCTCCTACCTCAGCTGATAATTCACATCTCAGCACCTCAGTTTCCTTTTTTATAAAAATAAAACAGGACAGTTGGACAATGGGACCTTTAAGATCTTTTTCAGGTCTGCCACTAGCAATTAAAAACCGAACCCCACCCTGGCTGGTGTGTCTCAGTGGATTGAGTGCCAGCCTGAGAACCAAAAGGTTGCCAGTTCAATTCCTGATCAGGGCACATGCCTGAGTTGTGGGCCAGGTCTCCAGTTGGGGGTGTGCGAGGGGCAATCAATCAACGTATCTCTCGCACACTAATGTTTCTCTCCCTTTCTCCCTCCCTTCCCCTCTCTCTGAAGATAAATCAACATCTTAAAAAAAAAAAAAAAACTGAACCCCAATCAGCAACATCCCCTTCCCTCCTAATTTCACTAGATCTTTGATAATGTAACCTCTTACCTAGGGTGGCAGTGTGGCTGCCCTGCTGGAGCCTCCAGACAGGCCACTGGCTGCTGCGGCCTTCTCCTGATGTGCCAGGTGTGCCCTCACTTACCCTGTCTTTTCGTTCTTTGCCTTCTCCTCACACCCGACTCACCTAGTCTTACGTTCTAAAACACAAGCACTCTCTTATCATTTCCCAACATCTCCTCCAGGTTACAGTTCTGATATGACCACCTGAACACATGTAGCAGTCTCTCTCCACCCACCGGGCTTTAGCAATGAGAGCAAAAATATCAACCACAAAGAAGGAAATCCAGAGCTGTACTAAAAATCAAGCAGGGCACATCCTGGTAGGGGACCAGAAACTGTGGGGAGTCCCCCCCCGCCCCGGGGAGGGGGCCCCTGGGGTGGAAACCTGAGGGCCTTTCCCAGTGGCCTCCACGGGTGAGGTGGTGACTGAGGCCCCTGTGGGCACCAGGCTCACCTGGCAAGAATCCACCTTGCCGTCCAGGTAGCCGGCACACACCATCCGGTCTGTGAGTGAGTTGCCGTACAGGCTGGTGCACAGGGCCTGGTCCAGCAGCTCCACGGTGGCTTTCTGCAGCATCTCTGGCTTGACCACTGTCCAGGATGGGAGGGACAAGTGCAGTGAGCATTCCAGAGCCCCTGGCAGTCACCTTGAGCTGGAACACTGAAGAACACTGCTTCTCTGTGCCTCAGTTTCTCCAGCTGCAACTGGACTCCACATCTCCCCTCCCCTTACCTGCATCTGCTGTTAACGCTAGTCCTACCCTGCTGAAGTCCTTTCTTAGCCCGACAGCCAGGGACTAAGAAAACATTAAATCAGATTACACCCTTTTTCCCCCTCAAATCCTCCAGGGAGTGTACCCCACCCTGGCTCCGTCTAAATGCCCAAGACTGGACCACCTACCTCAGGGCCTTTGTACATCCTGTTCGAGCTGCCTAGCATGATTGACCCCATGGAATCTGCTAGCCTTCTTCCTTCATCTCCTTTCTTAAGGAGGCCTCTCCTGACCTCCTTATTTAAAATTGCAGCCCCCCTCCCATCCCTATCCTGATTATTTTTCCCCATTGCGTTCATTACCATCTATCACTTATCTTGCTTAGTATTTATTGCCACCAGAATTGCCGTGTTCAGTAAATTAGCCAGTGACCACATATGGTTATTTAAATGTAGATTTAAATGCACTCAAATGAAATAAAATGTAAAACTCAGGTCCTCAGTTGCACTGGCCATGTTTCATGGACTGTCAGCTCCCACAGTGGACGGCACATAGAGCACACTCATCACCAGGGAAGGTTCTGCTGGAAGGTGCTGGTCTGGACTGGGAGCTCCAAGTGGGCATGGATTTCTCTCTGTTTTGCTGCTTCCTGCCCAGTTCCTGGAACTGTGGCTGGTGAGCTGGAGGGGCTCAAATGTTTATTGACTGAATTCAGTCATCAACTACTTTCTCTCCTGATTAAGTTCTTGTGACAAATGTCTATCCTTATCACAACAATCCTAATCTTCCAGGAGCTTTCTTTTTTCTCAGGCAGGCACAAACCTAGGAAAACCCCAGAACACAGGCCAGCGGGCCCTGCTAGGGAGGTTGAACCCTGGACTCTGGAAGCCCTAGGGCTTCCTGCACGAGGAGCCTCACCCCAGCTCAAGAGTCATCGACAGGCACTGTATACCTGCTGAGCTGGTCTGAGGCTAGTGGCTCCTGTATTGGACACCGTAGCTCTAGAATGTTCTGGACCAGCATTGTCCCAGAGAACTTTTCTCGATGATGGGACTTTCTCCTGTGCCTTGACTCTTTGCTTGCCTGGGTTTGCCCCGTCCACCAGCCAGGTCTTAGCTGAGGTGTCCCCTTTCTGGGCCCTTTCCTAATGCTGTCCCTCCCACCCCCAGTTCATTGTCCTTACAGTGCCCTGTTGGTTTCCTCCCCAGCAGTATCGCCACCCAGTCACAACTGATACTCATTACTTGAGGCACTTCTGTTCCCTAAAGTCGCCAGGAACACTGGATTCGTGAATATGGAACTACTGTTCCTGGGACGATGCAGGGTTAGGTTCCTGTGAGACTGGTCACAACATTTTCCTCAAGTAACTGATACATAATTCTGTGTTACGTGTTTTTTTTTTTTAGATACCTTATTAAATATACATTTGTCAAAAAATAAAATGAAGCCACTTTAAAATGGAGTCAGAGCTGCCATCCCAGAGGAACTGCCTTGCACATCTTATACCCCAAAACTGGGAACATTAAAAACAGGGCAAAATCAGCATCTGAAATATCTTTGTCCCCACTAACCTTTCACTGTGATTTAGAGCAGGGGTCAGCAAGCTGCAGCCCTCAGGCCAGCTACAGCCATCTGCTTTTGCTTTTTCTTTTTAAAATTGAACTTCCGCTGCTTCTTTTTATAAGTAAAGTTTTATTAGTACAGTAAGCCCTGACTGGGGTGGTCCAGTGGATTGAGTGTTGGTCTGTGAACCAAAGGGTCGCTGGTTTGATTCCCAGTCAGGGCACATGCCTGGGTTGCGGGCCAGGTCCCCAGTTGGGGGTGTGCAAGAGGCAACCACATGTTGATGTTTCTCTCCCTCTCTTTTTCCCTCCCTTCCCCACTCTCTGAAAATAAATAAATAAAATCTTTTTTTTTTTTTTAATAGGGCAAAATAACCTTTGGACTGGGCCTAGGGAAACCTATGTTCCAAATAACTGTTTGCAAAGATAACAAGAAAGCAGATACTCTTAGTACAGGGCTGATAGCTACTGGACTGATTATTAACAGCATTCTTTTGAATTAGCATCACTATGTCATGTTATCTACACCAATAGCAATGCCTCCCTTCTGTGAATGTAATTGTTCCCCTTCCCTTTCTCCTAAATATCCATGGCCTATGTTTCCTAATGAGAATACTGCGTTGATTGGTTTATACTGAACTCAAGGCCAGCGGTGCTGTACTTCATGCCTGAACAAAGTTTATTCAGCACATGTTTTCTACCTGAGGCACACGCCAGCCTTCTGGCACTCTGCAATAATAGGCAGCACTTCAGCTCTCTCCTTTAGGAACAGCAAAATCAGCCACAAAAAGCACAAAAATGCAAAAAAGAAAAAAAGATGAAAGCAAAAAGCATGGCAGTGCATATACCATGAAAAGGACCCTCGTTTATAGGCGGAGCTGAAACAAGAAGGCGGGCATCACCTTGTCCCACCTGAAATGAGAAGATGCTTGTCCTCAACTCAAATTTTTCATGGCTCTGTGCATGTCCCCAAATGAGCACAACATTCCCATTTGTATCCACTCGGGGTTCCAAAGCAGGGTTAGCAAGTGGGCATATAAGGAGGAGGACCGTGTGGCCAAATTTCCTCCTGGTGGCCCAGTGGGGAGGGGTGCTTACAGAAGTCCTCCTTGAGGTAGCCCCAGCCTGAGATTAGACACTTCTTCCGGGGCGGGAAGATGTGTGTGGCAGCCGGCAGGCACACGGGCTGGACGTGCCTGCTGAAGGGCAGGGGGCTGCCCAGCTGGAGCACTGCCACGTCGAAGTCAGCTGTGTCCGAATTGTAGGAAGGGTGAGTGATGATCTGTGCCACGCGCGCCCGCACTGTGCTGGCCTCCAAGCCACTGAGCTGGGTTGTGCCCACGTAGGCCACCCACTCGGCGGGGTTTTGGAACCTGCAGGGCAAACAAATGGCAGCTCAGAGGCCCCCTGTGGATAAGGCTCAGGATGGGGGTTAGAAGATCAAGGCCATCTCTGGGGGCAGTTGTTAAGGGGTGGCCTAAAACTCAGTCATCAAGACTGATATTTTCAAGCAGCACTGTCAGAAATCATAATGAATGCAAAAAACATCCATGGTGTGGGAATTAGCAACATTTTAAACAAAGACAGAATACAACTTGGCTGAGTGAGGGTGAGAGATATCAAGGGGCACAAAATAAAATATATGTACACATACTAAGAAACATTATACAGCCTTGCAAAGGAAGGACATTCTGATGCCTCCTACAAGCTTGAGAATATTATGCTCGATGAATGAAACTGAGTGATTCCACTTACAGGAGGTCCCTAGAAGAGTCAAATCCACAGAGACAAAAAGTAGCTGGCAGGAGCCAGGGGCTGGAGAGGAGGGAGGGGAATTAGTGTTTACTGCAGACAGGCTTTCAAAGTTCTGGAGAGGGACAGTGGAAATGGTTGCAGAACAATGTGAATGTACTTAATGCCACCCAATTGCAATGGTTCAAATGGTAAATTTATGTTATGTATATTTTACCACAATTTAAAAGGAATTTTTTAAAAAAGAATGCATTCAGATTCACTCAAAAAAGAAAAGAGGGAAAGAAAGAAAAACCAAGCTCCAAGGGGCTCTAAAGACACCCAGGAGAAGTGGTGACTTGTGGCAACTCCAGGGAGGAAGGGAGGGTGGGTACAGGGATGGGGTGGGCGCCGAGCCTCAGGGACATGGGGCTCACTCGTTGAAGCAGTGGGCAGCGGACACCAGCCACCTGGCCCCTATCACGGCGGCCCCACAGAAGTGCTCGTTGTTTTCTCGGAGGCTGACTTGCCAAGGGAACTCCCCAGGGGACGCTTCCACGCCGCCCACAATCCTGCCAGCTGTCCTCCAGCCCGGCTGAAAACCACAGTCTGCAAGACAGATCACCAACCAGGACCCCCAAGAAGGCAGGACACCGGCCATGCTCCCGGTACGTCTATCTCTGAGTCTCTCATCCCCACGGCCCCCACGTTTAAGGACACGCTCACGGTCCCACACTTGGCTTTGCCAGTAGCTGACCCTGAGAAGAGGACATGGCCCAAGACCAGGCCAGACAGGTGGACTGACCACAGTGGGCCTCGTCGGATCCATCGGAGCAGTCCACTTTGTCGTCACACTCCGGGTTCACTTTGGTCACACACTGGCTGTTCTCACAGGAGAAGGCATTCCCTGGACAGCGACCTGAGGGCAGAGAAGAAGCCAGTCCCTGACCTCACCCAATGTTTCCCAGCTGCAGTGAGATTCTGCTTTCCGCTCACCACCTCCAGAGCAGACAACATCTCCTGTCCACTTGCTCCTCTGTGAGTATTTCTGAAATGATTTTCTCAAAATTAGCATGGGACACCACAAGAACATCAGTTAGCACCGAGGCCAGGGACGGGCAGCGGAAGTGTATGTGCGTGTGTGTAACTCCACATTTCTAGGATCCATGTTTTATTTTATTTTTTTATCTTTTAAAAGAGACTTTATTTATTTTTAGAAAGAGGGGAAGGGAAGGAGAAAGAGAGGGAGAGAAACATTGATCAGCTGCCTCTCACACGCTCCCAACTAGGGACCAAACCTGTAACCCCCAAGTATGTGCCCTGACCAGGAATGGAACCGGTGACCTTTTAGTTTTCAGGCTGGCGCTCAACCCACTGAACCATGCCAGCCAGGGCACTAGGACCGGGTTTTAAAAGTGTAAGAAATAAGCCCTGGCTGGTGTGGCTCAGTGGATTGAGTGCCAGCCTGCCTGCGAACCAAAGGGTCACAGGTTTGATTCCCAGTCAGGGCACATGCCTGGGTTGCGGGCCGGGTCCCCAGTTAGGGGCATGCAAGAGGCAACCATACATTGATAATTCTCTTCCTTTCTTTCTCCCTCCTTTCCCCTTTCTCTAAAGATAAGTAAATTTTTTTTTTAATGAAGAAATAAGTAAAATTAAAATTTTTAATTGTGGTTAAATACACAGCATAAAATTTTCCATTTTAACCGTTTTAAGTGTATAGTTCATATCAGGGCCAGGTCACTCTCTGTGGGGGACTATCCTGGGCCCTGTGGGGGGTTGGGCAGCATTCCTGGTACCACCCACTCAATGCCAGGAACACCCTAAGTTGTGACAACTACAGACATCTCAAGATATCACCCAGTGTCCCCTGGAGGCAGATTCACCCCCTAGTAAAGGACCATTGATGTGAAGCTAAATAAATGTATCTATATATGTGTCTTGAGCTCTCTGGAAGGATAGTCACTAAAATATTAAAGTGATGAGATTCCAGGTGGCATCTTTTTTTCTTTTTTTCCCTCAAACTGTTTGTTTTTTCTTTTAACAACGGCTTCCCACCACTTTTCAAAAAAAAAAAACACACACACCACTCAAAACCCCAGTAATCGTGCTTGGCCACATATAACTCAAAGTGCTTCATCTTAAAAAGTTTTTTTTTAACTTACTTTTCAATTACAATTGACATACAATATTATGTTAGCTTTAGGTGTGCAGCACAGTGATTAGACATTTATATATCTTACAAAGTGATTTCCCCCAATAAGTCTAGTGCCCACCCGACACCACGCATAGTTACTACAATATTACTATGTTCCCTGTTAGCCCTGGCTGGTTTGGCTCAGTGGATTGAGCATCGGGCTGCGAGCCAAGTGTCGCTGGTTCGATCTTCCAGTCAGGGCACATCAGAGAAGGAAAACTCTGACTCCAAAAAACCTCCGCTGCCTTGCAGCATACCTCTTCAGGGGAAAGGCTAAGGGAGTAAACCCCGACAGAAAATCTGGAGCCGGAGTCCCTAAGGCGGTTTGACGTTGTAGTCAACACCGGCAACTCCTGCGGCGCACCTGAAGCCAAGCTGTATTGACTCCGTCTTTCCCTTGGACCCTTTAGCTGCGAAGAGAGGGGGGGTCTGCTGCATGGGCAACAGCAGACCCTCCATATCACCCTGCCCAGGCTCTGTAGCTTCAGCTTCACTGGAGAGGACACTCCAGCGTCATCGCAAGATGTCAATTCAACACGGGAGGAGACAGATACCGTGTCACTCCCGAGTCGGACTGCACAGCCATTCTCGGCGGTGCAGATAGACTCTTAAGAAGCTACACCATCGTCTCTCGAGACGGACGGCTGCCGACGACAACGACGACTATGTTCCCTGTGTTGTACTTTACATCCCCGTTATCTGTAAATGCTATGTGCACACAGCTGTGAACCTATCCCCTATAGGAGGCTGGCGTACAGAACTAGCGTTCACTGTGTTCAGGGTTTCCTTTGTGCACTTGAACAAGTCTTAGGAGCCCTCTCGCAGTGACCACAATCAGAGGAAACCTGGCAGAGAGCAAGGAGTTCACAGAAGGGAGGAAAACATACCTGATTTCAAGTCTCTTTCTGTCAATGGCTCCTTCTGGCTTCCTGTAGTGAAATGGAGAAGAGACATAAGCTCCTTCAGTGAGTGGCGACATTCTCTGATAACACTGCATTGCAAAGCACAGAGCGGTGCTATCCACGGAGGGAGCCACTTAAAGTCAATTAACATGAAACCAAAAGGAAGTCTCACTGGCCACATGACAAAGTGTTCAATAGCTACATACGGCTGGTGGCTACCAAAGCGGACAGCACAGCCATGAAACATTTCCACCACGATGGAAAATTCTATTAGACAGTGTTAATGTCAAGGCCACTAAGACTAAACTGGTACATCAGGGTTGGTGAGAAGGGAACAATAAGTGTCCTATACAGCAATGTCAAGGTGACCAATCTTTATTCTGACAATAGTCTCTGATGCATCCTCAGATTTTAGAATTTAGTATTTATCTTATTTCTATACCACAGGTCAACAAACTGCAGCCATGAGCCAAATTCGGCCCACCGCTTGTTTTTGTAAATAAAGTTTTATTGATACACAGCTATGTCCATTTGTTTAGACATTGTCTTGGGCTGCTTTTGTGCTACAATAGCGAGTCAAGTGTCTCAGCAAAGACCCAGTTGGCTAAAAGGCAAAAGTAGTTACACTCTGGCCATTTACAGGTTGTTGACACCAGGTCCATACCATTGAGGGTGAAGCAATGCACATGTGTTTTCTCATTGTGGAAGGAGCAATTATTAAGAACTCAAGTTTAAAGCTCCTCTCTTATGGCACGTCCCTTCTGCCTCTCAATATTTTGCCTCTCACACCCCCCCAAGTGGGGACCCAGCCTGCAACCCAGGCATGTGCCCTGACTGGGAACCAAACCGGTGACCCCTTGGGTCACAGATCAGTTCTCAGTCCACTGAGCCACCCCAGCCAGGGCCTGCCTCTTGATATTTTGGGTCTCCACTGCTTACTTGCCTATGAGCTCAGCAGACACAATGGTGCCATGGGCAGCTAGGGGGATGCCATGGCCCTGCAGCCTCACTCGGAGTCCTTGCTGCAACAGCTCCCGCTCCAGGTCCACGTCTAGAGACTGCAAGGCTAGTAGCAGAAAGTGCAGCCGGAAATGCACGAGGACACTGGAGTTCCCGTCCCTGTAGGTAGGAGACAGGCCCGTGGAGGGAGGGCTCCTCTCCCTGGAATCCTTCAGCATCTCCAGGGTCCACCAAGTTTCCTTTAGCCCCAAGGAGGCCCTGACTCACCTGTAACTTAACACCGTGCAGCCCATGCAGCTGGCTTCCAACTCTGTCTTCTTAAAGCTGCTTACAAACTGCAATGGAAACAACAGTAGCAAATTTGAGACCACAGCTCAAGCACCGGTCCCTGAGAAGGCCTGTCATGTCTGGAGAGCTGGAGTAAGGAGATGGAAAAGCATCTCCTCTTAGACCCAATGCAGGCAGCGATTTCACAGAGCCAAATAATGACAGGAAAGAATGTTTCAAATTTATTCTTACGAAAATATTGCTCCATCACCAGATGAATGAAATAGGGTCCACCCACACAGTGGAATATTATTCAGCCACGAAAAGGAGAGAGGCACTGACACTCACTACAAAGTGGATGGACCTTGTAAATATGATGCTCAATGAAAGAAGCCAGACACAAAAGGCCACACAGTGTGTGATTCCATTTATGTGACATGCCCAGAACACGCACACCCACAGAAAGTGGTTTGGTGGTTGCCAGGGGCTAGAAGTGGGGTTGGGTCATGGGGAGTGGTAGGCCAGGATAGATAGCAAACCAAGGCAGGGAGGGGGAGGGAGACATGTCTCACTCAATAACTCAGCAGTCCTGAGCCTGGTCAGATAAGATTGCCAGGTGTTCCGAAAATCACAAGAAAAACTATAGTAGCACAAGAGGAGGGGAGTCCTTGAAATTCTGTGTGTATCATTTCCACTAACTGGGAAAGAAAGCCTTTGTAACTGTATATTAATCCCACTGTCTGGAGAAGGGCGGGGGAAGGGGAACCTAGAAGCTGACTACAAGCATAAAACCCTTAAAATCCAAATAGTTGAGGCACTCAGACTAGCTGGGTGTTTGCTTGCAGCTTCATGCTCAAGAGTATTTCATAAATAAACTTGCTATCTCATTTCCACTATACATGTTGTCTCTTGCCTGAAAGCACCTCTTGCAAGCGAGATGAGAACCAAGGAGGGGGAGCCCCCTAACTCAGGTCTCCCTGGTAATAATGGGGACAGAGCTTATTTTGGGGTGATGGACTCACCAGTTCATGTCCTTATTGCCTGCATCTATCCCTGCACAGTCCTATAGAACATTTCACAAATCTCCAGAATATTCTACGTCTGCCCTGTCCAGTATGGCAGCCACCATCCACACATGGCTACTGAGCATTTGAAACGTGGTTGGTGACACAAAGGAACTAATTTTTACATCTTAGTTCATTTTAATTCATGCTTAAATTTTAAAACAGATACTGAATTCACTGAGCATCATGTGTTCAACATCCATCCAACTGCAGCAAGTGTCAGTGACACACTCCTTTTCATGGCTGAGTAGTATTCCCGTGTGTGCAGGGAGCACATCTGTGTATCCATTCATCAGCTGATGGGCATCAGGGTTGCTTCCACTGTTTGGCTGTTATGAATCCTGCTGCTGTGAATATGCATGTGCGGGCTTCTGTGTGGATGTGTGCTTCCATCTCTATGGGTGGATACTGAGGAACAGAACTGCTGGGTCATAGGATGGCTCTACATTTAACTTGTTGATGAATAGCTAGACTTCCACAGTGGCTGCCCCATTTCACATTCCCACCAGCCGTGTTTGAGGGGTCTCATTTCTCCACTGGAAGACATTTTACAACCTTTACACGTGGCCTACGAGCCCTGCAAGAGCCAGCTCCCACGAGACACCACTCTGCCCTGCATTCTGCAATGCGACAGCCTCCACCACTCCAGCCTTGTCCCATTGCTCCCGCGTGTCCCGCCTCCTTGCTGCACGCGCCTGGGCCGCCCCCTGCTCAACTCGCTCTGCATGAGAGCGCTTCTTGGTGGGAGCTCCTGGCCGCGCACCCTGCCCCCTTGCTCTCAGGGGCCCCTCACCAGCATTTCCAGGGTGGGCGTCAGCGCACGGTAGTATTCTGACACCTCCTGCTGCAGGCTGTGGGTGTAGCGGACCCCTCGCAGCACGGCGGTGTGCTCCACATCGACGCCCTGTGTAGAGAGGGAGGCTGCGGGGGAGACCAGGGCTCCGTGAGAGAGCCCACTGCGGGGCTCAGCTAGGGGCCTCGGAGGCCCCCACCACCTAGGGGCCTGGTTGCCTGACAAACAGGTGGGTGGGCTGACCCCCCAGGGCTTGTCCTGAATGATTATTACACTGCCTCCTTTTCAGCTCTCACATGTCACCCACCTGGGGGCCCCCAGGTCCCGCACGAAGCCCCAGAGGCCCCCAGGTTTTGCTTGAGCATAGAGCTAGCTCCCAGTCGTCCTGGCCTCACTGCCCGTGCATGGCCAGGGCCTGAGCCAACTTCCGCCAGAAGCGGCTGAAACGACCTTAGGATACCTTCCCTCCACTTTGCAACCACAGTCCCACCCGCTCCCTGGAAGGGGACACCAAATACTGTAAGGGCGTGGCCACAGCCACGGGCATCAGGACCCTTCACCCACCGCCCCTGGATGCCACTCTCTGAAAAACACATCTCTCCAGCTGTCAAAAACACTGTCACAAGCACACACCAGCAAGGAGTGATAGTTATACAAATTTTAAATGAAGAATAGCAACCAAATCAACCATGGAAACACATTTCTAACTGTTGAAAATATGTCGAAACTGTCAAAAAAACACCCTATCAAAAAATGCTAATAATTGCAATTTAAAAAAAAAATGACAGTAGCAGCCATATAAATGTGAAAGCCAGGCCCCAATCTTACTTATTCCAAATGAATATTAATTTAGACAGATATTTAGATATTTGTTCACTCAATAATGTAAACATTCTAAAACAATTCTAAAATTTTTGTTTTTAGGTTTGTCTTCTCCTTCAAGAAATTAAAAATTAAAAAAAATAAAAGCATCCTGTTGTATAGACAAAATTGCTTATGTTCTGTATCTAACTAAGCCTTTCTGTTTCCCCTGGAAATGGTCCCAGACTCCCAGGAAGCTGGAGAAACAGCAGAGAGGTCCCAGCACCTCCTCCAGGGCCCCCCAAGGCTAACTAAGGCCTCGACCTGAGATTGTGAGCTGTCTTTATGGGGAAAGGGATACATTTTCATTTTCAACTTTAAAATGTTTTTTAACTATTTAAATTTTAATAATTATTTAATTATTTAAACTTCTTAAAGTTTTCCTTGGTTTCAGGGGTCCTGCTGGGGATTATGATTACCTCTTGTTCACAAAATGTATCTGTGCTTCTAGAATAAAGGTGTGAAGCCTTGCTCCTGCCTCTCCCTGGTGCAAGGCTACACACACACATATGCACACACACATCCTCATGCACGTGCACACATGCACTCACGCATACATTCACACACACTCTCCTGCACATATGCACATACACATGCACACACAGATGCACATAAGTCCAATTTTCCTGCACTTGATGCCAAGAGCCACTAGGGGCCTTGATGAGCTGGGCCTGGCTGTAAAATATTCCCGATGTTCCACAAATACATATATATTTTAAATTAAGGGGATCCAGTAGGATTGCCTACTTATTATTTTGCTGCATGAGATCTTAGAGCATTTTCCTGCAAACTACAACTTATTATCATCATTTCATGAAAGCAATGTGACTTCCACACCTCCAAACAAAACTGTAAGAAGCTTATCATCTCGGAATAAGCCTGTTCCACAGACCGACAGCTGTAAGGGGGGTGGGGGATAGGGACTGGTTGACAGAAGGTGAAAGAATTAGACAAAGACCATATATGCATCACTCATGGACATGAACAACGGTGTGGGGATTGACTGTAGGAAGAGGGGGGCTGGGGAGAGGGGGCAAAAGGGGGAAAATTTGGGCAACTATAATAGCATAAACAATAAAAAAAAAATTGTTTTTAAAGAGTAAGCCTGTTCCAGAGCCACAGAACTACCTGAGATGACAGAATGTTCTAAATCTGAACTGTCCAATACAGTAGCCATGAGCCACCCGTGAATTGTGGCTGGTGGGGACTGAGGAGTTTAATTTTGAAGCTTATTTAATTTTAATGGCCTTAACTCTAAACAGCCACTAGGGCTCAGTGCTACCATCACGGACAGCAGGAATGCAGGATAGCGCTGGAACATGGCACAACTTGAAGGGACCTGCAGCTCATTCTATTGAAATATAAAAAGAACTTCCTTTATTTCCTATCTGCAGGCCCACACCATATATGATGACACCAAATGGGTCATCAGTTTGCATGTTTCATCTTAAGTTCTATGAATGTCCATTGGGAACAGATATGAAAAGAGAGCCACTGAGTGGTGGGAATATAGATGATTGTTCATATTTTAATACTTCTCAATTTTCTCAAGACTTTTAAAAAGTTCATTTCCCCATCCCTATTTGTCTTCATTTTACTCTGGCTGTGAAAACTTTCTTGGAGAACCCAGCTGTGGGAAACTAAAATACACAGGTATTAACTTGCCCACCCACCCCAGAGTCTGTGGCTCGGCACCTGGCCTGCTAGTCTCATCCCTTGGGTGACCTGAAGGGCCAGCCTTCAGTTCCACGTTTGCGCACTCAGCCCTCTGTCTCTGGGATCATCACGTGGATACCACTGAGTCACATCCAAGCGTCGCTGTGTAAGTCGCCCAGCATATGAACCACGCAAGTGCTCAGCCACTTACCCACAAGGACTGCCAGAGTGAGGATGACAATGCTGGTGGCCACAGCAGCAGAGAGGGCCGCTCGGCAGCACACAGTGTCTGGAGCAGGAAGTTCTTTTGTTGCGTCAGGGATGAGCTGTAATTCACCAACGGTGGACTCCATGGCTCCCAGACCCCCAGAGACCACCTGGATGCCAGCAAAAATGGGGCAGAGAAATATCAACGCTGGGAGCCTTTCTCTTCCCCTACCCCATCATGTGCAGATGCGACAGCCATCAACAGTGCCCAAGGTACCAGCACACCCTACTCTAAAAAGCCCTAAAAAATGGATTCAATGTAGTGGCTGGGCTGTGCCTGTGAGCTCCTCCCAGGTCAACAGGATCCATTGCTAGAAAGAATATGTGTGAGTATCCAGGGGCTGCTGTAACATGTTGTGACAAACCCAGAGGCATAAAGGAACACAGAGTTTCTATCTTGCAGTGCTGGAGGTTAGAAATCTCAAAATAGAGGGCTATGATCCTTCTGGAGGCTCCAGGTCTCAGTTCCCAGAGAGCAGAGCTGAGAGGCAGTCAGGGGCTGAGCCCTGGCACTTCTGCCTCTGATACTTCTCGTGAAGAGCCAACAAATGCTCTTTTTCATGTAAGGCACTTAGTTTCTGCCACTCATGACTAAGACAGCACCTTGGCTGAGTAAGCCGCCTAGCCCCACACTGGATGATTCTCTTAGGTCCCCAAGACCTGAGCAGACCTTTGCACCAAACCCCCCACATTCTCAGCCCACAGAGGAGCCTCTCTCCAGAAAGGCTGAATCATCTGCACGCTTTCTGTGGGGGTGGCTCTCATTACCCGCCCTTCTCCTTGACTCCTGGAAAGCTGCCTGCACCATGTGGGTGGAGGGGAGTCATCCCTGGACTCTGACACATTTTTCTCCATCAGAAAACCACAGAGAAGAAAGCTGGAGTGACAATCCCATCCTATTTTCTGTGATAGGGCTTCATGGAAATGCCACTTACCTGGGGGGCCTCCCTGAGGGTCATGGAATCACTTTGGAGGCCCCTATGATGAATGGCAGGCCTGGTGTCAGATAAATGACAGGACACCCTGTTAAATTTGAATTTCAGGTAAACAGCATATACTTCTATAGCATAAGTATGTCCCTGGGATGGATGATTCTGTGTGTCCACTTTGCTAGGCTATGGAGCCCTGCTATTTAATCAAACATTATTCTAGAGATTTGTCTGATGGTAATTTTAAAATGAGATTAACATTTCAACTGGTAGATGTAGACTAATGCAGAAGACCTTCTGCAATGTGGGTAGGCTACATCTAATCAGTTGAAGGCTTTTAGAGAAAAGACTGAGCTCCCCTGAGAAGGAAGGAATTTCGCCTCCACATTCCCTTTGGACTCAAGCTGCAACATAACTTTTCCTCGGTCTCCAATCTGCCCTGCAGATTTCAGACTTGCCAGTCCCACAACTGTGTGAACCAGTTCCTTAAAATCTCTCTTTCTCCACTCTGTTGGAGCAATACAGTCCCTAATAAGTAGTTCAGTATAAGCATGTCTTGTGCAATATTTAGGACAACTTATACTAGAGAAAGTATTAGTTGTTTATTTGAAATTCAAATTTACCTGAGTGTAAATTTGAGTATGTTTATTGTTAAGTCTGGAACCCTACACTGGGGCCCAGCCAGAATGTTCCATCCTATCGCAGGAATGTGTCCCTGCTGGGGAAGGCCACTCTGTGCCTCACAGCCACCATCCAGAGATGATGAGAAAGGGGAGCTGCGTGGGGGCTTTGGGCACAGGGCTGGCGGGGAGCGAGGCTGCATAACACTCGCCCCTTTATTCTCACCCTTGAGCTGAACTGCCTTCTGAGGAGCCAAGAATCTCTAAGAATCACTTGATGAAATGTTTTAGGGACAAAGGCACCAAGATTCACTTCTGTTTTTAGGGCTGGAAAGTCAAATTTAGTGTTTGAGCTCACTGAAGTCCCCCCACCCCAAACACAGACACTAAGTTCATTCAGCCCCAGCTGCCCCTGCTACCACCACCCCGTGGGTTTTCTAAGGATTCCTGTGTTCTCTAAATTGTCTTGTCATCATCATCATTAGGGCACAGAAGGGGCCCTACTGCTATTTAGCATCGAATATAGAAGCACCATTCATTCGGCTCTCCATCTGTCTGATATTTATGACCTGGTTGCCCTGTGCTGTGTACCCAACCCTGAAAGAGGCAGATGTGACTCTCTGAGCTCACAGAGCTTAAACCTTACAGGCAAAGACCTAAATAAATTAAAATTGCAGTGACAAAAAAAAGGCTTGAAAAGAGAGATGCATCCATGGTCCCATGAGCTCTGATCTAGACAGGGGACCAAGGGATCAAGGGAGGCTTCCTGAGGCTGGAGTATATAAATTCTGAAGGATAAATAAGAATTTAGCACTGGTGGTGTGCCTCAGTGGATTGAGTGCTGGCCTGTGAACCAAAGAGTTGCCGGTTCAATTCCCAGTCAGGGGACATGCCTGGGTTGCGAGGCAGGTCCACAGTTGGGGGCACCTGAGAGGCAACCACACATCGATGTTTCTCTTCCTCTCTTTCTCCCTCCCTTCCCCTCTCTCTAAAAAATTAAATAAATAAAATAAATAAAAAGAATTCAGTAAGTGCTCACTGGAAGGAACAGATGTTCACACAGTAAGAACAAAGTATGTAAATAAGCCCCACGGCAGGAGGGAGGGAGGAAGGGCCAATGAAGAGAAAGTGTGTCAGTCAGCTATGGCTTTGTAACAAATTACCATAAACATAGCAGCTTAAAACGAGGCACATTGACTCTATCAAGGTTTCCATGGGTCAGGATCTCATTTTCTTTCTGGTTGTTGGCCAGGGGCTACTTTCAGTACCTATGGGCCCCCTGTTCACAGGCCCCCTGACAACATGCCAGTGACTTCATCAAGGTCACCAGGAGAAACCAACTCCGCTCAGCTAGGATGGAGTCTTATAGAATATAAAGTAATCGTGGGGCCCACACTGTCACTGTACTCATCTAATGTGACCTACTCAAGAGAGGGCCCATGGCACCACATTCAGTGGCTCTTCGCACTCACGGAAAAGGATTATGCAGGTCGTGCACCCCAGCAGGCAGAATTCCTAGGAACAGCCTTAGACGTCTGTCTACCATAGAAACTAGCATGGAAACTGTGACCTCTGACCTGGTAGTCAGCCCCAAACTCCTCACAAAAGAAAAAAGTTAAGGGAGATTTCACACTCATTAGGATAACTACTATCAAAAAAATAGACAATAACTAGTGTTGGTGAGGATGTGGAGAAACCTGATGCGTGTGCACTGTTTGTGGTGAGGAGAAATGGGGCAGCTGACTAGAAAACAGCTTGGTGGTTATGCAAAATATTAAATAGAGTCACCACATGACTCAGCAACTCCACTTCTAGGTAGATACCCAGAGGAATTCAAAGCAGGGACATGAACAAGTACTTGCACAACTCTGCTCACAGCAGCATGATTCACAACAGCCAAAAGGTGGAAGCAACCCACATGTCCATTGATGAGTGAACGAATAAACACAATGTGGTCCATCCAGATACTGGAATATTACTCAGCCATGAAAAAGAGTGAAGCACTGACCTTTGCCCCAATGCGGGTGGACCTTGAGGACATTATGCTTAGTGAGAGAAGCCAGACACAAAAGGACAAATACTGTGAGATTCCCCTCATAGGAGGTCCCTAGGGGAGTCAGATCCATAGAGACAGGAAGTAGATGGTGGGAGTTAGGGGCTGGGGAAGGGGGAGTAAGTGTTTAATGGGGACAGAGTTTTATTTTCGGAAGATGAGAAAGTTCTAGAAATAGATGGTGGTAATGGTTGTACAAAAATGTGAATGTGTTTAGTGCCACCAACCTGTACACTTAAAAATGGTTAAGGTGGCGAATTTTATGTTACAAAAAATAAAAAGGGAGGAAAAAATTTGAGAGAGTGAAAGAGAAGAACTATACCGGAAACTGAAATGTGAGAAGAAAGAGCTGGTGCAGGTGATAGTCAGTCTCAGAACCACTGGAACTCTTTCTACACAGAAATATCTACGATGAGGGGAGCCAGCAGTAAGTATCTCTGAACAAACAAGGAAACCCAGGAGAAGCTCCCGGGGGCAGCTATGCCTCCAAGCCTCTCCCGTGCTGGGGCACCCATGCCCTGGCTCGACCCCGCCATGGCCCTCCTCGGAGGGCAGAGAAACCTCATCTAGCAGTTGGCAGGCCTGGTGGAGAGCAGATAAAAATCAGGCTACAAAATCTGCCTTTGAACCAAGCAAGGCTCAGAAAAGGCAGTGACTGTTTGATCCAAAAATTCTGACAGTGTCTCTGGTGCTTCCATAGAAATGATATTTTATTGGGGCACTGTGGCAGGCAGAACAATTCCTCCAAAGACGTCCCCATCCTGGTCCCAGACCTGTGAACACATCACCTCATATGGCAAAGGGACTTTGCAGGTGGGATCAAGTCAAGGCCCCCGAGATGTGGGTGACCCTGTATTCTCGGGTCAGGGGGGAACAGTGTCATCACAGCATCCTCACAGGATGGAGGCAGAAAGGACAATCAGAGGTGGGAGAGGCTGCGCTGCTGGCTGTGAGGATGGAGGAAAGGGCCCCAAGCCAGAGATGTGGCACCTCTAGAAGCTGGAAAAGGCTGGAAACAGTTCTCCCTGGAGTCTCCAGAAGGACCAGCCCTCGGTTTAGCCCTGTGAGATCCACTTTGTCACAGCAGCAATAGGAAACTAATACGGGCTCTGTGGGCAATGCTGTGCAGTGCTCACCTGGGAGAGAGGGTTGAGTGCTGATCTGGCCATTGGGCATCTTTGTAGGAAGAACACCTTGAAAATGGGGCCTGTCCTTCCCCCACTGTTCTCTGGGACACGTGGGAGGAATTCTGGTAATCAGACCAATGTCCACATTCCAGCTTCAACCTGACTAATCTATGACCCCCAGAGGCAGTTAACCTCTTCCAACCTCGTTACCATTGGTTGTTGGTCAGGTTTGTCCCTTTAGTGCTAATTTTCTTTTTTTTTTTTTTTTTTGCAAAATACTTATTTTTTTAATTCATTCATTTCAACACATTATTATTATTATTATTTAATGTGTTTTATTGATTATAATGTTACATTTGTCCCAATTTCCCTTCCCTCTTCTCCCCTCCACCCGGTGGCCCCCCTCCCTCCAGTTGTCCCCCCCTTTTAGACCATGTCCTTTAGTTGTGCATAGAGTTCTTCTCAACCTCTCTCTGTCTATTCCATTCCCTCCTACCATGCTCCTTAATTCCCTTTAGTGCTAATTTTTCTATCGCATGTGGGTGACAATGCCATATTTGTCTTCCCAGAATTCCTTTCTTTGGGAATCACGGTGCCTGTACCATGGTGCCTGACCCATCTGGCCACCAGGCCTGCCAGTCACAGTATTAATCTCTCTCCCCATTGGTCATTGGTTCCCACTGGACCCAGGCCTTCCAGTCACAGTACTCCTTCATCTAATTGGGTACTGCCTCTCCTATTGGTTGACACTCTAGACCAGCCCCAGAGTCTTCTGTCACTCTTTCTTCCTCCTTACCCTCCTTGCTGGTCACCTCCAAAGCTAGCCAGCCAGTCTACTTCCTTCCTCCTCTCCAGGGACTTCATCTGCTCATCCCAGCTCTCATGACCTTCACCCCATCCCTGGGCTAGTGGTTTTCTTGCTAACTCCAAGTTTGTCCTTTCGTATCCATTTTTTTTTTTCATACAACTAGAGATATCTGCCTACATCAGGGGTTCTCACCTAGGGGTGAGTGTGCCCCCAGGGGACACTCGGTAGCATTTGGGTACATCTGTCATTACAACTGGGGGTGCTCCTGGCATCAAGTGAGTGGGGGTCAGAGGTGTTGATCAGCACGCTCCAGTGCCCAGGATGCCTAGAATTGTCAGCTGTGCCCGGGGGGGGAAGCCTGACCTATATAAATACTACGGTGTTGCTTCTCTTTTCTTCTGCAGCTCTTCACTGCCCTTAGCACCAAGTTTCAAGTCTCGACTGCAAGCCCTCCCAGCTCATCACTCAGCATCCACCACATCAAGCTATTCCATATGTATTCTGCTCCCAAAGAAATCCTGACACCTGCTACAATACGGACGGACCTTGAGGACATTGCGTCTAGTGACATAAGCCAGTCACAACATACTGTGTGACTCTATTCATTGGTGGTCCATAAGATCATCAAATCCAGAGACAGAAATTAGAATGGGGTTGCCAGGGGCTGGCTTGGGAAGTGATGATAAAGTCCCACATGGCTGCATCTATTTTACAGAACCTTTGCAGTACCCGTGAGTTCTTCAAAGACAGACACATGCCTCTGCCCCTTCTGCTGCTCTCATCTCCCCGCAGTCTTTGCCAACAGTTGGTGTAGCCAAGGCCTTTGCTGCTTGAGTAAAAGGTTGACAATGTTGCCAAAGAAGAAATGGGCCCTGTGCTTATTAGCTTTGCAAAGTAGACTACACACATCTAGCAGCGACCTGTCTGGATTGCTGTGTCATCCATCTCATGTTGAGAAGCAGAAGCTGGAGTTGTCATGGGCTAATTATCAAACCATAAGGTGACATCCATTTAACACCCAACTCTTCCCAAACACCCATATTTCTATATTGAAGTTAACTTCTGACCAAGATGTAAAGTTCATTTAGGGCTTAAAAAAAAAAGAAAAGTCAGCCAAATAAATGATTTGGTGTTGAGTAGATGAAAAACAAATATGCCTGTTTAGTTGTATCTTTTTCTTTTCACTCCTTGGAATGGAGACAGGCTGTCTCGGACAAGTGGGTGTTTTGCTTAAGAGAGAGGCAAAGGGATGGGAGGATCTGGAAGATCCTTGACACCCCTAATCTCAGACTACAAATCTCTTCTAGAATTTGCTTTATTTTATTTTTTGCAAAGATTGGGGGTGGGAGAGAACAGGATACAAAAGCTGAGTAGAAAGAGGGAAGATATAGCTGATTACAAGAAATAAGAGAGAGCACAAGGGGTGACTGATGGCTGGCTCCGCTCGGCCACTGGGAGCTCAGAGAAAGCCCAACAGGATGAGGCATAATAATTTTTTTGAAAGCCACATAGGAGGATAAGTTACCACCTGAGCTGAGAGATACATGAGAACACCCCAGACAAAGCTAAAGAATGAATGTGCAGTTGTAAAATAAGAGGAACGAGTGGGTGAGGGACTTGCTGTCCTCAGTTCCAGGAATGGTCCCAGCAGCTTTGAGAAGGACTGGCGCCAGATCTAAGATCTGAAGGTTCACCAAGATACTGGGAAGGAATCAAGATATAGAGCAGAACGAAACTGAATTGTTAGCGCTGACGTCCCCAACTCGAGCCTGCAGTTCAACCAGCCTCCAGCTCTACACATGCTGCCGTCCTCTGCCCTAGGCAGGAGGCAGAAGGCCTGACTCTCATCCCAGCAGAGCAGAGATGGTGTGACACTGAGTGAGTCACTCCTATCTGAGGTGACTGATCATCCGGGGCCACCTGGAACTGTTTTAGCTTGAATCTGGAAGGCAGGACATCTGGCCACCTACTCCCCTTCTGTGGTCATCTGCCAGTAAAGGTCTAGAACAATTTGGGGGTTTTCTAAGGAGGTGCTAAGCAAGAGGACTTCGTGCACTAAGCCATAATTGTGGATGTGGCAGGAACAACGTCTGCCTGCAGCCTCCTGGCGGTGACACGGAGAGTCTCATTTTAAGGCCAGCGTGTCCTTAATGCCACTCTCACGCTTGCCAGCATTTGTTTCCAAAAAGAGAGTGAACCTCAGGTGCAGAGTTTTCTGGGAGGAGACCCAGGCCAAGGTCAAGGCCTCGTGTGAGGTGGTCAAGGCACTGGCCTCAGAGGGCAAGATTTAAGGCAGCACCAAAAACCTTTGTCCATAATATGAGTAACATTTTCATGCCACAATTTTTAAAAAATTAAAATTAACACCAAAAATCCATGACCCACCGAATCGCAACATTTTCCCTAAAGACAGGGTCCGACCTTGTACTTGTCCAGCTCATCTTGTTCTCCACCTCCTAATCCTAGCCCTGTCCTGCCCTGTTTTTCTTAAAATGTTGCTGTTTTCCTTACCGAGGACTCCTCTGCACTCACTTGATATTTTACAATATTGCACTTTGATATTATTTCTCTGGGTCATCGAGTTTTTGGCAGCCCCTTAAATGTTCTGCTTGCCTCACCGAAATCTGGACCCTGGAGGGTAGCAGCAATTTGAGGACAATGGTTTTCTTCCCATTTATTTGAAAAGTTGCATTCTCTCACTTGTTTTCTATTTGTACATGTCAGTGACTAAGTTTCCTTAAAAAAAATTATTTTTACCTTTGGAAAATAGGCCATTTAAAGAAGATTAAATAACTATTTTCACAGACTACCTGTAGCTACGCACCAGCTTCCAGTCTGTGGTTTTAATATCATCCCTGATGGCTACAAACTCTACCCAGACTCATCTTCTGAACTGAATTCCTGACTTGGGTCCAAATAGCTACTGGAACCTTCTTCTGAGTGACCTCAGGTGACCCCCTTCATTCCCACTTTTTGGTGTTCATACCCCTGTGTAATCCTCTCCTCTTGAGTGGGTCAGGACCTGTGACATGCTTCTAACCCGTAGACTATGGCAGAGGTGATGGGACGTCACTGTAATGATTATATGACATTATGTGAGACTCTGCTTTAGCAGACTGGAGCTGGCTTGATGAAGTAAGTGGCCGTGCTGGAGAACTTGGGGACAAGGAACTGTGGGGTGGCCTCTAGGAGCTGAGAGTGGCAACCAGCACACATCTAGCCAAAGCCCGGCCCTTCATCATCTGCCAACAACCTGAATGAGTTTGGAAGTGGGTCCTTCCTCAGTCAGGCCTTCATATGAGAACACAACCCATCAACCCTCTGACTGCAGCCTAGTGAGACCCTGAGCAGAGAACTCAGCTAAGTCATGTCCAGACACCTGGCCCACAGAAAACTGTGAGCTAATAAATAGGAACTGTATCAAGTCACCGTATTTGTGGTAATTTGGCACCACAATCCAATGACTGACAAGCATCTCAGACCTGACACACACCAAATTCAGTTCCTGATAGCTCTTCTCACGCTCCCAAATACCTGCTCCTCCTACAGTTTTCCCTGTCTCAGAATCACCGCTTCTACGAACACTTAGACCAAAATGCCACCGGTGACACCTTTCTCAGAGCCCCCATCTACCCTGACAGTGTTGTTGGCTTCACCTTCAAAATATATCTAGAGTTGGGTCACCTCCACCATTTTTGCCCTGGGATAAGGAGAACATTGCCTTGGCCCTATGGAGGGCTGGCTGCTTCCATCCTCGCCACCTAAAGCTTGAGTTAGGCCACAGCCTGCCTCTGCTCGAACCTCCCTGTGGTTCTTACTCTCCGTGGTCCCAACCAATCTTTGGCCTCTGTCTTCAGCTTCTACCTCCTCCCTCCCTCAGGTCCAGCTACATGGGCCTCAACATTGTTCCTCAAACAGGCCTGGTGCAGCCCAGCCTCAGGACCTTTGCATGTGCTGTGCCCCCCCACACCTGCTGTGCTTATCTCTTGCCTCACAGCAGTCACCTCCACATCCCCTGCTCCATTTGTTTTCTCCTGAATTTTGTAAGCTGTAGTCCTGGGAGTAGATGGCAGGGTGGTTTCTTATAGGGTGAAGAGCTTGGAGTCCCTGTGGGAAAAGCAGTGGGTCCTTTGAGAAGGGAGCCAGGGAGAGAACAGCCACCATGTTCTCTCCACTCTTTAGCCCAATATTGACCAAGAGAGTGAGTGACCTCACTCCGCACTCTGGCGTTGCAGTTCCAGGGTTATAGTTTGATGACTGTAGCTGGTACATCGTTCCTCAGAGAATGAAAATGCGCTGAGAGAAGCGCATCACACTAAACACTTACATGTATTCTCTGATTTACTATTGCCTCTGTGTTGGGAGGCCAGCCATATTCTGACGGAAGAGGGAACTGAGGCACGCAGGAGCTACACGACTTGCCCAAGATCACATAATGTGGTGCTTTGAAAGCATGTCCACAAATTCTTTGCCACCCTCTTTTTCATAGAGCCAACTTTGTCTCCTTTTGAGTGCGGGCTGGACTTGATGACTCGCTCCTAATGTACCAGAGACGATGGAGCGTGACTTCTGAGACTACATCATAAAAGACGCATGGCTTCCTCCTCACTCTCTCTGGGATCACTCACTGGGGGCGTCATCTGCCATTATGTGAGGATGCTCATGCAGCACTACAAAGGGGCCACGCGTGGAGAAAAGCAGAACCTTCGGCCAACAGCCACACAAGGGAGCATTCTTGAAGTTGCTCCTCTACCCCAAGTCGAGCCTTCAGATGAGGCAGCCCCAGCCAGAGGCTTGATTGAGAGACCCTCAGCCAGAACCACTCAGATAATCACTTTTGAATTCTTACCCACAGAAACTGACATAATATTTTTCAACCTGCTAAATTTGAGGATAATTTGATATGTAGCAACCGATAACTAATACACAGGACTTCTGTCTGGCTTTCTTTGTTCCCTCCCAGGAAGCACCCGCTCCTCTCGGTGGTCTATCCTGTACCCTTTTCTTCATATCCTCCTTAGCATTCCCAGCCTTCCCATAGTCCGCCAAGTGCCTGCCCTGAATTCTCCCCTTGCTTTTAATGATTGAAATGGTGGTTCACCCTCTCAAGGCGAAACAGAGTGCTTGGGTTCACTTTCTTCCAAGCAGGATCAGCTATCAACTTCAACAAAACCCCTAACCCCTAACTTGATCTCGGCTTTGCCTCTGGCCACATAAACTTCTCCCCCAACTCACTCTCAACTCTGCAACCATCTTGCCCACCTGACTGTATGACTTTTTTCTTTTTCCTAATCCAAGGTGATTTTAGAATCTCCCATCCCACATGTCTCCCATTTACGGTCCCACCACTGCTAAAGCCTGTTTATGGAACAGGCATGACTTCTCTGTACCGCAGCCTCTCCCATTTCTCCCCATCCTCGTCCTCAGATTCAAACCAAGCCAGGAAACCCTTCCCCCACTCTGCCCCAACTTCATGCAATAAATCACTCAGCAAGCCTAAAGGAAATTTAATAAGTTTGGTCTGCTTTTTTTCCCTTTTTGTCTGTGGACTTTTTGTTAGGTTTTCATGGGAAGAGGTATTTGTGAGAAAACTATTTGCGATGATGATATCTTGTGTTCTTGTAGCTTTATAACGTGCACAGGGGAAAGGCAGTTGGAGATCCTGTGGGGGGGGTGGCGTCCAGGGGAGAAGCTGATAAACACAGGTGATACTCAGGAAAATAGATAAAGACGTGCAGATTCAAAAAACAAACCTCCAATCACTTATGACATCTATAATTTAAAATGAATACAGGTTCTGAATGCAATAGAGGTCCCCGGCTTGGATCCCAAGACAAAAAAAGACATGAGTGGAAACATGGAAAAATAAAGTCTCTGAGAGTGTTGGCAATGTTAATTATTTAGTCATGATTATTGTGCTATAGTTACATAAGATTTTAAGACCAGGGGAAGCTGGGTAAGGGGTGGCTGGGGACCCTTCCTGCTAATCTTTGAAACTAAAATTATTCCAGAGTCATTTTCTTTAACTAACAGAAGTAAAGTGGGTAAAACAACAAAGCCTGAATAGGTTACCCTCTGTGTTAACTTTAGAGCCGCACAGATTCACATAGTTAACTTGGAACAGCCATTTCGCTGTGGCTGCTTGCATGGATGAGATGTGCTTATGCCACAAGAACCCCTGGCCCCTGTGCCGCTCCCAGACTTCAGGAAGTTCACGTAGCCCTCAGAGGGTCGGAACACTATCCTCATTTTACAGATGACAAAATTGAACCTTGGAGAGACTGTATCCTCTTTGTCTCTGTCTCTTTCTACATATTTCTGTCTCTCTCTGCTTCTCTGTCTCTTTGTCTTCTCCCTGCCTGCCTGTCTTTCTGTGTCCCTGTCTATCTCCGTCTCTGCCTCTCTCTGATTTGGTCTCTATATCTCTGTCTCTGTCTCTCTCTGTCCACTTTCCCCCTGCTCTCTCACACACCCAGTTCCTAAAATTTTAGGAATTCTTTCCATTTTGCTGGTGACTTCTCTACCATGAAACGGATCTCTGCTGCCCCAGGACTCTGCTATCCAGGTGAGGCAGGCAAGCCATGAAGACAGGGACCAGGGACAATGGCATCCCCATGGTTCTCATCAAATGCACCCCTTCTCCTTGCCTGTCCCTCTCTCCTTCCTTTCCCACAGGGTGAGAACAGCAGCCCAGACCTCTGCAGCCCCTGCTTCTGTACCAGCCTCCTCTAGAACCAACAGGACCCACCTGGCCATAGTCAGGGGAACACCTGCCTCTACCCATTTACTCTGCAGTCCCCAGGTCCTGGACGGGGCCGCCGCCACCCTGCCACCACAGCCCTGCCACTGCTCCCTACCCTAGACAGACAGCTATGATAACAGGAGCCGAGTTTTCTGTAGCAGGCTGTCCTGGGTCAGAGTCCCTGCCTTCATAAAAGGCCATCCAACATGCTTCTGTCTACAGACTGCAAGCTACATATTTTATGCCCTAAACTTTCAGAATTCTGCAAAGAAAACTTTGAACACCACACAGACGTTCGGCAGGGGTGGAGTCCAAAGCCAGGATGGGCTGTGGGTCCACCGTTGAATCCACACTGTGTGAGCACATGGGCTTTTGTTTGCTGGGACAAGAGTGCTGTCTGCTGCAACATGGACTCATTGCGTGGCTGTTACATCCATGTGAGCAGTGGCGGCTCTTGTTCTATTTTCCAGATTAGGAAACTAGTAAGGGGGAGTTTGCACACACACAACCATAGACACGACCTCAAGCAACCACACGCTGTTGCAACAAAACCATACACAATAGCACACATGTGGTCACAAACTTAGTTACAAACACACACACAAACACTTAATGACACAGCCACACACAGTCACACATGATCACACTAATTACACAATCATATATAACCACACACTATCACTACATGCACAACCATACACATGCGGTCACACAGCTACAGACACATGACACAACCACACACAGCATACAATCTCACACATGTGACCACATACAATTACACAGCCACACACAATCATACACAACCGTAGACACAAACACATAATGACACAACCACACACAGTCATGACCACAGGCACAGTCACACACAATCTCATACACACACCATACCTGGCCAGGGCCACAGGCAGACAGGGTGGGCTCTGGGTCTCCAGGGTCAGTACCCCACGGGCACAGAGGTGCCATGGAAGCCACCACCACTGCTGGTCGGCTACTATGTCCCACGGTCATGATGCACAAAATGTGCCACCTGTATGCCCAGGTTCACAAAGGCTTCTCTTCACAATCTCAATAAGTGGACACTGACTTGAGTCAGTGGGGGGAGGGGGGCTGTGTGGATGTGAACACACACTCCTCAAACCTCTGGCCACCCCAAAGCCCATGCCTTCCCCTGTGAGGTCCTAGCAGCCTGGCTTTGACCCCTGTAAGTTGAGTAAGAAGAGTGAGGACCTCAGCCATCCTCAGCTAAGTCATGAGAAATATGAAAATTTCTAATCAAACCGCAAGAACTTTGAGGACATCACAAAAAGTGTGCTGAAAATGGCTTCCCTGTGACCTGTAACTAAATCTATGGGAGCCCCTTCCCAGGAAAAGACAACCCCACCCGCAAGTTCAGGCCTATGACCACACCCTCCCCAAACTGTTACCCCCAAATCCTTGTCATTTACTCACTCAGCAGCAACTAAGACGCTGAGACAAAGGATAGAGAGGGAAGCAGAGCCGCTCTTTATGAAACACAGGACAGCCTTTACCCATCTTTGTCCATCTGAGTCCTGCGCACGCCCCAGTCTCCCAGCACAACCCCAAGGCTCCGGGCTGAGCCACCACGCTTGGTTTTAGTCACATTAATTCACAGAATTGCCAGAAAAACTGCCATTAGGGATGGGAGCCCATGAGAACCTCCTGCCCGCAGTGTGCACGACGCATGTGCACCGCATCTACACAGGTTGCCACATTCACACAGCCCAGGGGCGTCTACACAGCCCGTCTGTGCCCACACAGCCTGTCCACATGTTTACACAGCCCGGCCCCATTCACACACCCCGGGCGCAGCCATACAGCCCGTCCAGGCGTCTACAAAGCTGCGTCCACACAGCGCGAGGCCCGGGAAAACTGGGGCGCAGGGAGGGGCTGTCCTGTCCCATTTCAGGAGGGAGCGCCGCGCCCGCGGACCCGGGACTCACCGCGCTCCGTCCGAGGCTGTACCGCGTCCTGAGCCCGCTGCGCAAACCGAGCCCCGGTCGTAGGGAGCCGGGCGGGGCTGAGGCATCACGGGCTGGGTCGAGGCGGCACCTGAGCTGGGGGCGGGACCTGGGCTGGGGGCGGCACAGGCTGGGGACACACCTGGGCTGGGAGCCGGGGCTGGGCTAGGGGGCGGGACCTGCGCTCAGGGCGGCACGGACTGGGGGCGCCGTTCTCCTCCCTCTCTGGGGTCACAGGGCTGGGGGTGCCTTCCCTCTCCCCCACTCGGGCATCACCCGCCCTCCACCACCCCTTCAGCCACTTGTGCGCCCCTTCCCCTGCGCATCTGAGCCCCGCCCTGCCGCTCTCAGCCCCGCCGGCTAGGGGCTCAGAGAGGTCGCCTGGTGCGCCGGCCCTGTAGGCCGGGTCAGGAGCGGCCCCCTTAACCCCGGGTGAAGTCCGGTAAGTCGACCACCTGCTTCGAGAAAAGGGCCGGACTAGCAGAGGGAGGGAAGTGGACGTACCAGGTGCCTGGAGTCACGGGGTTGGACAGTCCGCTCTGGACCCTCCGGCTGCTGCGGATGGGACCACCGTCAGGTGGCGGGCAGGGCCCGGGCGGGTGAGCCCGCGTAGGCAGGTGGCCAGGGAAAGAGGGCAGGGGTGGGGCGCAGGGACCAGTGCGTGGAAGCAGCAGCTCAGAGCAGAAGAGCTTGGGGAAGGGGAACCCTGTGTAAATAACTACAATATTTTTTAAAAATAAGCTTTTGATTTTAGAACAGTTTTGAATTTACAGAAAAGTCATGAAGATAGTACTGGAGCTTCCATGTACCTGGCATCCAGTTTCCCCCATTACTGACATCTTACATTAGTGAGGGACATAGTCACAATTAACAAACTAATATCAACACATACACTATATTCCGATTCCTGTTTCCCCTTTATCTGTCCCAGGGCCCCATGTGACAGGAGATTCATCTCATTGGGCCCCTCTAGGCTGCAACAGTTCTTCAGACATTCCTCTTGTGAGTGAGGAGGGCTCAGGAGTTTGGTAAACATCACTCTATTGGGTTCTTTGGGTGTGTTTCTCAGGGTCCAGCTGGGGCAATGGCTTGATCTCTTCTGACCCACCTGGCAGGGCCACAGGGCAGGCCAGCATCCCCTCCCCCTTGCATCTTAAATTGCTTATTCCCTCTAGGAGACCATGTCCTCCCTTAGGCCACCATCTTTGCTCAGAATACTTAAGGATATTTTTTGAACCAGTCATTTTACCACCATCAGTTGCAACATTTTTGTGCCCTAAGTGGTGATTTACTGTTTGGGGAAATGCTGCAGGCCACAGGGGCCAAGCCTGGTGTTGGAGGAGCAGGGTCCCATTCATTTTCCCATTTATTGAGCACGTGCAGATTTTCTCTGGTGCTCCCAATGATCCTGCAGAAATAGCTATCACTCCTGGCAGAAGAAGCAGCTGCAGCCCCAGAGGGCAGTGATGTATCCAAAGCCACACAGCTTCAGACCTGGGTTCTTCCTACTGCTGCCTCCTTCTTTGAGCCAAAACAGGTAGACAGGGAAGAGCCTGTGACTCCTGAGGGCCACTCTCCTTTCCCTCAGGCCGGCTGCTGAGCTCTTTCTGGAGCTCCATTCCTATAACCATCTGTGACATGCCAATGTCTTCCCCACGTGGCTGGCAATCCCCACCCCTCTCCAGCCAGCCTTCTTACCCTCCATCCTTTAACCCTGGCACCAGCCACACTCACTTTTCACTGCAGCCTAGAAACACCTCTCCCTTGGGCTCAGCCAACAGTTACCTCGTCCAGGCAGCCTTTCCTGATACCTGCCCCACAAGGTGGAGCTGGGGGCTTCTCTTTGTGCTGACCCATGTCCTGTCCTTCCTCACCAGACTGAGCCACACGGGCCAGACCAAGGTCCAAAAGTCACACATTCATTGCTGGGCCCATGCAGGGGACCTGGCACAGAGCAGGAACTCAAGACTGGATTGAATGAATGAATGAATGGATGAATAAAAAGTATGTAAGCTCTGGCCTGCTTAGTAAATCACTGCCCTTACGGCTTTGTTCAAGACTCTCAGCTGTGCACCCCAATGGAACAGAAATAAAACATGGTCTTTCCAGAGCCAACATGCAGCTACTGCTTCCACTGTGAAAAGTGTGTGGGGCCCTCCCCACCGAGGCGACTGCTGGGCTCTACCACCTTCACAAAGGCATGACCCACCATCAGTCATGTACAATGGACAGACCACCAAGTCTGCGCCTGGCCTGAAGGTCATCCCCTGTGACAGGTGGTGGGTATGTCATCACCTCCATGTCACAGAAGACTAAGAGACAGAGGGTGAACCACCTGCCCAAGACCACAGTGGGCCACTCCTTTTAGAAGTTTATTGGAGCACTGACCAGTACGGCTCAGTTGATTTGGTGTCATCCCACAAAGCAAAAGATCGCTGGTTCAATTTCCAGTCAGGGCATATGCCTAGGTTGTGGGTTTGGTCTTGGTTGGAGGATGTACAAGAAGTAACTGATAGATGTTTCTCTCTTACATTGATGCTTCTCTCCCTTTCTCCCTCCCTTCCCCTCTCTCTGAAAATAAACACTTTTTTATCTCTAAAAATAAATACTTTTTTTAAAAAAAAGGAAAGGGAGGGAGAAAAGGAGGGAGAGAAATATCAATGTGTGGTTGCCTTTCATACGCCCCCAACTGGGAACCTGGCCTGCAACCCAGGCACATACCCTGACCGGGAATCGAAACAGCGACCCTTTGATTCACAGGCCCGCATTCAATCTACTGAGCCACACCAGCCATGGCAGATAAATATTTAAAAAAATAAATAAATGGCTTTTTAAGAAAGAAAAAGAAAACCTTGCTGGAGATCACTAATAGTTAAAAGTACAAATAGCTGTGATTTTAAATATTCTAGAATTACCTCGAAGTGATTAAGCCATCCCATCCCAGCTGGTCTGCCCTAAACCTCACTGTTGGCTACATCTTGTTTTCTGCTGACCTCATGGGGCTTGGGGTCTTTTTGACCAAGGGAAGATGGTGACACTGGCACCTGGAGGAGTTCACTTTTCTGCTCATATCTTGGCTGGCTTGGTGCAGACTGGTTGGCCTTGGAGACTCAGCTCCTGTATATGTAAAGAAGGGGTCGGTGACAACAGAACAAACACTTGGCCCAACACTCTGGCCAGCAACCTTTCCCCCACAGAGTCCATGTCTTTATAATCTGCATTCCTGCTCAGGGTCCACACTCTGGAGCACACCAACCAAATCTGGCCCCCTGCCTGTCTGCACAGATGCATGCTAAGAAGAGCTTTATGTTCTTAAATAATAGAAAATATCAAAGAGAATATCTTGTAACCAGCCCTGGCTGGTGTGGCTTAGTGGATTGAGTGGGGGCCTGCGAGCCAAAGAGTCGCTGGTTCGATTCCCAGTCAGGGCGCATGCCTGGGTTGCAGGCCAAGTCCCCAATTGGGGGTGCGCGAGAGGCAACCACACATTGATGTTTCTCTCCCTGTTTCTCCCTCCCTTCCCTTCTCTCTAAAAATAAATTTTAAAAATCTTTAAAAAAATAAAAAAAGAATATCTTATAACCTGTGAAAACTGCATTGAACTCACATGTTGTCTGTGATGCTTCTGGCCACAGCAGCAGACTTGACTAGTTGTGAGAGGCTGTGTGGCCTGAAAAGCCCCAAACATCACCATTTGGCCTTTATGGCAGGTCTACAGCCCCCACTATAGGTGATTCCTTTCTAGACCTCTTAGGTGACCATGGATGACCTAACAGTATCCAAGACACAGGGAACAGACTGAGTTACTTCTGAGATTCCTTCAACTCTGAAATGCCATTAAGATACCACACTCCCACAGCAATTAGTGGCACTGCAGCCAAAGCCCTGCTTCAGCACCAGCCAGCACAAGCTGTAGATTTGCTAGATACCTTCAGGCATGTGTCCGCACAGGACAGCCCATCGCGCCCAGCCCTGCCATCACCTGCAGCTGTGCCAGGCTCCCCCAGCTCACTGCACCTCAGAAAAGGCGAGGGTCGAGTCCCACATAACAAAAGCTGTGTTTAATTATAAGACTCGAACAGAAGCAAGGCCAAAACTGCAAATGAAGTGTAGGAACATTGCCTTCAAATTCCATGACATTTGTCTAATTTCCAAAACAGAAAAGATTCCCATCTTTGACACTGATGTACAAAATGGCTTAGATTAAGGCGCAGGCCGAGGGGCAGACACGGTCCATGTGGGTCCTTTGCCCAAGCCGCCCCATGGCTACATTTGGGTTTCAGCCCCAAGTCCAGGAGCTCCTGTGGGGCCACAGGTCCAGCTGCTCTCTCTCCCAGGGGAAACACAGGAAAACAAGTGGAAGATGGTTTGTTTGTTGAATAAAATGTCTCCCTTGAGAAGTGTGGTTAACAAAGATGGTTTGCAAGTCTTTCTGGTGCTGGTATTTTTGGATTGGATCATGGTTTGGCCCTGTGCCTATGGTCTACAAGAGAGGACTAAAACCGCATGGTTGGAGGGTCTGAGCCTTCACATCATGCCAAGGGAAACATCTTCTGAACATGAGCCTGGAGGTGTGTGTATGGACAGGGAGAAGCAGGCCCCAGGGCCACACAGTCCTGCCAACCTCAAGTTCACTGGCTTCAAAGTGGTGGTGACACATGCAACACAATGTCGGGTAGGGTGCCAGGGCATGGGGCCGCTGGGCCAGCTCTGCCATGGCATCAGTCATGAGGCTCAGAGGTAGAAAACGAAATGTCAGTTCCAGAATATTCTCCCACGTTCCAGAAGCTCCTCGCAGTGTGCTCACCTTGCTCATGTTGCAGCTGGAGGCTGGCGAGTTGCGTGCGCTGGGATGGTGTCAGGAACGTGCAGGTGCCTGTGATGTGGAAAGTGAAGCCCCAGTCCCTCTGTGCCGAGAGGCAGTGGAGCGGACGCAAAGGGTAGAGCTGGTTATTGAGGGCTCTGGGGTGCCGGTCCATGTGGGCCCCGAGGGCCTGGCTACCAGGCCTGGCGCCCATCCTGCCTCCAGGGAGGGCAGTCCAAGAGAGACACCACTGGGATTTCATAAAGTCGTGGCTGTTTAAGACATGGAGGGGCTGGATGAGCACAGGCTCCAGACACCTCCCAGGCTGATGGAGGAACCAGAGTCAGGGCTCAACCCAAGAGCCCTTGTCCATTTACTTCCAGCCTTGCTGGCAGCTCTTAGCCCAGCTCCCCCACCAACCTAGAGGTGAGTCTAGACCCCATGCCAGCTGGGCTGAGGGTCTAAGGTCATACCTCTGGGCCTGGGCTCTCAGTGTTCTGACCAGCTGAACTACAGAAGAGCCATGGCCTTCGGGGGCGGACCATGCCCCTCCTGCTCAGGACAGGGCATCTTCAGGGAAAGTAGCAGCGTGGTGTAAGCACCAAATGGGGCAGATCTGCAGCCTTCGGCAGGTGGAGGTGATGCATCCTGCCCCTTCTGAGGTTCCACCAAACGACTGACTAGAAAGACTATGGGCTGGGCTCATGGAACAGGGACCTTGGCAGTCCAAGGGGTGTGCGGTAGCCACGTGAGCTGGGAGCAGGGCCAGGGTCCAGGTGCGGCTGGGCTCGAGGAGGCAGAGGAAATGTGAGCATCGGCCAGACCAGAGCACCAAGTTGTGGGGCTGACAGGTCCAGTCTTGTGGGGACAGCAAGGGGCTGAGGCTGCACTGGCCCCCCTAGGCTGAGGCGCCCGGCAGGCCTGTGGGCTCGAGGGCACAGGTGGCAGGACTCGTGGGTTCCTGGGTGGACACACCGGCCACATTCTGGGGATCAGCCAATTCTGGAGGCTTCTCTGCAGGCAGGTTGGGCTTGATCTGAGCTTCTCCAGGAGGCTGCCGGGGAAGCACAACTTCAGAGTCTTTCAGAGGCTGTGGGCCTTCAGCTGAGGCTGGCACCCAAGGAGGCTGAGGTATATCCTTCTGTAAGAGAAGAGAAGCCTGTGGTAAGGTGTGGGTGAGGCCAGTGGGCCCTTGGGGGAGGGGAAGCGGAGGAATCACTGTCCCTAGAGGGTGAGGCTCAAGGACCAGAACAAACAGGTCCAGTCCCACAAGCCAGCATGGAGGCCACAGAAGGGGACTTGAAGCAGAAACCTGACTCTGACATCCCTGGCTTGTCCCCACTCCTGAACCTTCTAGAACCAGCCCACTAGCTGGGGCAAAGCCAATATCAGTCAGGACCAAGACCCACTGAGGACAGTGGGCGCTAGCCCAGGACACCTTCCCTGAGTGCCCGGGAGAGGGTATGGCCCGGGGTAGGGTCAGACCTGGAGACCTGCTCCTTTCTAGCATCTCTATGCCAGGACAGATGGGAGGAATGTTTTAACTTCCGCAAGAACACAGTAACAGCACATTTATGGTATCACTGGCATGTGTCATAGGTGGGGAAGCCCCGCTGATACCCCTTCCTTTGGGCAGTATGTTGAGGTGAGGAAGGGCCGAGTTGGCCCATATTCTCCCTGCTGTCACTCGTTCATGGCTGGTCCTGACTGAGGTGCCAGGTCCCCTACAGAATCCAGAGCCTGAGCTGTGACAGCTTTTGCCCTCGCAGAGGGGCTCTGGGGCCCAGCCCCAGCCTGGCACAGTGTTCTCAATGTTGGAAGCAGTCAGAAGTCAATGCCCCGTCAAGTGGGTGATCCTCAAGTTGCACCCGGCATGACAGCCAGATGCTGTGCTCTCCACAAGGGTGGCTCAGAGCCACTAGAGCAACACAGACATAAAACCTTCCAGAAATAGCCCTCGCCAGGTAGCTCAGATGGTTAGAGCGTCATCCCCATACACCAAGGTTGTGGGTTCAATCCCTGGTCAGGCCACATAAAGAATCAACCAATGAATGCATAAATAAGTGGAAGAGCAAATCAATCTTTCTCTCTAAAATCAATCAATCAAAATAAAAAATAAAAAAACTTCCAGAAATGGGGAGACACTAACCATGGGATGGGGGCTGCAGGGTTTAATTGTAAAACTAGAGGCTTTACTCAACTTTAATTCTAGTTAGGGCTTATGGGTTAATATTTCTTGCAGACAGTCATAGCAAACTGGTATTCACCACAAAGCCGCTGCCCGTCCAGAACATGCCCAGCTCCCTGCGCCACAGGGCCAGGGCGCCACTGGTGATCAGCGTACAGGGCACCAGGTAGAGGAGGGCTGGCTGGCCACGCTGCATGAGGGCCAGGGCCATGAACGTCACCAGGAGGCCGATGCCATAGGCTGGAGGAACAGAGATGAGCAGGGTGTTACCTGGGCCAATGGTTCCCTGAGGCAACCCCTCCCCAACCACCTGCAGGAATGCTGGGAACACTGGAGAAAGCCAACAGGATCTGGGCACTCCCAGAAGTGAACAAAACCTTCTGGCATCTTCTAGGACATATGCCCCACCTGGCCCCAAGGGGACAGGCAAGACGTGAGTTTCAATGAGAAGACAGGAGGAAGCAAAGGCGCAGCTGAGAGGCTGGGAACAGGCTGGGAACACTGGGGAAAGGACGGGAATGGGAGACCATGGGGCTTTCTGATCAGCAGCCAGCAGTTGTGGGAAGGGTCTAGAACCATAGAAGTGGCTGGAGAAAGTGCTGTGAATATGCCCAAATATCTTGTTTTTATAAACCTTTAATTAGAAATATTTTGAATTACAATAATGTACATACAAAATTAGGAAATCAAATCTCTGATAATCTAATCGCAACCCTGGGAAAGAATGTTGAGTTCCTATGAGACACTCGGTGAGGCACCGAGGGTGAAAGGGCATTATATCTGCCATTCGCTCTCACAGCTCAGAATTAAATGCACGTGAGTGTAAGTATGTAACCAGTTACACATGCTATGCAAAGAGAGAGAATACAGTGAGGCCACTGTGATGAAACATCAGCCACTGGGCAATGTGAGAACAGGAGTGTGGAGTCTCTTGTACTAATCTTAAAACAGTAACCCTGCCGTTATTTCAAAGGATACAATTACAAAAAAAGTGAGCCTTTAACTGGAAGCTTCCTCCAGAGCCCAGAGCCCATCTACAGCATTCACCTGGGCTCTGTCCTGATCCTCAGTCCACATTTCCAAGGGATGTGTTCACCTAGGGGTGGTTCCTTTGCAACCATGTCAACTGCCCATGTGTCCTAACAAAGGCAGACGATGGCAACTATGGGAACCTCCTGACACAATGCAGCTTACAGGGAAGCCTCTGTACCTTTACAGGATAGTTTTGAGGACTGTAACTCGGAGAGAAGGTTCAGATACAATGTGCCAGCAACTGCAGGCACCAGGGTGGGCAGGATTGAACTGTAATGACCCCAAAAGGTGCCCAAAGGTTAGCCTGTGCCCTCCTGGTGGCATCTATAGGGTCCCCCTCCACTGGTGTGGGTGTCGCCAGGCCTATGTACTCTGCTCCACACCCACGATGAGGGCCAGGGGTCAGGGGAGCACATGCCACCAGCCTGGTTCTCCTGAGGAAGTAGGTGGGTATGTACAAGAGCATGTGAATGATGCACTTCTCTTCCTCGAGAGCTGACCGGGTGGGGACCATCAAACTGGCTAGGAACCTTATAGAAGCAATTAGGGCTCAACACAAAATGAGAAAATGTCAAATTTGTGTCAATGGCTTTGGTAACAAAAGAAATCAACAGAAGGGGGAAAAAAAAGAAAAAGACAAAAAGGAGACAAGAAAAACAACTACACCAATCACAGAGAAAGGAGGAAAAGGACTGTGCAGAGGCTGCGCCCCGCCCCCTTCCCACCCAGCTCATAGCCACCAGCGAGAACAGAGGATGAATGGGGGAACGGGGGCTGAGCCTGGCCCTCCCTGAGCGCCGTGCTTACCAATGGTGCAGGCCACGAAGTAGACCCTGGATGACTGCACCTGGATGTCAAACCTATGGCAGTATGCCACGAGCAGCCCTGGTTGGGGAAGAGAACATGGGCCAGGGATTGAGCCAGAGCCCCAGATAAGGGCCAGGGGACCCCATGGAAAGAGCTGGGCACGGTGCATGGTCTTCTCTAACAGCTATTACTGCTGTTTCATGGACGACCCCACTGCCAGCTCAGGATGGAGCTGTAACCTGAGACAGTAAGCCAGCACATACCACATAGCACTGAGTGGGGGACATCCTGCCTAGGTGGACCCTGCCCTGGACAGGCAGGCACATCTGTGCAGCCATGACCAGCAGGGCAGGGCAGGGCTGCCCCTGGGGGCCAGAGAGGGCCCACTTCCACCATGCACCAGCCCTCACTACCACCCGCCCCACCTGCTGGGCTCTGTCTCCACCCAGTGGGCCCCTGACCCAACACTACAAGGACACCTGGGTACCCTCAGGGCCGTGGGGTCACCCACCCATGTACCCAGTCCCCATACCTGGGACTAGGATGTCCCCAAAACCCAGGAGGGAGAAGGGCCGGTCACACAGGGCCAGTGGTGAGGTGTTCAGTCTGGGTACTTTCAAGACCATGGGCAGCTGTGGGGAGAGGAGGCAGCGCCTGCAGACCAGCCCAAGCCCACTGCTCCCCTCCAGCCACCAGGGCCTAAACATACCTTCTCATGTGTGGCTGAGTCCGCAGGCCCGGTCGCCACCTCTACCATGATACTGTTCCCACTCTGACACAGGGGAGCCACATCAGAGTGGGGGCAGAGGGCTGGGGTAAGGCAGTACAGGAGGAGCAGGGCAGGGGTCAGGGACACTCACCTTGGTCAGGAAGGGTGTGATGAACACGAAGAAGACGTCATAGATGAACAGCACCAGCAGCAGCAGCGTGCAAGCCTGGGGAGAGGTGTCCTGAGGGGCTGGCCCAGCACCCCAGGCACACAGACCCCCTGGCACAGACCCACACCCTCAGTTCCCCTTGCAAGGCTCAGACTATTCCCACCGGGACGAAGCCTTTCTGAGAAATCCTGAGCAAAACCTGCCCCAGCCCTCGAGCAACAGAAGATGGGGGGAATGTTCCAGAGCGATATCCAGTGGATGGCTGAAGGCAGAGCACAAGCCACACTGTTCAGGTGTCCCAGTAACAGGAAAGGTGGCAAAGGTAAGCAGTAGGGAGACATTCATTCTGTGATGCGTCAGCTGTGGGTCTGGGGAGGTGATGACCTTCTTCACATTCCCCACGTATTTCTAAGGTATTTCCGACAGGTCTGTGGACAATAACCTGGAGCCCCAGGCTCAGAAGGGAAGGCCGGGGCAAGCTGGGTGACAGGAAGGCCTGGCTGCTCAAGGCATAGAGCTGACACAGAAAAGGCCCTCAGGACTCAGGCCCCTTACAGCCCCAACTCCCCGGGACCCATTCCTAGGTCCCTCACCTTGAACGTGGGGAGGCGGATGGTTTTTAGCATGTAGAGACAGAAGGCGATGCCCAGTGCATCCTGAAGGATCCAGGCCCACCTGGAGGGCAGAGCAGCAGCATCACTTGCTGGGACAGACTCCACCAAGAGCCACTACCCCCCAGGCCCCTCCCTCCTCGGCCACCTCATCCATACCAAGTAGTCTGAACATCCAATACCCGGCATGACCCTGCCGTGTTTCGAAGACTCGTGCTGACAGAGGCAGCAGTATGGTTCTAAAACCTGTAGGGCGGGCCCTACCTCACTGGGACAGGCGGGGCATTGATGGGTGACAAGGCAGGGGGTGAATGGATGGACCCTTCATCCTGATGCCAAGAAGTCAGAGAGAGGCAGACATACTGGGGCCTCTGTCCCTCCACCATGGTGGCTTTTGCACCCAGACCACAGGACAGGGTGAGGGAACTATATATCTATTGATTTAAATTTCCTTTCAATAATAATTTTTAAATAGTTCAGAAACTTGTGCCTAGCCAGGTTCCAGACTCTCTGGGCCCATGGGAAGTTAGGGCTTAGACCACCAGGGGCAGGCCCTGAGAATGAGCATCTGAAAACACCCCTGAATAGTCCTGTGGGAACGAGAAGCAGAGGTGAGACCCATCTCACATATCTGCATTAATGCAGCACCGCCCAGGTTCCACAACCCACAGCCACACTCCTGCATCTGCATATTGAATTTGTGCTGTGAAGTCCCATATCAATGTTCTAAGAAATAACGAGCTTCACAGAGGGGTCAGCGGGGACATGGCGTGTTTACCCTGTGCAGCCCCACCTGCCAAGGCCTTAGGGGTGGTGTGGTCCCAACCTCGTTGGCCCTGCCCTCCGCTTCCTGCCTCACCCTGCGCCCTGGTAAGGGCTCTGCCTGCCCACCTCTTGTCAGATGCTTCACTAGGCACAGGATCAAACATCTCCTGGCCAGGGTGGGCTGAAGAAATACAAGTTCGAATGCAGCAGGTGGGTGCCCAGCTAATCAGCTGTATGCACCCAGAGGCACAGTAACTGCAGCCTGTTCTAATTTTATACAATGGAGAAGTCTCCTGGCTTAGATTTAACTGTGAGAGTTCATATTCTCTTTGTGTACAAAGGACTCAAAATATTTTCCCATTTTCCTTCTGCCACTTAAATCTGTTATGGCTCCAAACGCAGGTGCGCCAAGAACGTTTAACTGCCTTGGGAAAGGCTCATCAGGAGTGCCAGATGGTGTCAGTGATAGCAGGAGCGGGCTGGGCGGGAACAGGCTGGCTCTGTCCTCCCAGCCCAGCCTGGGCTCCAGGCCACGGAGCAGGCGTGCTGCCTCCCAGGAGGGACCGAGCTGAGGGGAAGCAAGTCATCAGAGAAGCAAGCCAGCCTCCCCGAACCATCCATGACAGTGCTGGCTGAGCACACCCCTTGGGCACCACTGTGGGAGCAGTGGGGACAAGTGGCGCCAGGGCTGGGGAGCGGCTTCCCCTCCCACTGAGGCCGTCCTGGAGAACACAACTTGGGACGCCTGGGCCAAGAGGGTTTGCAGCATCTCATATCCAGATCCAGTCACAGTTCATGTGGCACCCAGACAAACCAAATGAAACTGGACGTGGGCAGCAGGAAGGGCAGCCACGGCTGGGCAGTTGTCAGCTGGGCCCAGTCAGCATCTGGACGCCATGCAGCCACCGCTTCCAGAGTACTGAAAGGAGGGCTTTTAATAACCAAGGAGGTGAACTGGCTCCAGGTGCCCCCAAATGGCCTCAGGGGAGGCACAGGAAAGTTGTAGTCCAGCACTCAGAGCATCTGAGGACAACCCTCTAGAGGGAGGGGCCACCCACAGGCCAGGGGCCGCCCAGGGGGCTGCACTCACTGGTCCTCGTTCCGGAAGACTCCCCAAACCACGCTGACAGCCACACAGAACAGTGCCAGGAGCAGCATGCGGACCTGAGGGAACTTGTGGAAGTAGGGCAAGCTGTTGTCACAGACCCTGGGGACAAGTAGGGGAGGAGGGGGTGGTCATCAACCTCTGGTCCTTATAGCCTTGTTCCCACCCAGCACCCAGAAGGATCATTTCAACTCCTGCCCAAAAGCCCCTTGGCACCCCCAAGTCCTGACTCCAATAGTCCCACTCACCCCCAGGCCCCCTGCTGTCCGGCACTCTGCTCTGAGAGGAGCCACTTGCCACCTTGCCCACCTGGCCCTGCCTTCCTCCACTCCGTGTCCTCTGTTAAACCCACAATCCCCTTGCCTTTTAATACATGTCTAAAAGGGAGGCTCCCAAGAGCAGAGCAGAGCAGATCCGGGTGGGGGCAGGCACTTAGGGTGAGCAAACCTTGGCCAATTTCCAAGCCAGCCTGCCCACAACAACCCAGAGCCCACTGAAACTTGCAAGAGCTCACAAGCACCCCTAGAAGCCCAGGAAAACCCATGGGAGCCCTCAGCTCAGCACCGTGTCTTCTCGCTGGTTCCAGGTCCCCATCCTCTCACCCTTGTATGACAACCTAAAAGGTCTCAACCCCCTTGTCCAAACTCCTGAGTAGCTGCCCATCTGCCCTATAAGAACCAGACTGGGCTCCTGGCAGCAGGGAACCGCCAGTGCATCTGGCCACGTGGCCCAGCCCTGCCTTGACTGGCACCCCTGCCTAGTACCAACATCACCCCACTTAGGCTCTGTGTGCCCACTGGGCCTGTCAGCCCTGGAATGAAACATGGGGAGAGGAAGGCCACCTGAGAAAAGGAGGTGGGGGGCCTGATAAAGCCCATTCACCTCGTATTCTGTCCTGCTCCCAAGACCCATGAACCCCCCAGCAAGCACTGAGTGAGCACCTGCTGTTTGCCTGTGCTGGCCAGACTGGCCACAAAAGAGTGAGGGGGTCCTCAAATCACGGAAGCAGTGCTTAGAGCCTCAGGGGCCAGAAAAAAGGAGGCAGAGTGGTGGGGCCAAGGAGAGGCTGTAGGGCAGGGCCTCAAGAGCAGAGCCGTGGACAAGAGGCCGGGTAGGGCTGGGCAATATGCCAACCGAAAAAACTCACCTGCATTTGCCAAATGGTAGCCTCTGGACCAATGGTGACAGGCAGCTATAGAGGCCCGTGGAGGAGGCCAGGCAGAAAATCCCAATGATCACGTAGACTGTAGAGCAGGGTGGCAGTGAGGAGAAGGTCAGGCTGCCGGGGTCCCAGCACACCCCCGGGAAGGGCCCTCTGCACTCTTGCACCTGGGCACAGTGACCTGCGCCCAGTAGAGGGAGGGACAGACCCCGCCTGAAGCCCCTTTCACCCTGCCATCCACTGGACTTCTCCAGAGGAGCCACAGCCAGCGGAGACGCACCGAGATGGTCATAGAAGTAGTACAGAAGCACCAGCATGGAGCAGCACATGACCACAAAGACGCAGGTCATGACGGGCGTCACATCCACAGCCTCATCCTCCTGCTTCTCAGGACCGTCATCCCGCTTGTGTTTCATGTACCTTCTTAAGAAGCACAGATGGGTCATGGGGACTCCTGGTGGGCTGACACAGTCCCCAGGACTGAGGACCATGGAGACAGGAAGGACGGACAGAGACAGCTCATGTGTCGGCCTGTCCACCCTCTCCATACCCACGGTGCCCCCAGTGCCCCCCGCCAATGGGAAAGCCAAACCTGCCCCTAGGACCTCACATCCTTGTCCAGGAGCTCAGGGTCATTGTAGACGGAGCTCCCGCAGACGGGCTTCTGGCCACCTGCGGGCCATGCTGTGCACAGGCAGCTGCAGTAGGCCGGAGCGCCACTGGGACTGCCCAGACACTGCCTGTCAAGTGCAGCCCTGGCCCACGAGGGCCAAGCTTGGGTCCCAACACTACAGCAGGGTATCAAGGGGCAGGACCCAGAGGGCCTTTGACTGGGTCTCCCAGGTACTCATAGCAACTATGTTCCAGAAGCTTCTCTGGGAGTGTGGACACCCCTCTTCTGGGCAGTACTGTTACTTTCATATTTTCACTTCCCAGCATTAGGGTCACCTGTCACATACACATGTACACACATACACACAAGGCACTCACTTTTTCACATCCCGGCTCCCAGCCCAGTAGCCCCCGAGGGCGACAGTGCCGACGGCCATGACGAAGATGATGACCATGTTGTAGTCCAGCATGGGCTCGTGGGGGGCATACAACGCTGCCCTCACTGCTCGGCCAAAACTCTGCCTCGGAGAACACATCAGAGTTCAAGGCCAGGTGCAACCACCCCCAGGCGGCCCGCCCCAGGCCTTCATCCACCACTCCTGACCCCAAAGCAATCAGCTCTAACGAAATAAGCTGCAAATGAGGGCAGGCGAGCAGCCCTGAGTGAGAACACAGACCCTGAGCCGAGACGTGCACGTGTACGCACGAGGGTGCACAACACCTTGGGAACATCCAGGTGGCCCACTGGGGCCCCGTGGGGAGAGACATGAGGCCCGCATTCAGGTGTTTACTATGAACTTCTAAAAGTTTCCACAAAGATTGCGATCCCATTTACTTATATAATGATGTTTGCCTTCTCTGGACCCAGCTCCCCCAGTGGAAGATGAGCATGGGTCTTGGGTCAGACAGGCCTGGGCCAGGTGTGTACAGCTGGCCAGGAGGGAGTGATGCTCAGTCTTCACGTATGGGAGGCACCTGGCCAGCCAAGCCTGGAGCCTGGGTTACTACAACTGGCTGCACAGGCCCTTCAGGGCCATGGTCTCCATTCCTGACTTCAGGTGGCACTGGACCTGGCTGACTCACAGTGAATAAGACCCACCCACGATTCCCAGTCAGGGCACATGACTAGGTTGCACGTCAGGTCCCCAGTTGGGGGTGAGTGAGAGGCAACCATACAATGATGTTTCTCTCCCTCTCTTTCTCTTTTCGCCTCTCTCTAAAAATAAATAAATAAATGAATAAATGAATAAATAAATAAATGAATAAATGAATAAACGAATAAACAAAGAAGAAAGAAGAAAGAAAAAAGGAAGGAAGGAAGGAAGGAAGGAAGGAAGGAAGGAAGGAAGGAAGACCCACCCACCCATGGCCAGCCAGACAGGGCAGACTTGCCACAAGCCCCACCCATCTTTTACTCAGGCCCTGGGGTCAGTGCCGACTGCAGGGGGAGGAACCCCCTACCTTGAAAATATCCAGCATGTCTTTGTGGCTGAGCAGGGCCACAGGAATGCCAATCTCCTCATATTGCGTCTTGTTGCCTCCTGGGGGGACCTGGGAGACCAAAGGAAGCAGATCCCTGGCTGACCAAGGCCCACCCAGGATGGGGCAGATAGTCAACCCCTCCTGACGGTGTGATGGTGTGGCTCACAGAGCTAGCCCTCCCTGAGGTAGGGGGGATTCGCTAGTATGTGCTGGGTCCTCAGGTGCCAGGTAGCATGGGAGGGGGACACTCCAGGAGGGAGGCCTCCAGGCTCCGCACTTCTCACTGGGGGAAGAAGCACTCACCTTTCACTCAGATCTTGGGGTCCGGCGGTTTAGAAGTCAATCTGCCCTGCGTGAGGGCCTGGAGGATAGGCAGCACATGGGCCCATGCCACCCGCTCCTCAGGAGGCACCCCCAGAATTCTACCTCAAGGCCCTATACCCCCTAACCCCCAGGACTGCTCTGGGACAAGGACCCTCCAAGACATTTAGCAAACCATCTCCCCTGACTGTGGCCACCTGGACCGCAACCAGTGTCCATGCCCACTTTGTTTGGGGCCCAGGGGCTCCCTCCCGCCTCCCACCTACAACCCTTGCCCCAGGTGGGTCTTGCAGCCCAGGGGGGTTCCCAGGTGGCTGTACCAGGGTCTCCTTGCTGACGATAAGCAGGCCATGGGCCCCACTACCCTGGGCCAGCCTCACTTTGTCGTAGAAGGTACAGTTCCCCCGAGTCACCAGTGGAATCTGGTTGCTGAAGCCTTTGGCGGGGAGGTCGGATGGAGAGCAGAGCGTGGAGGTCGTCCAGTCCCGCAGCTGCAGGAGAGACTGAGGGAAGGCAGGGTTCACAAAAGCTATTCTAGAAAAGCCAGGAAAGGACCAGACCAAGTCTTCTCAGGAACCAAGGCATCAAGAGAAGCCTGTCCAGTTGAGCTGAGCACTCAGTATCCAGATCACCACAGTGAGCATTGTCCTGATGCCCTCTCCCCTCTATTCCCACTGGATCTCAGCCCATTGCTCCAAGAAAGGATGAGGGTGGAGGATGGGCAGGGCCTGCAGATGTGTGCATGCTCATACACACACGACACACATCAAGCACAAGGCAGAGAGTTGGGACAGGGCGGTATGTGCTCAGAGCAAACCCCTCAGAAATCCTTCCTGCATCTCCATATCCACCTCCAGCATCTATTATAGATGGAACAAAAGGGGCAGGAGCACCAGCCTCTGTAGCATGAACCCACCCCACAAGAGCATCTTCCAGGCCCTTCTGCGTGGAGAATCAAGGCCAGACCAGGTAGGGAGGTCTCCTAAAAGGAAGAGGAAGGCCCTTGCCCCTCCACGCCCCGCACTCTGCTGTCACTCCTCTGCCAACCAGCCCCCATCTAACCAGTAGAAGCCTGGCCAGTGTCTACACCAGGGTCTGTGCCTAGACAGCACTCCAGACATCTTTCACTCATGACCAAAGAAACTGAGGCCCAGAGAGGTTGTGGTGCCCCTCTGGGGATGCCCCAGAGGCCTCTTGAGTGAGACCAGCTCCCACCCCATGGTTTCCCTGCTGAGGTCCTTCTTCCATCCTCCAGCTGGCTCTCTGCAGATGAGTCTCCTCAAGGCAGGAGGAGGGGTGGCAACAAGAAAGACAAGACCTAGAAGGGGTGCTCAGAGCCACCCAGCAGGGAGGACCACCAATCTAGTACTCACCGCCTTGCTGAGGTCGTGTGGCAGGTGGGCCCACTGTGGGTTGTAGAGGATGCAGTAGTCCTTGCCTTTGGGGCCCCCCGTCTCAGAGACCACGTGTACCATACCATACTCACAGGCCACCTGAAGCAAGGGAGCAGGGATCAGTGAGCTCAGGGTGGGGGCCAGACCACCCAGATGACACAGGGTCCAGATTAAATGAAGATGCCCGTGAGGGTTGGGCTGGTTTCCTTCCTCAGACAGGACAAGAAGGGGCACAAGTATACATATTCCATGATGGAAAAAACAAGGAAGGGAGGCAAGTACAGGGACAAGTCTCTACAGGGAGATCTGGGGTATGACCTCAGACATGTCAGCACCTAGCTGGTGGGCCCGGACACACCATGCCCACGGGCCCTGGCCCCTCCTAATCCCTGAGCTTCCTGGAGCTGGAAGGGCCCATCTGGATCCTGATCCAGCTCTGCAGACCTCAGGCTCCTGGGCCTGTCCTACTGTAGCTTCCACTTCCCTTGGATTACAAATGCCTCCAGAGAGGGTTGGAGAACACACTCGTGGTTTTCCCAGAGTCTGTCACACAAACAGGTGGCAGCTGCTCCCAACAATGGATGCATGAGGGGGACAGTCATCAGCTGGCACAGTGGAACCCACACCCATTCTGTGGATGTGGCTTTGCCAAGGTGGGGGAGTGAAGGGAGTGTCTGATTTGGCCAAGGGTCCTGATAGACTGTGAGGGCGGACACCACACCTGGGGCACCGACTGGCCAGGTTCTCAGCAGAAGCACAGCCAGGTCACTGCAGGAGCTTCTTACTCTCGCCCTAGTCACCTAGCAGTGGTGGCGGCAGCGTGGAGAAAAACCCAGGGTGCCCCAAAACCTAAAGGCTGACACCAGGCACTGGGTGCAAGTCTCACTTTCCATAGTCTCCAACTGCCACTGTTCCAGCTAGCCCATCAGCTCTGGCACTTCCACGTGTTGCCTGGAGTGAGGTGCTGACCGACAAAGCAGTTTGGGGCCACTATCACCAGGACTCACAGAAAGAAAGGGCAGGATGGTGGACTGAGGCCAACCAGGGGTCTCAGAGCACTTCACTAAGGCAGCATCCTGCCCGACCTGCCTCTGTCCCCAGAGAACCTCCATACACATGTTGCCTCAGCCCCTTGACCGGGAACAGGATGAGGAGGCCCCTCTTCCAGGTTCTCCCCACCAGATTAACCCCCAAGGGTGCCCCCCATCCTGGCTCCAAGTACGGTGCCTAGTATATGGCCCTCCAATGCTCAGAGCCCCTGGCACCTCCTCACCCTGGGCCACAGTGGGGAGCAGTAGAGTCCCTCAACCTCCTGGCCCTCTTCAGCCACCTTCTGTTTGCAAATAAAGGTTAATTGGAACGTGGCTGCCCAATGCCTGTATGAAGGGCCTCCACTGCTCTTGGCTGTCACTGCAGAGACGTGCAATTGCCTGCAAAGACGAAAATATTCACTGTCTGGCCCTTTCTGGAAAGTTTGCTGATCCCTGATCCATGGGAGCCAGGCTGCTGGTGAAAATTATCATTTGTGTAAAATGGGAATAGATAGAAACTGGTTCTTTTATACGAAATGTCATTTAAGAGCCCATAAGCATACTTCACGGACTTTCCTCCCCACAACTTGTACAACTAAGCCTGTGCTTGTATCAGACACCAGGGAGTCATGGTTTCACTTTGAATACAGTTCCCTCATCCTCTGAGTTAAAAGAAATAGGCAGGAGCTCCTGCAAAGGGCCCAGCCTATGTTCCAACACAGCCCATCCCAATTTGGAGAACCAGAAACAGCCAAGACTACTGAAGACAAGCCACCTTCTGACAAATCCCATTCATGAAGCAGGTCCAGGAACTTCCAGGGATACTATGCTTCACGATTACTGTGAAAGCATCCACATCAGGGCCTTTGAGAGTGGTTAATGGGTCCAGATTTCTTCCTTCTCGGAAGATGTGGTGAGTTCTGGGAGAGGGCAGAGAAATGAGGACCCAGACGTTTTGAAAGAGATGTTCAGGTGGAAGGCACGGTGAGGGGGGATGGCACAGGTGGTGGTTGGGAACTGGTGAAGGAGGTGCAGGGGACAGGTGGAGGAGGGACTGGGGAGAAGTGAAGGGGGGACAGGTGGAGGAGGGGCAGAGGGGCAGGTGGAGGAGGGATAAGGAGAACAGGTGCACGCAGGGCAGGAAGGCACTAACATTAGTTACGACCCGATGAGTAATAGCCTTGTTCTAGCCTTTATGTACGTATCTCATAGCAACTGAGAGAAGAGTGTCTATTAGGGGAGGTCAGATCTCCCACTGATCACAAAATGGTAGCAAGTAGCTGTCAGCAAGCATTCACCCCCTCTCCCTGGGGAAAGGTAGTCTATTAGAGGAACCATGAAGAAACACACCCACGCAAGGAAAGGTGCTGTGCCATCTCAGGGCATATTTCTGACCAGGGTTCTGTTCTGGGAAGAGCAGTCCCTACTGTGTTCCTCACTCTCTCTAACACTCTCCTGATTCTCCATGCTCAGGATAAAGTTCAAAGTCCTCAGCCTGCCCCGGATAAAGTCCAAAGGCCCCAACACCATGATCTTTCATCACCTGGCTCTGATCTGCTCAGCCTGTGCCCCTATACCCAAGAAGAGCACATGCTTGGACTGCCCTTTACCCTCTGCTTGGAGCCACTCCCACTGCTGGCTCTGCCCCTGCCCTCCAGCTGAAGGGGAAACCCAAGCCTGTCATCAAGTGTACCTGAAGTATCTCCTTTAGGGTGGCATCTTTCTCCAGGTGCAAGCATTAGACCACCCTACACACCAACCACAGCAGATCCTTCACAGGCCCCAAATAAGTCATCTGCTCCCACACCTCCACCCAGTTCATGCTGCTCCCACCTCCTGCACCACCTTCCCTCTGCCTTCAGGACGTGGCAAACACCCCACAGAATACCCATCAGACACCACTGCTTCTAAAAAGTCTTCGCAGCCCTGGCTGGTGTGGCTCAGTGGGTTGAGCAGCAGCCTTCGAATTGAAAGGTTGCTGGTTCGATTCCCAGTCAGGGCACCTACCTGGGTTGCCAGCCATGTCCCCACTTGGGGGCGTGCAAGAGACAACTGATTGATGTTTCTTGTGCACTCGATGTTTCTCTCCTTTTCTCCCTCCCTTCCCCTTTCTAAAAATAAATAAAATCTTTAAAAAATAAATAAGTAAATAAATAAAAAGAAACCCTTTCAAGGCAAACTGTATCACTCCCTCCCTGGTGTCCACATGATCCTTCATTGCCCTCTCACTCTGCCCTCATTTGAAATGTCTGGAGAGCTCAAACCCTGCCCTCAAGTTGCTCAGACCTCAAACTGGTGATTAAACAGGGTTGGGGGAAACACAGGGGGTTGGCAAACAGATGAGAGGGGGCATCCCAGAGAGCTTGGGGGAGAGGGGACAGCTTAGCTGAGACCAGAAGGATGATCAGAGCAGTCCAGAGAAACAGAAAAAAACAAAGAGCAGAGTGCCTTCAATCAAATAGAGCTCGGAAGGGAGAGGTGCTTCCTGAGCAGCCAGATCACAAGACCTGACACACTTTGAAACAGATCGCTACTGTGTTGAGAATGTATTGGGACTGTGGAGGACAAAGTGGCCTTGGGGAGAAACCCCCCGCTGGCCACCCACCGGAAGCTACAGCAGAGATGTGGTGGTGGGTTGGAGTAGAATGAAAAGGTCAAGGTTAATGGCCGCATTTTCAGGGCTGTTACAGGAACCATTCCCTGAGCTGCTGAACAGAGGGGAGAGGGAGGATTTGGAAATAAAAGATGCGCCCCTGACAATGTACATCAGCCATTTCGTGGTCGGTCCCTCATTAGCACCTGAAGGACCCTTAACGATAAGTGACAAAGAAGAAACAAACATGCTAGTTTTCATCGCCCCATGCTGCATTCTTAAGCTCCTTTTGCAGAGAAGCAACTGACGCCCCAAAGCGAGAAACTTCCTCACCCAAGGTCACGGAGTAAAAGTGAGACAGAAATTCGACCTCGCTCCAGGGTTCCTGGCTGCTCCCCGACACTACCTAGTGTCGGGCTTGACAGCCTACCACAGCCACGAGGGTGAGCGCTAGCATCCCGTGTAAGGGGAGACAATGCGAGAGGCAGCCACCTAGCCAAGGCCACGGAGACAAACAGGAGCGTCCCCGGTGGCGGTTGGAGCCCCATAGATGGACCAGAGGAGCCGGAGGGAGAGAAATGGGCCCCCAAACTTCAGACCTGCGCGAAGTGCTTTTGAAGAGAGGAAGAGAGCTGAGCCGGGGACAGACCCGCAAGGTCACAACGGGGCTCCGGGCCCCGCGATCCGCCCGCGCGAGGGGCGCGGATTCCTGATAATGTCCCCAGGCCGGGTCGGGCGGGGCTCTGCGCGCGGCCGGGGGCCTAGGGGCCGGGTCACCGCATCCTGCAAGACCGGCGGGGCGGGGGCAAACCTCACCTGCTCCGCGAGGAGAAGACTGGCAGCAGTGAGCCACGCCAGCGCCGCCGCCATGTTGGCGGGTCGCAAGCGTCGCCAGATGTTTCCCAGCAACGCCCCGGCGCGGCGTGCGACGCAAGCGCCGAGCAGGTACCACGCTTGCGTACGGAGGAGGGGTCAAAGAGCGCGGAGGCGGCACCAGCGCAGAGCGGCGTGGTGCAGCACGGCAAAATGGCGGTGAGCGCGAGGTTACGCTGGCGGGACAGGCGGAGACCGGCGGGGGCCGGTGGGGCTGGCCGTGCTCCCTGCCTTATGCGCTGTGCTTCCCCTGCAGGACAAAGAGAAGAAGAAGAAGGAGAGCATCTTGGACCTGTCCAAGTACATCGACAAGACGATCCGGGTGAAGTTTCAGGGAGGCCGCGAAGGTGAGGCACTCGCTTCCGCACCCCCAATGATTTACAAGAAGTAATTAGGGGCGAAAGTGTCAGCTGATACGGGAGCACCGTTTAGGCGCTTTGTCTGGATAACTCGTGCAAGCCTCGTAGCGACCGCGGGAGGTCAGAGCTGCTATGTCAGTTTGCGGCTGGGGAAACTGAGGCATGGAAAGGTGACCAGACTTAAAGCCCAGCTGGGACTGGAATGCAAGACTTCGTCTCCTTTGCGGTTCTGTCGCTGCAGCTCCCCACTGATGCCCCTACACCAGGGTTCCTCACGCTCCTCACTGTTAACTTTGGGGCCCAAATGTACTTGCTCATAAGGGCCATCCTGGGCACCATGGGGTGTTGAGCAGCATTCGTGGCCTCGACCCACTGGATGCCAGAAGCATCTCTTAGTTTTGACAACCAAAATGTCTCCAGATATCGCTTAGTGCCCTACAGTCAGTCTGCACGTGTGGATCAGAGAGACCTGTTAAAAATAAATCAAATCTTGTTCGGTCTTCAGCCCTGTGGGAGCTCCTCATTGTCCCAGGGTAAAGACAAACCTTTGGTACCTCTCAGTAACTAATAGAGCTCTCGTCTGCCACCCGGCTGTAAAGGTGCATGTTTTCTCTGCCTGGAATGCTTTTAGCAGGTTAATTGCCAGAGTCATTTTCCTACTCTCACCTCAAGGTACTAGCTCTGGGAAGCCTTCCCTGAGCCCTCCGCCTTCCCTGGTAGCACCTGTCAGAGTTTGCAGCTTTATGTGTAAACGTACTTACCTCTACATCTGCTGCTGGCATCTAGTGAGAAGAGGGCACTACAGCACCCAGTCCCTGCCTTTCAGGGAAAATGGGCAAGCAGAGTGCTGGCATAGTAGGGTACCTGCTGCCATCAGGTGAGACCAAGGTGAAGAGAGGCCTGGAAGATGAGAGGAGTTGGAAAGGAGGGGTGGGAGGAGGAGCATCATAGGCAGAAGCACAGATGAGTGTGAAGATCTGCAGGCCCAGAGGCATTAGAGGGCAGGGAAGATGGATGGCCTGTCGGGCACTGGGGGAATCACCCCTTCTCAGGTACAAAGATAGGTCATTTGGTCAAGGAGCTCTAACCTAGAACACTTGTTTGCTTTCCTGAGAGAGGTAAAATTCACATAAAAGTAATCGTTTTAAGGTATGCAATTTAGTGGTGTTTGGTACCTGCCACCCAAACCACTGTCGACGTTACACCTTTCCATTTCTCTTTTCTTCTTGGTGGTTCCTACAAGCCAGTGGAATCCTGAAAGGGTTTGACCCACTCCTCAACCTTGTGCTTGATGGCACCATCGAATACATGAGAGGTGAGCGCAGCCAGCAGGGCTTGGAGACCTCATTGCCGGGCCTTTCTTACTGTTCCGGACCCACTAATCTGCCATCTGAGTGACGAACATGGTCCTTGTAGAGCAGACAGTTGCCGATATGTTTCATCTTTCACTGTCCCAGCATTCCAGACAAGCGCAATAGACCATTCTCTCAGAGACTTAAAGGATGTGGAAGTATTTTGCTAATCCATCACTGATCATGAGGCACCTGCTGCCAGGGCCCGGCCTGCCCTGTCTCCTACCGTCCCGGTGTGTTACCCCTGCTGCTGACAAAGTGTCCCATTCCCCTTATACCTTGCCCATGGTCCCTGTACCCTCCAGTCCCCAGACCCTCCATCTACAGCAACCAACAGCAGTCAGGCCATCCCTGGCTCATCAGCCAACAACTTCTTCAGCTCAGCCAGTCAGGCGTTAAAGGGATGTCAAGACCTAGGAGGTCTTGCTCCTCACCCCATCAGTGTTTTGAGACCCAAGTTACTCAGGTGAAAAGTTAATGCAGCCACACAGGAGTGTCACAGGGCTACTGAGGAGAGGCCCTCTTCACAGGAGAAACATGGGCTCAGCTCCATTGGCCAACTCCAGGGGGCCTCTTGCTTTGCTCTCATTTTTCCTCTTCCTGCCTGGGTCCCCCCAGAGTCCTAGCCCGACCTCCTTGGGTGGATGATTTTCCTCATCTATAAGACACCCCCACTGCTCCTTCCACAGAGCCTCTCCTGCCAGGGGCCTGCCTCACTGGCTGAGGAAGTCTGTGTACCCTCAGCTTCCAGAACAGCCCCTTAAGGAGGCCTGGACCCATTCGAATGGATAGAGGATGGGAGGTTCAGGCCCACACAGCTGTTGTCTCTGCAGGATCTGAGGTTGGAGGGCTGCCTCTCAGATGAGAGTCTCTGATTTCACTGGGCCACTTTGTTTTCCCCTCCCCCACATCATTCAGTAACATTAATGGAGACTTTTAGTTGTTATGACCTTAAAAGAGCCCTAGAGCTTGCTGTCACTTCCATGGGGTTCCTCTCTGCTGTTAACACACCATTGACACGGGTGAACAGTGGCCCCACAGGGCTTCCACAAATTTGTATTCCAGCTGCCTGTCTGATTACGCCTCCGGGTCTCTGCTGGCCCAGGTGCCAGTGCCCCCAATTAGCTTCAATACCCAGCATCCCTGCCGTCCTCTGGGCCTCGTGTTCTCATTAGCAAAATGGGGGCAGGCTTCAGATGGTTGTTTCCAGAACTCCGACTCCCAGTATGTGGGCTGTTGCAGGGAGAAAGGCTGCATTTCTGGCTTTGGGAGGTGCTTGGCCTGCCACCCCAGCCAGCATGTCCCTCCAAAGTCCCAGGTGGTGGGGTGGGGGAAGTGATTGGAGTACCCTTTGATCCAGGTCTTCAGACCCCATCCTGCCCCAGGCATGGTCTCAAGTTCTTACTCTTGCCCTCTCTTCCTCTGCAGACCCTGATGACCAATACAAACTCACAGAGGACACCCGCCAGCTGGGCCTGGTGGTGTGCAGGGGCACCTCCGTGGTGCTCATCTGCCCCCAGGATGGCATGGAGGCCATCCCCAACCCTTTCATCCAGCAGCAGGAGGCCTAGCAGGCGGGGAGGACACAGACCAGGGTGCCCTCAGACTCTAAGCTGTCCCTTCCGCCTTCCGTGCTGCCCACAGAAATGGAACTTTTGTGTGTATGTGTAGGTTATTTTTTGTTTTCTTAATAAAATTGCAGACCTCATTTCCAGAAGCCCCAGAATTATGCTTTCAGCCTTGATGTTCTGGGAAAGCCTGGTCACAGGGATTCAGTTCATCCAGGTTGCCGAGTGCCAGCTGTTGTCCATTATGGGGACTGTGGCATTCCAAGATGACCAAGGCATGCACAGTCCAGGCTGGGGGATAGGGATGTGTGAGGCCGGAACCTCTGCAGAGTCCCCTAAGGGCCAAAGCAGGTGCAGGCATTCCTCTCTTCCTCCTGTGGTTCCAGGAGGGTGGACTGGCTGCTAGCCTTCTCAGCAAGCAGATCCCAGGAGCCCGTCTCTTGTCTGCCTTGCCACTTCAGTGCCTCCATACACCGTCCTGAGTGGTCCCCCAAACCAGGGCCTACAGGTCACATCCTCACAGCTGTGTTCTCACAAAACACAACACAGATGGAGCCTGGATCTCAGCCTGGTCCTGCCACCTCTCTTAAGTTCTGAGCCACTTCTCACCTCCCTTCCCTCAGTCCAGCCCAGACCCACCCAGGGCCCTTCTCCCCGCTCTTCTCAGCCCAGGACTCCACCTCAACACTCCCCTTAGCTGGTCCACTCAGGGGTCATGTTCATGAATGCTCCTCAATACCCCATCTTTAAAAGCAGCGTTTTTCCTGGCCACCGTTTCATATACTCAGTGTCTGTTAGGAATCACCCCCACAGTACTGTCTGCTGAGAACAGCTGCATCAGTCTTGATTTGTCACTCAGCAGGGCTGAGCGAAGCTGGGAATTGGAGGCTGGCAACTCTTTCCCTAACAGGTCACGCAGGAAGCAGCAGCTGGATGGGTTCAAGCACTACCAGATAAACAAACTGGCTGCCTCCCTGCTCGTCTCGGGACCTGGGCTCTGCTGTGGCCAGGCAGCATTAGTGCCAGCTGCTGGGAATTAGCTAGGCAACAGTGTGGCCACCTCCTGCACATGCTCCTCCTCCTGCCTGCCATCTGGCCCTGCCCACCTCTGCCAGTCCCGTATCAGAGGCCTCATTCAGAGCCAAAGCCTCCAACAGCTGGGCAGTGGGGGTGCTCGCCTAGCTGTGAGTGGGTTGCATCCCCAAGGAAGGCTGTGACCTAGAACTTCGGCGTACCTGGCATGCCCACATCCAACCTTCTGTTCCTCAATGTTGGGGAGCGATTTCTGTGTTCACTTGACAATTGGGATGGGACTTGGGCAGGGAGGCCACACAGTGGAGAGACTGAACCCAAGCCCCTGGTCTGTTTTCTATACATCCTGCCTGCACTGTCTGAAGTCAAGACACTGAGATCTACGAGCTAGGGGTTAGAGGGCTCAGGGGTCAACCCTGGGATGGGATGGGGTGGGGAGCAGCAAGCCTACAGGCTTAGACCTCAGAGCCTCTGGGCAGCCAAGGGCCAGGATTGAGAGACACCTGGTTTTCCAGCCCCCAGCTTCTGTAGCAGAAGAAGCAAGGCTTGTGCCTGGTGCCCACACACCCCACAGTTATGCCCTGCAAGGCAGCACCCAGGCTCCACACCACTCTCCTCCATTTATTGCCCCTTGACCTCCTAGCGAACCGATGAGAGCAAGAGCTGCCCTCAGCAGCCACCAAGTCCAAGGCTCAAATCTCTTTCCGCCGCTTGGGTGGCTTAGAGGAAGTGCCTCAACTTCTCAAGTTTAAGCAAAGGCATTGCATATCCACTCTGTGGCCAGGCACTAAGCCACAGTTGTGTGGGGAGTTTTTTAAGAGGACAAAGCTTTATGTTGAAGTCTGAGAATGAGAACAGAATGCTATGGGAGCCCAAAAGTGGGAGACCCTGACTTCCTGGAGGCTTGGGCAGAACTCTCCAGAAAGGGAGGTGTAATGAGCTCCTGCCAGTGAACCATATCCGCCCTAGAGAATCGCTTTGACCTAGCTTGTAAAAGACTGGAAGTAACCTATCTGACATCCTTGGGGGATCTGCTATACAAACCCAGCTTCCTCCAACAACCACAAGACAATTTTTTACAAAGATGTTGATCTCTGTGCAGGGCATTTAAATATAAGCACAAATTCTCTGCAGCTCTTCCTAGCAAGGGAGGAAGGATCTATTTCTCCACCCCTTGGAATTTGGGGGCTTGTTTCGCTGATAAGAATAGGGCAGAGCCCTGACCAGTATGGCTCAGTTGGTTGAGGGTTCGATTCCTGATTGGGGCACATGCCTGGTTTGCGGGTGCATCTGAGAAGCAACCAACCGATGTGTCTCTTTCACCTTGATTTTTGTCTCTTCCCTTCTCTCCTCCTCTCTTTCCCTTTCTCTAAAAATAAATAAATAAAATCTTTAAATATAAAAGGAAGAAGATGGCAGAAGTGACAGTGTGGGAACTCGAGACTAGTTTGCAAAGGCATCTTGTGGTTTCACCTTTGTCCTCTAGGAACACTGCCCTGACATAAGGAAGCTGGAGCTGATTCCTGGAGGCTGGGAAGCCCTGTGGAGGAGCACTGAGGCCCCCGGGCAACAGCCAGCACCACATGCCTGTGCACTAGGGAGAGTGTCAGAACTTCCGGTGCACTCTGCAAGCATCTGAGTCCTCCTGAGTTAACCCAAGAGGAATTTTGCAGCCAACCCACAGAATCATGAGAAATAATAAATTGTATTATGTCACTAGCTTGGACGATATTTGTTACACAGTGACAGGTCACTAAGACTTGCTCACTGAGGCCTATGACATTGCACAGAGAAACATAAATTTATCACACTGATACATATGGTATGATACCATTTATTTAAAATAATAAATTAAAAATATCTTGTGTTTCTATGCTTTTAAATGTATAGAGGCTCCGTAGTGCAATGGATAGTGCATTGGACTTCTAAATGTATAGAGAAAGATCTGAAAGGAACTGTGCTGACCTGGGATTGAAGCTGGTGATAAAAGGAGTCTGTTAGCCTATTCTCATTTTAATATTTCACAAGGAGAAATTTAATATTTCATACTTTACATTTAGTATTATATGAAAATTTTAATATTTTACAAGGAGCCAGAGAAAGAGAAGGCCAGAACACATGGGGAGATGCACAGACAGATTTACAAAGAAAGGAATGGCAGACAGAGGCAGATACAGGGCAGCGAGAGGGAGAGAAATGAGGATATGGCCACCTGGCCAGTGACAGGGATCCTCACGCTTCCTGCCCTCCTGTACCCGGTAGAAACCCCTGGCCCTCATGACCACCAGCCAGCTCACAATGCCATTTGACCAGATCCTGCCCTTCCAGATCCCAGCCTATCGTCCTTGCAGCCTCAGAACACTGGGTAGGGGCTTTGCCACCAGACCAAGGGTCCAGCCCAGCTAACATGCAGATGGGCATCATGATGCTGTCTGAGTGGCCTTGAGTATTGTCTGTGGAAGCCCCACTCTGAGAGACATCACCAGAGCCCCTGGCAGACAGGCAGAAAGGGGCAGACCCTGGCTTGAGCTCAGACCAGCCGGAGAGCCTCATAACACCACCACCACCACCACCCCCGCCACCCAGTTGCAGATCCTGGAGTTTCTGAAAGGTGGACAGGATCTTGGCATTAGTGACTACTCCATCCCTCCTCCCTTCAGCTGCCTTGTCCCCAAAACAGCTTTTGTAAAAGATGGGCTAATGACCCTTGACCCTTTCTTGTTCACTTAGCCCTCCCCAAAACCCTAATTATCTCTGTCTACAGATGAGGAAGCTGAGGCCCAGAGAGGTTGATCAATTTTTGAAGGGTCACACAGCCTCCTGCACCTCTGCTCCCTACACTTTTCCTGTGCTCTAAAGCCACCAAAGCCGACTGTCTCATGGGTGCAGAAACTGAAGCCCAAGGAGAGCAGCAAATGGAGAAGGGAAGGAATCCTTGCCTACTGCCCTGGCTCCAGCCAGGAGCTGAGAGGGAGCAGGTACCATCGCTCTCATCCTGCAGATCTGTTCCTGCCACCAACAGCCAAGGGGAGACCTCACTGCAATCCCCCAGCTCTAGCAAAAGGACCGGACAATGCCTATAGCCTGGGACCATTTGCCCCAGAGCCCAGAAGTCCCCAAGAGCATCTGGGCATGTTGCTGTCTGTTTCCAGATCCCAGGTTTCTGGTCAGTGAAACAAGAGAGAAATCTAGTTCTGCTTGGACTCAGACAAGAATATGGATGTAAGAGAAAGGGGGTTCAGTGAATGGGTAACTTGCAAACTGGGGGGGGGGGTATTGGAGCCCTAGGGATGTTGGTTTGAGCTTAGGGTTGGCCCAGGCTGAGAGAGTGAGACACCCCTCCATCTGTCCCTCCTACTTGCTGCTGCTCTCAACATATCCCTCCCCAGCTCCAAGTCCTTCCAGAGCCCCCACTGTCTACAGGACAGGTCCCCCCAATAACTAGACTAGGAGCTAGAGGGTAGGGAATCTCTGATGCCCAATAAATGTCATCTACTGAATGAGGGCCTTCCTGTCTTCTCACACCTTCTACCTTCATTCGGGACCCAGGGCAGCAACCTGGGGTCACTTTACCCACCCTGCCACTCCTGCCCACCCATCCCTGCCATGCCATGCTGACCAGAGCCAGGAGGGGTCAGAAATCACCCAGGAATGAAGAGCCGTAGGCAAAAAACAACCTTCCTGGTGTGCTAGATAGACAACCTAGAGGGATTAATAATATTTCCATGTTACAGATAGGGTGACTGGGGCTCAGAAAAGTTTTGTCACTAGCTTTGGGTCACACAGCAGGGACCCAGCATGACCCCAGGGATCTGGATTTAGAACCCAAGGTCTCAATCACTGCATGCACTTTTGCCACCCAGCATTTGATGGCTCCACACCTGATTACAGAGGGGACTCCACTTGTCTGGGGCCACACCTGAGGCTCCCAGGCCACCTGCCCCCACAGCCACCCTCCACCAGCTGAAACTGCCAATCTGTACATCTTGTTGGAGAAAGAGAACCAGAGGAGGACTTTTAATTGTAGAAATAAATACAACTGCATAAGGGCCCTTGCTGGCTTTCCCAGGCAGGAGGGTGCAGGATAGAGAGCCCATAGTCCCTGCTGCAACCCTCTCCCCAATGGGACTTGGGAAGCCCTCTGGGTAGGCAGCTGTATCCCTCCCCTAATCCCTCCCATGGCTTCTCCATCTGGAGCAACCAGGTGGTCTGATTCCATAGCAACATCCCCATCACAGGTGGTTGTAACCTTAGCAACCAGATAACCTTGAGGCCCCACTGCCTGAGAGGCTCTAACTCAGGGCTGCACCTTTTTCCCATGTTCCTCTTGTCCCCCGTAGCAGCATCCCACTGTGGATGCTGAGCCCAGAAAGGCCACCCAGCAGCTGAGCCCACCACCCTCTCCTTCCAAATGCCAAAGTGCACATTCTAACCATTTGCTGAGCACCTACTATGTACTCCAGGGTCATAGCAGTGAGCAAACACAGAAGTGGTCCCTGCCTTCGGTGGGCTTACACTAGGGACAGGTTGTAGGAAGATGCTGGCTGAGGATGCAAAGGAGAAGACAAGCAGTGGTTTCAGGGAACAGAAGACACTTGGAGGAAAAGAGAGTGCCATTTCACCCCCTCAGACCCCCAGAAACCCCACCTCTGGAAGCAAAATCTACCACTCTCAACATCACTGGCTCACTGGTTCATTCAACCAATGTTCATTGCACGCCTAATGTGTGCCACAGCCATTTTTTAAAAGGGCTCATGATAAACAGAATAAACCAGTAAATTACAGGGTATCCTAACTGGGGAGAGTGGTGAGGAAGTAAGGATGGGATAGAAGGAGGCATGGGGGGATGGTGAGTCAGAAAGGAAGTGAAGGGGAGCTGGGCAGATGTCTAGGGGAAGAAGGGAGCAAGCAGTGGGAACAGCCATGCCAAAGTCCTGAGATGGCATGTGCCCTTGGCCTCACCTTGTCCTTCAACCAGGTGTCCAAAGCAATGACCACAAGCTAGGCAGAGCCACCAGCACCCTGTTGTCCTCCTCTGTCATCAGAAGCAGAGTCTTTACAGTCCTAGATATGGAAATTGAGGCTAGAGGAGTCTCCCACAGTCCCACAGCCAGGAAGTGGCAGGATCAAGATTTGAACCCAGGCCCCTGTGTTGGTTAGTCCCCCTCACCCTGTAGAACTCATTTCCAGCTATCCCTCCTTGGGGAAATATCACTGACCACCAGCCTAAGTCAGGCGCTGGGATCCCTCTGAGTTTTCCACCCCACCTTGTGATTATTTCATGATTCTCTTCTACCCTCCTCCTATGGCAAGTCCCCTTGTTCTCCCCTCAGCATCTCTCTCTCCTGGTACATAGTAGGTGCTCCATAAGCTTCCCTCCAAGGCACCCTGAGAGGCAGGCATCAGGAGAAAGAGAGGGAAGCTCGGGAAAGAGAAGTGACTGTCCCTGGTCACATAGCTCATCCCAGCAATGACTTCTCTGTGCAGGTCCCTGGGCTGGCCATGAGGGTAGGAACCCATGAGGGAGGGGCATTCACATCCTTTTTCTGCACCTCTGGTGGTCAGGGGTCAGGCAGGGAACCACCCCCCTCAGCCTGTGGTGGACCTGGCTTGTGGACTCCTGGGATGCAGTTTCTGGGCCTTCGGCCAACGCGACAGTCTGGGAACAGAGCCGGCTTGAGTCACAGGTGGCTGAGCTGATGCCAGGCCACCATCAAAGCAGCTAGAAGGACGCAGTGGTCGGGAAGGGCTGGGGAGCGGGAGGGTAAGTGCGAGGTTACATGTGAGCAATGCCCAGGGCAGCCAGGCCTGCCCTGAACCTCTCCCTTGGGTTAAATGGCATCTCTGAGCCTCAGTCTGCTTATCTGTGAAATGGGAACAATGAATGTGTCAGCTTGTAGCAGTGAGGGTGCAGCAAGGAGCTGAGGCCCCCTGTTTCGAATGGAGACCAGCATACAGTAAGTGCTTGGTCATCTCAGCTGGAGTTATTAGCATGATGGGGAAAGGCCCCATGCCTGCCTTTTGTCCTCTGCCCCTGCGCCACACACCCCGTAGTAACACCCAGCCTCCTATGCCAGACTCATTTCAAGCTTCCTGAATGGGGCAGCACTCCCTCCTGGCCAGCACTGGGCAGGCCTGGACCTAGAGAGTCAGGACACCCACTGCATATTCCATCCTGAGAGTGGGGAATAGGGACACTTCACTCAATGATCCATGATTCTAGGTTGTTTGCTCCAATAAGACTCCCCCTCCCAAGGGAGGCCCCCTCCTAACATGAGGTTCCCAGCGTGGGAGCCCCTACATTGTTCACTGTGTGTAAAAGCAAGACTCTCATGCTCCCACAAACATCCCTTGAGTGCCCTCATACTGCACAGGCCAGGTGAGAGTGCAATGGTGAAAAAGCCCCGTTAGTCAGACAAACACAAGTTATTATAAACTGGGCAAGGAAGCATGCAGGGAAAGGCACTGCAGCCAGGCAGGGTGAACAGGGGGTGCAAAGGCCCTGAGCCAGGAGAGTGTAACATCTTTGAGGACGAGCAAGGGGACCTGCACTGGGACTAGAATAAGGGAAGAAGGCAGGGTAGAGTTTAGATGAGATCCTGAGGGCCAAAGGGAGCCAGAGTTGGCTCTGGTTAAGCTTTCTCTAGGACGCACGTGGGGAATGGGCCTGGAGGTCTGGCCTGAGTGGAAGAAGCTGCCAGGTGGTGGAGACCTGGACTGCGGGGCATCGAGCAGGGGGTAGGTCCCAGAAGGGCACAGATTAGGGTCCCTGAGCTTTCCACAGCGCAGCCTCAGCAGTCCCACCATGGCCACAGGGGTCCTCAGACGAGGCCCAACGCGGGCAGGGTGCACACTGAAGCGCAGTCACTCCCGATCCTGGTCCCCGGCCCTGCAGACCCACTGGCGCGCGTCCCGGCACCTGCGCGCACGTGTCCCCGCGCAGCCCGCAGCCCCGGACACCTGCCGCCTGGGCACCCACACCCCAGCAAGCAGGCCGCGCGCACGGCCGAGCACAGCCCCGCGCGCCCTCGCCCCACTCACTGGGAGGTTGTCGGAGGGCACGCGCCGGCGGGAGCGCGCACGGCTGGCCCGGGAGGCGGCGGCGGCGGCGGCAGCGGCTCCTGTGGGCTCCGACGGCCCCCGCGCCGCAGCCCGCGCCGTGTCCGCGGCGGAGCCGCCCAGGTGAGTGGCCGCGCGGGCCGTGGCGACCCCGCTCCGCCTGCGCCCAGCAGCTCCTATCCTCGCCCAGGGTGTAGGGGGGTGGCACTCGCCCCGCGCTTCCTTTCCGGGGCACATCTCCCCTCCCCAGGCCCCCGCGCTCCCCCTGGCAACTTTGGGAGCCACTGCCCACACTGGGGTCCCCCGCCCCTCCACAGGGGCGCCGAGGAATGAGGAGTCGGGTGGGCGTCTCTTTGGGGCAGTGGGGACGCCTTGGGGATGTGCCTCCCTCCATCGGAGGAAGAAGGAGACATTGGCTGGGGCGGAGGGACGAGACAGTCGGGATAAAGGCTGCAGCCCCTCTCCTTCCTGTCCATCCCCCACTGGGGTCTGCTCCAGGGGGCTGTGGGGGTGGGGGGTGCCAAGCTGCCAGGAAGGTAAAGGGGGCTTTTGAGCTCCACACCAGGACCTGCTCTATCCCTGGGCCTGGGGACAGCTCAGCCTGGTGGGAGGAATTTAAGGGTGCAAGGCTGAGCCCCCTGCGCTGCAGACTAGTGTCCAAACAGCATCAAGGATTATAGGGAGCTTTTCTCCCTCCCCTGAAGCTGGGCCTTGATGCCCCCAAGGCCTCTGGGGTCTGGCCATGGAGGCCACTGAGCCCCATTCAACAAGTTGGGGGGTGGGGGAAAGCACCTAGTGCCTCGGTCTGTGCGCAAGAACAGACCCAGCCCTTTCTTTGGAGAGCACCTTGAAACCTCTTTTTCTCAATATGTGCCCTGAGCACTAAAGACAGACCTCCATTTCTGAGGAATCAGAACTTTGGTGGTTTGGACCCCAGAACCTGCATTTTTAATAAGCAGTCCCCGGTGAATTCATGTGTGCACAAACATGGTTGAGAACCTCTTGCTTCTGGGGGGACAGGGTAGGAAGGGAGCATTTAGAATCACATGGCAACAGGCAAGGGGACCATCTGGGACTTGATGATGGGAGACCTTCAGGGCCAGTAGGGCTGAGACCTGGAGCAACCCAGGTGGGCTCTGTGGAGGAGATGTTGAGGGTGGGAAGGTTGTGGTGTGTGAGTGCCCAGAGGTGAATGCAGGGTCTCAGTGCGAATGAGGCAGTGGAAACCAGGTGTGTGAGTTGGGAGGGGGGGTGGTCTTTGTCTGGAGCCTGGGCCCTGGTGGGCTGTGGGCTCATTGCCTTCAAGCAGCAGCCATGTGAGACAGGGTCTGAGCTGGAAGACCCCATAAGCCTACTCAGGGCTCCCCTACAGATGCAGCGCTCATGTTCTACCTGGATTACATGGGTTGACAGGAAGGGGCCATTCAGCCATCGGATGGAGCTCAGAAAGGCTAAACCCAGCCTTTCTCCTCCTGCTGTTCTAGTCCCCATCCTGGCTGGTGACCTGGCAAAGGACAGCCTCTCTCTGAGCCCCAGTTTTGAGACGGACACAAACACTGGATTTACCTCATACAAGCTGAGACAAATGGCTATGCATCATGCGCAAGCCTGGTGCTGCTATAAACTAGATGCTTAGTTAATAAGGAACCATTATTACCATTATCACTATTGCAGCAGCTCAGCCTTGCACCCTCTCAGCCTCAGTGTGCTTATCTGTAGAATGGGGGTGGTTGCTCCTAGCCACCCCCTCACTAAGCCTGGGATCTGAGGGTGCCTTGCTGAGTGGGAATAAAAAGCAGATATGAGGCAGCAGCTTGATTTCTCGTCCCACAATGCTGTCATTCCCGGGCACCCCTGAGTCACCACCTAGTCACCAGGTAGAGAACTCTCCAAACAAAGCTTGTACCAGGTTGGCCACCCACCAGCACGTGTCAACCCTGATGCTCAGAAGAAAGCCCTTTGCCCTCTACTCTCCAGCGAGGCTCTGGGATTTAGTGGAAAGGAGCCAGCATCAGACCCAGGTTCAAATGTTGACTCTCAAGCTGTGTTGCCAGGTCTCCTAAATGGTCTTCATTATTCCCATTCTCAGGGCTGGACTAATGGGCATCCAAAAAGTAGTCCCAGATCCAGAGGCATCACTTGCAGAGGGCAGTTGACAGCCTCCCCTATCCCCCACAGGCTGGCAAGGAAAATGGGTCTGGAGGCCCCCAGTCCCCCAAGGGTTAACAGGGACTCACAGCAGAGGGAGGCTAATTAGGGCTTAATTAATTGTCATGGATGAGAGCCACAGGAGCACCCAGATCTAGGACACAGGATGACTATGCGGGGGGGGGGGGGGGGCGTTGGCAGTGTATCCCCAAAAGCAGGCCTTGAAGGGCCCCCCACCTCCCATGTCTGAAGCTTGAATGGGGACGCTACCAGGGCCTGACAAACCACACTCTTCTTGCTCCCTCAGGCCCCAGTTGTGGCAGAGGAGCAGGGCCAGACAGGGGAGCAGAGCTGCCAAGCTCACTGCATCTATTCCCCACCCTTCCCCAGCCCTCCCTGTGGATTCAGTTACCACCTCCAGCCCAGCGTGGTTTGGTCTTGCCCAAAGGAGTCTTCAGCATTCCCTGGCCTGGGAGAGGACAGAAGAATTTCTCCCATGTGACCTGTGAAGGAGAAAGCTCACTCCGAATAGAGGCGGTGGGTGGGAAGTGGCTGGGATCCAAGGAGAGGGGCTCAGGTACACTCAGCCACATTGTATCTCACCCTTGTGTTGAGAGCTTCATGGCAAGTTAGTTGGGGCCCGTCCTTAGGTAGGTCCCTCACTTCAGCTGATGCTGATGGCAGACTCTGTGGAGGAGCTCAGCCTCTTCCTCCTTCCCAGCCCCTGAAGCTGGCAGATAGCCCACTTCCTCTTCAACATTGCAGACCCCTATGTGTACTCCTGTGGTGGCTGTAACAAATCAGCACAAACCTAATGGCTTCAAACAACACAGATTTATCCTCTCACAGTTCTGAAGGTCAGAAGTCCTAAACCAGGCTGTGGGAGGTCTGGTCCTTCTGGAGGTCCGAGGTAAGAACAGTTTTGGCCTCTTCCAGCTTCTAGAGGTGCCTCCCTCCATTGTCACATCCAGCAGCACCCTTCTTCCATCTCTCTGACTCTGACCCCCCTGCCTCACTCTTATGAGAACCCAGCAATGACACTGGGTCCCCTCGGATAATCCAGGACCATCTCCTCCATCTGGAGGTCAACTCATTAGCAACCTTAATTTCATCAGCAAACTTAATCCCCTTGCCACATCAGGTAAATTCAGAGGCTGTAGGAATTAGGACATGGTTGTCTTTGGGGGGACTATTGTTCTACTGCCCACAGACCCACCTTCTCTGTTGATTTTCTCCATAGCAATGCCCACATGTGGCCTCTCTTTAACTCTTTTTTTTGCTTCTCACCCATAGACAGAATGATGATGGTTTTGTCTGTTTTGTTCAAAGCTGTTTCCTGCTAGAACTAGAATAGCACCTGGCACACAACAGCCACCCATTAAATGCTTGTGGAGTGAGTGAATGAATGAATGAACAAATGAATGTGGTAAAGACTTAACCAACAGCAGAACAGGGCCTAGGACTTGGCTCCTGACCCCATCCGGCACTCAGTGGAGACTTTTCCAGAAGGATTCTGGTTTACAAAGTACCTTCTCAGCTGATTTCTAATTTCCACCCCCACCCCCCATCATCTGGGAAGGTGATTACTAGTCATGGGAGTTCCTTTTGCAGAAGAAGAAACTGAGGCTCAGGGCATTAAAAGTCCCTGCCAATGCAGTAGACTGGGCTCCAATGAGGACCCAGGAGTCTGATCCCAGGCTCTTGCTGATTCTCTGCTCCATTCATTGGATATTACCAGGCCCTTGGAGACCCATACTGGAGATAGAAATAGGAATAATGCGGTCCTTGTTCTCATAACATCACTGTCCAGGGAGGAGACAGGACTTTCCAGGCTCAGGTGACATAGGGTGATAGGATCAGACCATCTTCAGCCTGCAACTCAGAAACATCATGCTCTTGCTCAAACCCCTGACGCCTGCCCCTGCCCTCACAGTTGAGTCTGAACACCTCACAGTGTCTTGAATGCTCTGTGTGGTTACACCTTTGCCAATCCCAACTCCCACCCCCAAATTCAGACACACCCTGGCCACAGCCTCTGCTCCTCTGAGCACCAAGCTTATTCCCATCTCAGGGCCTTTGCCCTAGTGGCTGTCTGCACATGGAACACCGTTTTCCAGACTTTGGCCTGGTGGACTCCTGCCAACCATTCAGGTCTCAGCTCAGACAGGCCTCCCCCAACCATGCTGGACAAAAGCACTGGACCATAACAGACCTCCACTTTCCCCACAGCATCTACTTCATGTATTTGTTTGCATGATTCTTGCCTGCTTTTCCACTCAACACGTTGCTCACCAAAAGAAGCCAGACACGAAAAGCCACACACACAGTGTGTGATTCCATTTATGTGAAATGTCCAGAACGGGCACAGCCACAGATACAGGAAGTGGGTTAGTGGTTGTCAGGGGCTGGGGGTGGGGGGGATGGAGAGTGACTGTTATTGGGGATGAGTTTCTTTTGGGGGGTGATGGAATGTTCTGGAAGTAGATAGTGGCGATAGTTGCACATATCTATGAGTGTACTAAAAAACATTGACTTGAATACTTGAAATTGGGAAAAAATGCACCCCATGAAGGCTGGAATGTCACTGTGCTCAGGGAGGGCATGGAAGGAGAAATAGAGACCCAGAGTGTGACTGGGTAGCAGGGTGTCTGTGTGGGCAGGCCCCTGCCTCCTGGCCATAGCGACCACAACTGCCCTGCCAAAGGTTCCCAAGGCCTCCATGGTGGCTTGTCATGCATGCTGGTGAATCTCTGTCCTTGAAACACATGTTATCTGTCCACCCCAGTCCTTCCCCTGTGGGCTGGAATGGAGGAAACTCAGGCCCAGCCCAGTCCCTGAGGCTCCTCTGCCCTTGTCCATGTCACCATAAGCTCGCTGACCCCAAAGCTTTCTGTGGCATGGGAGGAGGGAAGCTTGCTCTGCCAAGGGCAGCTCTGAGGCCTCGTAGTTCTGCCTGACAGGCACTGGACAGGCCCCTGGGTCTGCAAAGCCAGCAGAAGTCAGGGTCCCACGGAGGACAGGGGTCCGCCGTCCCTGGGAGAGCTCTGGAATATCGGGTGTAGAGTTCTGAGTTTTGAGTCTTGAATCTGCTTCTCATCAGCTGTGTGGCCCAGGGCAAGTCACTTCCCCTCTCTGGGCCTCTGCTTCCCTATCAATGACAAAGGCTGACAATCAGCCTATTTCCTGCTGGGGATGCCTGCTCTGTGCCTGGTCCCCTCTTCAGCAGGGGTCTCACCTGGGGCAATCCTGCCTCCAAGGTCACTGGGCCATGTTTGGGAATATCTGTGGTTATCCCACTGGGGGTGCTCCTGGCATTGAGTGGGTGGTGCCAGAGATGCTGCTCAGCACCATGCAGTGCCGCACATGGCCCTCCATAGAGAGTGACCCAGTCTGTCAGCTGTGTTGCAGGGGAGAGACCCTCACACACTCTCAGTTGCAGTCTGCAGATGGGAACCCTGAGGCAGAGGAGGAAGAGTATCTGCTAAGTGTTGGGGTATGAGCTGGAGCCTGTGGTGGAAGGGGGGGCAGTCTGGTGGAGGTGGGAGAGGCAGACAGGGGTAGATCCAGGATGTAAGGAGGTGGTGGTCTGGATTTGTGAAAGAGGATTCTAAGGATTCCAATCTGTGTGAGAGGAGGGGAAGCACGGACCACTCCTGTTGCCAGGGGTGAGGTTGGGACACTGGGGAGCCTCCTGGGAGAGGTCAGGGATGTAACTGGGTCCCGGGCCTGGAGCTCAGAGGAGACGTCGTGGCTGAGTCACAAAATCAAGAGTCATCAGTGAACGGTGGTGTTTAGTCCTGGGAAGACAGGAGGAGAGATCTCAAGTGGGCGGCAGATCTCTGGGGAGGGAGGGGTCCTGGAGAGCCCTAAAAACTTAGCCCTGCAGAAACAGGACTAGAATCCAGACCCCCATCCTAATTGGGAACTGGGTTTCTAACTCCACCATAATACCCAGCCCTCCAGGGAGAGGAAACAGGGAGGGACCCAGTGGGGGGTTCTCACTTGCTTGGGGGGCCAGCCCTTTATCGTCTGAGAATGGCAGAGCCTGAGGGGCATTCAGGCATCTTGGCTGCAGTCCCCACAGGGCGCTCCACCTGGAGCTGTCTTCCTACTTGCTCTCCCACTTTCAGGCCCAGCCAGTGTCCAGGAAAGTGAGGGAATGGGGGTCCTGCAGGCAGAATCGAGTCTCCATTGTCCTCTCCCCAAGAACCAGGCATTCTCACAAGGTGGGGGAACCAGAACCTCAGGGCAAAGCATCAGAAGCTCTAGCCCAGCTCCAAGTCCCCTCCCTGTGCTCCACAACCCCTGTAGAGGAGATGACAGGGCCTCGCCTAAGAGAGAGGTTAGACTTGACAAACTGGGTCACAGCTTGAGTGGCCTCCCGCCTGGCCTGTGGACCAGCTGTCTTCTCAACCTGGGAGTAATTATAGAGCTGGAACTCCAATGCCCCAAGAGTTCTTGTTTCTTTTGACAGGCTAGGTCCAGAGAGGGTGTGTTTTTCATTATAGGTCACACAGTAGCCCATCAGAACTGAAGTCTCCTGCTAGCCTTTCTGTGACTGTATCACAGTAGCTGTCCCCTAGCTGTTCTGACCTTTTGTCACTGGAGTGCTTCGTGATTTTGTCCTTATCCACATTCTATGACAACTGTTTTTTAAAATTATTTCCAACTTAACATTTTTGAAAAGTTTTTTTTCGTCTCTCTGACAGCAGCACCTGCCCCTCAGCCTCTGTTCCTAAACTGCAGGGCCACACTCACCGCATTGTCCCCTGCTGTGCCCTCCACGGACTGCCCTTCCTGCTGCCATCTGCTTGGCTCCCTTTCTCCTCTAAGTCTGCATGAACATCCCTTTCTCAGTTAATTAGATCATTGCAATCCCTTGACACCTACCATCGCCCTTTTCCTGGACTTATTTTTCTCCATATATGCACCGGAGGCAGGAGAGGCTATATTGTATCAATCAGCTCCCAGAAGCTGACCTCTTTGTCTTCTGTGCTCTGTGTCCTCAGCACCCGGAAAACGCTCAGCACCTGGTACCTGTTTGTTGTCTGACAGACTAAATTAATACAGAAGGGGCACCAGCATTATGGTATCTCAGGAAGTGGTCCAGCAAAAACAACTGGATGAGCTACCAGGACCCTGTTCTGACTCTGTAAAAAAGCAAAAAACAATTACTGAGTGTTACCTCCCACTCTTCCTTGAGACTTCCCCTGCCACCGCTGATGTGCTGTGTGAACCTGAGCTGGTGATTTAAGTTGCCTTGAGCTTCAGGTTCCAATCTGTAGAGCGGGGGTGATAGCAGTGCCCCCCCACCATGAGGTTGTTGTGGAACTAAAGAGGACAATACAGGTGGAGCCCTTAGCCCCACGTTGGCACAGAGCAGGAACTATAGAAGTATTCACTATGGTGAATGATGGTGATGTTGATGCAGTAAATGAAGGTTTAAGTGGCATTTCAGGAAGACTAAAGTGGGGACATTAGTACAGAGAGTAACCAACGACATTGGGGGTGAGTCCCAAATAAAGTCAGGGTGAGAACCATTCAGGGAAGATGTTCCAGGTATTTGGCACAGCATGTACAAAGGTTCTGAGGCAGGATGGTGCCTGGCATGTTGGAGGAACAGCGAGAAGGCCCATGTGGCTGGAGCAGAGTGAGTGAGGGGCAGAGAGGGAGAGGGGGTGAGGGCAGGGAGGGAGTTGGGGGCAGGTTGTTCAGGGCCTGTGGAAACTGGTAAGGCTTTCACTTTTACTCCAGGGGTGTGAAATTCTTTCCTGCAGAAAGAACAAGCCAGGCAGCTCTGCCCCACAAGGAGCCTATATTTGGGAGGCTGAAAAACATCAGCTATTTCCTCCCTGAGACAGAGCCAGGGAGGTCTGACTCTCCAGACCAGGCTGCTGAGGTCCTGTCCCCCATTCCTGGGCAAGGGAACAGTTTCCCTTGACCATAGGGAGCAGCATAACAAGGAACTGAGAGTGACCTCAAAGCCAGGGACAGGTTAAAAGTAGGCATGAGATGGATGGCTGAACAGGGAACCATCCGTTCTGGCTCACTTGTCCCCACCGGGAAGACAGCCTTGCCATGTGCTGTCCATGGCAACAACATGGGAGAGAATGACCTAGAAAAAGAGCCTCGGAAGGGAGGCTTGCCTCAGGGAAGGATTATGTTTCGTGCAATGCCCAGGCTGGGATTAAGACCATTGCAGTGAGAAGGCACAATCAACCAGCTCTTGCTCCTTTCCCTCAGCCTCCCTACCATGTTCCCCAGCTGGGTTCCTCAGTTGCATCATGGCATGACCACATTCTCAGCTATGGAAGCTCTCGTTTCACCCCCTCACTCCAATCTCTGTCTCCATCTTCATGTGGCTTTATTCCCTCTGTGTGTATCTATACATGTGTCCAAATTCCCCTCTTGTTATAAAGACGCTAATCATTCCATTAGGGCCACTCTACTCCATTATAACCACATTTCAACTAATCACATCTGCGAAGACCCTACTTCCAAATGAGGCCACATGCCTAGGTACTGGGGCTAGGACTTCAACATATCTTTTTTGGGGGAGTCAATTCTACCCACTATGGAGTCCAGCTAGCATGCCACCTTTCCTGGTCTGAAGTCACCCCTTCATCAATCCTGGTCACTATGATCATCCATCTGTGCTGCTTCTCATAGCCTCTGGTCTCGTTACCTGTGGGGATTTTCCCCCCTCATTAAGCTTTATTTTAATGGGTCTCAAAATTCTGTGACAGATTTTTGGTCAACTTGTTTTCAATAAAAAGTACTGTCTTGAACGTGTTGACATTCATCAGGCAGGTGCTGTGTCCCAGGAACAGTTTTGGCTCTGATTAAGGCACCCTAGAGAGTTTACGACCCCGCTGGAGGAGAAACAACGAAAAGGGTTTTAAGATACGCTATAATTTCACATGATGGTTAGACTCATACAGACAGGTAACAAAGGGAGGACAAGATGGGTAGGGGACCTGGTAAGAGCTCTGGGGGAAAGAAGAGGACATGTAGACCATCTATATCGCCACCTGACCAATGTGAGCCCTCACAGAGCAGGATCTACATCTGCCCTGCTCTTCGGTGTAGTCAGAGCCTGCTATGTATATATACTAGGCACTCAATAAATGGGGAGGTTCGGGATACCAAAATTTTTTACATTATATTTTCATGATTTTTATCCAGTTTCATAAATGCTTCTGTAATTTTTAAAATTGAGAAAAATTCACAAAACATAAAATTCACCCATTTAAGGTACACAGTTCAGTGGTTTTAGTCTATTTATAAGATTGTGCTACCATCACCACTATCATATTCCAGAACATTCATTCCATCACCCCAAAAGAAACTCCCCATCCTCCTTCTCAGCCTCTGACCACCACCACTCCACTTTCTGTCTCTGGATGTGCCTATTCTGGACATTTCATATAAATGGAATCACACACACTGTGGCCTTTCACGTGTCTGACTTCTCTCACTGAGCACCATGTGTTCAAGATTCATCCACGTTGTAGCGAGTGACAGTGCTTCACTCCTTTCCACGGCTGAATATTTCAGTGTGTGGATGGACCACACTGTGTTTATCCTTTCATCCATATATGAATACTTGGGTTGTTGCCACTTTTTGGCTAACGGAATGCTGCTGCTGCTGTAGACAAGGGTGTACAGATTTTTGTGTGGTCAGCCCTCTTGGGTAGACACCCAGGAGTGGGATTGTGGGTCCCACAGTGGATAACGGCTCACGTGAGCGCTACTAGGGTGATCAGGGGAGGCAGAACTCTGGTGCTAATGATTCCCCCGCCCCCAGGTGCCCATGAGGATGTTGGCGGGGCCCTAGGCCCAGGCTCCCTCACCTCCGCACCATGACCTGCTGGCTATGCGTCCTGAGCCTGCAACTCCTGCTCCTGCCTGCGGCCCCGCCCCCGGCGGGGGGCTGCCCAGCTCGCTGTGAGTGCACAGCGCAGACTCGCACGGTGGCCTGTCCCCGGCGCCGGCTGACGGCTGTGCCCGACGGCATTCCAGCGGAGACGCGCCTGCTAGAGCTCAGCCGTAACCGCATCCGCTGCCTGAACCCAGGCGACCTGGCCGCTCTGCCTCTGCTGGAGGAGCTGGACCTGAGCGAGAACCTGATCGCGCACGTGGAGCCCGGCGCCTTCGCCAACCTGCCACGCCTGCGCGTCCTGCGCCTGCGTGGTAACCTGCTCAAACTCATTCCGCCCGGAGTCTTCACGCGCCTGGACAACCTCACGCTGCTGGACCTGAGCGAGAACAAGCTAGTAATCCTACTGGACTACACCTTCCAAGATCTGGGCAACCTCCGCCGGCTGGAGGTGGGCGACAACGACCTGGTGTTCATCTCGCGCCGGGCCTTCGCGGGGCTGCTGGCGCTTGAGGAGCTGACCCTGGAGCGTTGCAACCTCACAGCGCTGTCGGGCGAGTCTCTGGGCCACCTCCGGGGCCTAGGCGTCCTGCGACTTCGACACCTGGCCATCGCTGCCCTGGAGGACCAGAATTTCCGTAGGCTCCCGGGCCTGCTGCACCTGGAGATTGACAACTGGCCGCTGCTGGAGGAGGTGGCCCCGGGCAGCCTTCAGGGCCTCAACCTGACCTCGCTGTCCGTCACCCATACCAACATAACCGCTGTGCCAGCCGCCGCGCTGCGCCACCAGGCACACCTCACCTGCCTCAACCTGTCGCATAACCCAATCAGCACAGTGCCCCGCGGGTCCTTCCGTGACCTGATCCGCCTTCGGGAGCTGCACCTGGCTGGGGCCCTGTTGGCTGTGGTGGAGCCGCAGGCCTTCCTGGGGCTACGTCAGATCCGTCTGCTCAACCTCTCCAACAATCTGCTGTCTACGCTGGAAGAGAGCACCTTCCACTCGGTCAACACGCTGGAGACTCTGCGCGTGGATGGGAACCCACTGGCCTGCGACTGTCGCCTGCTGTGGATCGTGCAGCGCCGCAAGACCCTTAACTTCGACGGGCGACTGCCCGCCTGCGCCACCCCTGCCGAGGTTCGCGGAGACGCGCTGCGCAACCTGCCGGACTCTACGCTCTTTGAATATTTCGTGTGCCGCAAGCCCAAGATTCGCGAGCGGCTGCTGCAGCAGGTCACGGCCACCGCGGGTGAGGACGTGCGCTTCCAGTGCCGCGCGGAGGGCGAGCCGGTGCCCACCGTGGCTTGGGTGACGCCTCAGCACCGGGCGGTGACCATCGCCAGCGCCGGCCGGGCGCGCGTGCTGCCTGGGGGCACGCTGGAGATCCGGGACTCGCAGCCACAGGACAGCGGCACCTACACGTGCGTGGCCAGCAACGCGGGCGGCAACGACACCTACTTCGCCACACTGACTGTGCAGCCAGAGCCGGCCACCAACCGGACCCTGGGCGAGGGCCGCAACGAGACACTGGCGGCCGCACGTTTCCCACTAGACCTCACCACCATCCTGGTGTCCACGGCCATGGGCTGCATCACCTTCCTGGGCGTCGTCCTCTTCTGCTTCCTGCTGCTTTTCGTGTGGAGCCGAGGCCGTGGGCAGCACAAGAACAACTTCTCCGTGGAGTATTCCTTCCGCAAGGTGGACGGTCCGGCCGCTGGCACCGGCCAGGGAAGCGCCCGCAAGTTCAACATGAAGATGATTTGAGGGGTCCTAGGGCGACCTCCAACTGCCCTGCCAGGAGATTCAGTCTCTGTCCCCATGAGTCAGTCCCTCGCTGGCCTGTCTGATGACACCTATGCATTTTCCAGAGGAGTGGCTGTAAGCTGACTCCAGGCAGAACTTCCCTTTTTTTTTGTAGAGACAGAATTACAGGACTTTTTTCATCAGGATATGTATTTTGCAGTTTCTCAAGCATTTTCTAAAGGTTTTTCTTTGTCTCCCTGGTCCTGAGTGGTCCCTGAGCTGGGTGGGTGGGATGGGGTAGAGGGGGCTCAGAGACCCTAGGGGCCTCACACTAACAGTTCACACTTGGAGGCACACAGCTGCTGCCCCCAGAGCCCCCCTGATAGTGTACACCTGGGGGAGATGGTCTACACCCAGGTCGCTTGAAGGGTGCAGGAAAGCCTATATAGTGTTCACATCTGTACACCCCACACCTCACACGCAGCACACATGTATTTCATGCCTAGGACCCAATCAGACGCACAGTTCTAAAGTGGAACACACACACCTGGCACCCAGCTGACACTAAATGGGTGTCCCAGGTTCCAAAGCTAACAATGAGCACACAGGGCTCTCATGAGACTACAGCTCACACCTGAGATAAGCAGCCCACATTTGGAACACACCCAGCTCACACCTGAGTCACACATAGCTCACACCTGGGACACACCATACTCTTGCTCTTCTGGCCAACTCTGGGGGTATCTTGGGGGCTGGGCTAAGATCTTGTTAAGCTGGTCAGGGCACCCAGCATGCTAGGTGGTCCCTGACATGCGAGCCCCACCCTCGCCCAGACTCCCTCCCACCAGGACCCATTAGCCACTACGAGAAGCCGTTTCCCCAAGTGTCTCCACCACCCTCAGAGCTGCCACTTGGTTATCTAGCCCACACCATGCTGAAGGGGCAGCTTCCCTGGGCCTTGGCCCAGGAGCATAACTTCTGGGTGTCCTCCAGTAAGCCAGCTGTATGGACCTTCAGTCCTGAGTCTACACTACCCCTGAGTCAGCCTGGTTTCCCATTGTTCACCTGGGGAATGAGACCAGAGAGTGTGAGCAGTTGTCAGGGTCCCTGTCATGTGCACTGCAGGGTAGCAGTGGGGAGCAGGCCAGGACAGGGGTTCAGGCTGTAGGAGGCCTGGACCTAGTTTGTTGAGAGAAGGTGACAGAGGCATCTTGGTCTCTGCAACTCTAGGTCCAAAGAATAGAGTCATAGGCAGACTGTAGCGCAGGTTAAGAAAGTGTTTTTCCAAGGTCACTGCCCCATTGCTCTCCAGAAAGTGAGTTCCCTGTCATTGAGGGTAAGCAAGCAGGAGCTGAGGTACTGCAGAAGTATTCAGACACCAGACAGGGACTGCCCATGACCCTGCCTCCCCCAGCCTGGTTTTTGCCCCTACTCTACCACAGCCAGACAACAGGGCATTGTTGTGAGGAAGGGGCACAGGAAATATTGTGGGGCCTGACTTCAGCTGGAAAGGAGCTTGGCCATGAGCCAGGTTAGGACAGTGTTCTCAAGGACCTTGTAGGAAGGCTAAAAACCAGCACTGGTCCTGCCCTGCTGTATAATCTTGGTTGGTGACTGACAACCACCTGAACTCTGTAAAATGAACCTGTTAAAGTCATTGCTTCACATGTAGAGGCTGGGCCTGTGGATAGGCTTGATGGTGGACTTGAATCCTGGATCCCTCAGGATCATCTGAGATGAGCCAGGGAGAAAGCCAGGTCAACCCTGGAGGTTTTGAACAAAGGATTCAGACAAAACTTGAAAGGGGACATTGGCTGTTGTCTCTGGGCTGTGTCTGGGAATGTCAGAGGGCCCAGTCCTGCCCCTATGATGTCCACATGGGTGAGCATGGTGGCGGGGGTGGGGGTGTCACTGACCATGGCCAGCCCAGGTGGGGACTCCATCCCAACACCACTTGTGAGTGACAGTCAAAGGGGATGTCCAGCAGCCTCATACCCCAACATGAGTTGGGCAGAATCAACCAGTGTTATCTCTTAGCACGCTCCTGACCTTGGTTCCCATGACAACCCCGAGGACCTTTCAAAATGACATCCAAGTGCCTTTAGCATCATCCAGAAGGGAGGGGGTGTGTGTTTAGCAATGTTAGGATTTACAGAACATCATACATAGTGGAACCTCCCATCCCCCTCTGCCTGCCCCCAGTCCCAACATGACCAAGACACACCTCCCCAGTCTCCCATCCCTACCCTGCTGTATGTGGTTCGAATCAAATAAAAATGAAAACGATTTAGTAACAAACCTCTGATTTAAAAATATATATATTTTATGGGAGGAGTGGGGGCAGAAAGTAGGGACGAGGGATAAGGGGCTGCTGGGGTCCCCCAGGGGAGCTGCCTGGCTCTAGCCCCAAGGCTGACCCTGAGTCACAGGGTGTTTATGGAGAGAAAATGAATGGTGAAAAGTTGGAGGTTGCACTTCAGGAGCGCTCATGCTGTGTCCAGCGCTGTTCCCCTATATTAACTCCTTTCACACTGATGATCACTCTGTGAGCTGAATCCTGCTATGATCCCATTTTATAGATGAGCAAAGGGAGAGTCAGAGGTTGGAGTGCATTTGCCCAGAGTCTCTAGCAAGGGATACACAGGCTCTGAGAGGGGCGGGTGGAACCTGGTTGTCAGACAACTACCTACCCTAAGCTTCTTCTGGAGGCAGAGCCAGCAGGGGAGAAGAAAAGAGAAGCGATGTACAGCCCACCCCCTCCCCACTGTGCCTCTGGAACTGGTGACTTCCTCTTTCAGGGTTTGGGGCAGTATCCTTTTCTGAGGGGGCCCATCACCTTCCCTGTTTCTGGGGGCTCTGGGAAAAGGCAGGTAGCCCTGAGTGCTGGAGGTAATACTAATAAGTGCTTCATTCTATGACCTCCACTTGATAGATGGGGAAACTGAGGCACAGAATCTGGTGTCAGGGCTCAAACACCACTGGCCTCTGAAGGCCTGTGCTCTTTTTTGAAGGCGGTGGACCAACTCAGAGCAGTCAGCAGAAGCCATGGTCAAGTGTTACTCTCTGTGCCTTAAGTTTCCCCACCTGAGAACGGGAAAAAGTTTTCTCTTCTGCCCTGCAGGAGACAGAAGCAGAATAGGGACATGTCAGGGGCTGTGGGGTACCTGATTTTAAAGAAGTCAGAAAGTGGGGCATGGGCTATGGGCATAGCCAGCATGGGGGGAAGAAAGGAGAAGTGAGGCACAGCCCACCCCTCCCCACTGTGCTTCTGGAGCTGGTGGCTTCCTCCCCCAGGGCTTGCGGCCTCATTTTCCTTTTTCCTCCTGCAGCAAAGGCAGGCAAATGATTGCCTATGTGCCTCAGTTTCCCAATCCACAAAGTCTTGCTGAATCCCTGGTTCAAACTAGGTAAGAGATTCAGGGTTTTCCCAGTCCTGTCTTACTTATTCTTGGAGTTGGGGGAAGGGGAGTTAGATGACTCAATTTTATTATTATTTTTTTGAGAAGAGATATTTCAGTTATTCAGTGTTTTCGGTTTTAAAATGATGGACATAGAAGTATAAGCCAGGGCCTCTTCCCACAGAGTTTTACAATGTGAATAGAGAACAAGACAGACATCACCTAACAAAAGCAAATAATTCCAGGAGTTAAAGATATGTGTTTTGCAAAATACAAGTTCTCAGTATAACTAAATGCTGACTCTATGGTGTTTCAGTTATATTCCACAGTGCTGTAGGGTGTCCAGGTGTGAAATAAATCTCATTACTAGATAAAAATTAGTGGGCCATGTTGCCAAAGAGCCTTTCCAGAGGCATCAAAAGAAGGGGTAAGGCCCTGGCTGGTGTGGTTCAGAGGACTGAATGCCAGCCTGCAAACCAAAGGTCGCTGGGGTTATGTGAGAGGCAACCGATCAATGTATCTCTCCGTCTCTTTCTCCCTCCCTTCCCCTCTCTCTAAAAAGAAATAATTTAAAAAAAATTTTTTTTAAGTGGTAAGGAGAGCAGAGGGACATGTCAGATACTCTTTAATTTATAAATGTATCCAAAGTTTGAGAACACTATGGAGGATCTTAGAAATCCCAGCAGCCAGCCCTGGCTGGTGTGGCTCAGTGGATTAAACCCCAGCTTATGAACTGAAAGGTTGCTGGTTTGATTCCCAGTTAGGGCACATGCCTAGGTTGTGGGCCAGACCCCAGGTTGGGGGTGTGCGAGAGGCAACTGATTGATGTATCTCTTGCACAACTGATGTTTTTCTCCCTCCCTTCCCTTCTCTCTAAAAACAAAGAAATAAAATATTTTAAAAAGAAAAGAAACAAGAGATCCCAGCGGTCAGTGAATGGGCTTCTAAACATCCATTATATCTACGGGCTCCACATGCACCCACTCAGACTGCTTCTCTGAGTGGGGATATAAAAGAAGTTAATGCCTCCTATGTTGGTTTGCTCTTTCTTAGCCTTTTCCTTTCATATCTTCAATTACCTCTGTCAAAAGACAAATATAAGTAGTTGTGAAGTGTCAAACTCTGACAGTAAAGCAAAATTAGAGTTAAAAACAGATATTTATGCAAACGTGTTTATACACAGGTTAAAATCAAGAACTTTAGTTTCAAAGAATCAAATATTCTGCACTTCTGAGAAATCTCGATCAGTTTCTCATCCTGGTGAGTATTTCCACATTACACTTTGCTACCTCAACCTAAGCAGGTGTACATTTTTAAGTGTTACTCTGTCACTAAAAGATTTGAATTAGGAGACTGAAAGAAAACATTTTGTAACTATGTTTTTAAATATTTTATTTGTTTGTTTGTTTGTTTTAGAGAGAGATGAAGGGAGGAAGAAAGAGAAGGAGAAAAACATCAGTATGTTGTTGCCTTTTGCGCACCCCCAACTGGGGACCTGGCCTGCAACCCAGGCATGTGCCTTGACCAGGAATTGAACTGGTGACCCTTTGGTTCACAGGCCAGCGCTCAATCCACTAAACCACACCAGCCAGGGCTGTATCTATGTTTTTATTTTTATTTTTTCTTGTATTGATTCTAGAGAGAGGGGAAGGGAGGGAGACAGAGAGGGAGAGAAACCTTGATTTGAGAGAGAAACATCAATACGTTGTCTCTTGCATGTGCCCCGACTGGGGACTGAACCTGCAACCCTTTGCTTTGAGGGATGACGTTCAACCAACCAAGCCATGCTGGTCAGAGGTCTCTCTCTACATATATTTTTAAGTCCATCCATGAAGAAGGAGCTAAGTGTCAGTTTCCTGTAGGGGAAATGTCCTCATGGAGGTCCTGTAAGGCCAAATCAGTCCACTTTATTTCTTGCTCTTTAACAGATTCTGCGGTACCACTGTTGTCCTGTTTACGTTCAGGAAACTTATTCAGTAGTACTGTAACATCCTTGTAAGGCAACTTATCTCCTCAACAAGTATCATCAATCAAATCCAAGATCCTTCCATCTTTCTGTACCTCACTATTCTCCTGAAGCTTTGATCTTATCAAATTGGCACCCAATCCAGCGCTGAAACTGCTACTGCTAGAGCCCAGATGAATCAATTTTTAAAAGAAAAATCTAGCTTGTGTGGCTGTTAGGAGAGTAGGAGACACTTTTCTTTATTGAACACAGAGTGGTAGGGATTTGCCAAAGGTCACACAGCAAGTCAGAACAGAGCTGGTTTGAATGGGATGGGTGGAGCGCCCCCCCCCCCCAGCACTGGGGGCTTCACAGATGGTCCTGCAGAAGGGGAAGTGGTTCTCCGGGAAATGAAAGCCACAGAGGAAAGAGCCCTCATTGGGTTTCTCCCTAAATAGTCTTTGCGGGGGTTCCCTGTCCTCCCCAAAGGTGGGAGATGTGAAACATCTTGCTCCTCCCAATCTCCTTAGTCTACCTACTACTGCTCACCTGGAATGACCTTTGGGACCTCAACCTGTCTTTTTCTACTTGCCCCACCCTGCTCCCCACCCTGGAACTGTGGACTTCCGGGTCTCACCTCCTAGTCTTTATGCAGGCTGTTTCTTCTGCCTGAAATGCTGTTCCTATCTTTGAGGAGTGCATAGCTGGTCCAGGAAAGTGATGCAGAATAGGTATCCCTACACTGGCTAGGCCTGTGGTATAACCGTTGAGGGGCGTTTCCGGTTTGCTGCAAGTGGCAGGTCAGACAGTCCTGGGAGGCCAGGCGGTACGGCTATTAGGAGTTGATCCCCAAGGCTCCTTGCCCTGTGGTCATTCCTGTCCTGAAGGTTGGAGGCTCCTAGAGGGGTGCTGGGTAGGGAGAGAGCAGAAGCAGCAAATTTTCCAGGTCAGGGCGACTTGGAATCTGTGTGAGGCAGGGCTGGGTGTGGGGCTGCTGTTGGGTTGAAGAAGATGAGCTCTGGGGATGAAGCCCAGATATAAGTCCTTGCATATTGTCGCTGACCCCAAGTCACAAAATTACAGGGTCCTTCCCAGCCCCCTGAAATGTTAATGGGCAACATTCCTGTCTTACAGATGAAGAAAGGAGCCCAGAGAGGGCAAGAAACCTGCCCAGGGCCACTCAGCAGGATCAAGGCTGGGCAAGAGGGCCAAGGTGTGTGACTGCCCTGCTTTCATCTAGGTTTGTGCCCACTCACACATGACCCCCACTCAGCTGCATGAGCAGCCTCAAGCCACCCACCAAGACCCTCCCACCGCCAGACCCGACACCCTCACCTGCTGACTCAGCCCACATACAGCAATCTTGGTGAACCACTGAGAGGGACCCTGGGCTGGGGGGCAGCAGATTGCCAGACCCCTCTGAGGTGACCAGAAAAAAAGGATGGAGTCTCACTATAAGGAAGTTTCTGCCTAATGACGGTTTAACTCAATTATATTAGCTTTTTTACTACCTTTGTTTTTAAAAAAATGCTGGGCTCACCAGCTTGTAAAAATGAGCAAACTGGAGCTCAGAGAGGTGCAGTCAGTTGCCCAGAGCCACACAGGAAAGTGAGGGTGTGGGGGTCAACTAGTGCTGGGCTGGATGGATGCTTTTCTGCCACTGACTGTCACTCCTCTGAGCCTGTTTCCTCATCTGTACACAGGTGCCATCCCTACTTCAGAGGGTGCAGGGAAGCTGGGTGTTGGTATTATTTCCATTTCAGAAATGGGGACATGGGGCTGAGGGGTGGAGTCACATGTCCAGGGCTCCAGACTCTGTGTGTCCTCACTCTTTCATCCCTCCCTCCCCCTACAGGTGAGGTATGTGCCCTCCTGCTGCCCTCCAAGGCCTGCTGCTCCCATCACCTGGGCCCTTCCTCTTCAAATGACCTGCAGCCCCTGTCTAAGAAGACTCTGACCCGGGCCTGGTCCCTGCCCACCCACAGGGCTGCCAGCCCCAACCCTACTCCAGCAGGGCAGCCTCGGAGACCTCTTCTGGGGTTCCTCAATGTGGATGAGACTCAGGCAGGCAATGACAAAGCTGGGCCAGCCTGTCCCCCTGCAGAGCTGCCCTTCAGCTCATTGGACACGAGCTGGGCCTGTCCTTGCACAGCCTGCAATGCCTGGAGGTCGTACATGCTGTGCTGGAGGCCTGGCAGCTGGAGGGCCTCTGCGCTGTGCACGACTAGCTCTCAGCCCAGTTCCTGGAGGGCCCCTGGGCCCCTGCCACCCTGCCACATGCAGGAGGCCTGGAATGTCCTGGCGGCCAAGGTGAGCCCCACCTCTGTCCCTGCTCCTAGAAGGGCTTCCCAACTTCTCATCTTAGGCACAAAAAACACCTGCACTTTGAGCTTAATTGCTTATTTTGCAACTGTTATGAATTAACACAGTCAGCTCCTGTGACCACATTTTTCCATCACCTGGGAGTCTTGTTAAAACTCCCTCCTCATGCTCTTTGGGGGCCAAGGAACCTGCATTTTAACTCTCTTCCCAGTAGATTCTGGCTAGAAAGCCACTGAGTTCATGAGCCACAGCCAGCTGACAGCCACCACATTAAATAATAACAATAATCACCAATCTCCAAAATGTATCAAGTACTTCCTTTGTATCTTACACTGTTATAAGAACTTTTAAAATACCCGAGGATATGTTTATTGATTTTTTTTTTTTAAGAGAGAAATATCCATGTGAGAGAGATACATCATCGATCAGTTTCCTCGCATACACACCCCGACTGGGGGTCGATCCCGCAACTTAGGTATGTGCCCTGACAGGGAATCAAAACTGCGTCTTTTTTAGTGTATGGGACGATGCTCCAATCAACTGAGCCACCCAGCCAGGGCTGTTCTAAGAACTTTTAGATCCATTTACCCATCTAATCCTCACTCTGACTTTACGATGTGTTGCCACATTTCATCTTCAGATGCTTGTTTTATGTACCACTAAGGAAAAAAAATAAAGATTCCTGTTGGGCTCTGCCTGAGCAGATCAGTTGGTTAGAGCATGCTCCCAGTCTCCATACACCAAGGTTTCAGGGTCTATGGTCCGTCAGGGCACATAAAGAAGCAACCAATAAATGCATAAATAAGTGGAACAACAATTTGATGTTTCTCTCTCTCCCTCCTTCTCTCTCTAAAATCAACCAATAAAAAAATTTTTTAAAGATTCCTGTTAGCCCTGGCTGATATGGCTCAGTGGATGGAGCGACCACCTACAAAGCAAAAGATTGCTGGTTTGATCCCCAGTCAGGGCAGGTGCCAGGGTTTCGGGCCAGGTCCCCAGTTGGGGTCATGCGGGAGGCAGCCAAATGATGGCAGCTGACTGATGTTTTGCTCCCTCTCCTTCCCTTCTCCACTTTCTGAAAAAAAAAAAGATTAAAAAAATTTTTTAAAATATTCCTGTTAAATAAGCCATATCACCAAGCATCAGGCACATCACCATGTTAGAGGAACGTCATTGATTTGGTGGGATGTGCTGTTATGGGACCATTTTGCAGACTGGAGTATGCAGTAAATAAGTTGTTGCTGACTTTGAGTTCTTTAGTGAACAGCTTGGTCCTGGTTCCATCTCAGAGGCCTCTGGAGACTTTATTTTTTAAATATAGAACCCCCCACCCCGAAACTCCACAACACCTGTAATTTTTAAACCCCTCCCCCAGATTATTCTAATATAATCCCCATACCTGATATTCTCGTGACCTTCTAAAAAGAGCTTTGTCGTCCAGTTCTGCAGCCACTGGCCACACATTACTTCTGTGCGTGTGAAATGGGGTTGGTTCAGGCTGAGACAGGCTCTGATACCAAATACATACCTGATCTCAAAGACTCAGTGACAAAAACTGATAATACAAAACGTCTCAATATTTATTTCTTATTGATAACCATTTGAATGATACCACTTTGGATATATTGGGTTAAATGAAATGTACCCTAAAAATTACCTTCATCTATTTTTTTTCACTTTTTAAAAAATCTGGCTACTGGAAAATTTTAAATGACACCATGGCCTGTGATGTATTTCTACTGGACAACCCAGCTCTGATACCTTAGTTGTCACCTCCCACTTTACCAAATGGTAAGAACCTGCACTTTTGGTAGACTGGAGAGTTTAATCCCTACATGCCATCCTCTCTGGTGTAGTTTTCCTTAAAATCATCTTGGTGACTAACAACCAAAGTAATATTTAACCCCTGCTTCTGGAAGCATACAGTCTGTACTCCTCCCCAAAGCCAGAGTGGGAGCAGGTTGGAGTAGGCAGGATGGCTTCAAGGTCAGGCTGTGCTGTTTTGGGGGGACTCCCCAGTCAGGCCCTGAGGGTCCCCTCTGCCCCGCAGGTGCCCCATCCTGGAGCCAAGGAGCCCCACTGTGGGCTCTGGAACTGCAGGCCTTGCTGCTGAGGAGCACTTCAACCTCCATAGGCTGTGTGGCCTGGTGCTGGAGGGTGCACTGCAGGAGGCGCCCTGGAGCAGCCCATGGCGCTGGTGGTGGAGGTGCCTGAGTGCATGTTGGCCCAGTGGCTGGTGGAGGTGGGAGCACAGAGGCCTGAAGACTTCTCCTAGGCTGTGGCCCACTGCTTCGGTAGCTGAGCGCGGCCCTGAAGCACCTGGAGGCCCAGGGTGCATTCCTGGCGGAGCTGTGCCTGAAGAACCTACTGCTGGTGGTGCCATGGGACTGTTCAGCCTCCAGGGCCCTGCGCCTGCTGCTCTCGAACTTGGGCCTTGGCCACCCATGGCCGCCTGAACCCCTTAGTACCCACGTATGGAGGAGGTACCTCACACACCCTAGGCTCGGTTGGAAGTTGCTCTGTCCAGCAGAGGCTTTGTGACCATGGTGGAACAAACTTTTACCCAGGACATTTCATTATGTCTGGGGGAAGGAAAGTGGCTGCCTCTAGTGGAGAACAGCAATTAGACCTTCTTCCCTCATGCTTTTTATTGAGGAGGATACACATGAGAGATACAAGGTCAAGATTCATGAATCATCAGTAGTTTGGAGGCGTTAGGATTTCAGTTGAGAGTAACAGATTACATGTACTAGTACAGGCGGTACAGTGACCAGTCTGTGTCAGGGTCTATCAAACATCTTGACGCCACACTGGCATTAGGTGCAAGGTTTTATACATTCCTATCTAGAGACTGCTTGTTATACTACAGATAAAGAAAGCAGAGCAAGTTCTAAAGCATAAAAGCATAATAAGCATTTTTCAAATGCAATTCCCATGGCAACCCTCTGAGTGGTTTTCAGTCATGTTCCACACACAGCCTTATGTTGAGACTTAAAGACAAGCACGGTCGGGATGCCAGCGGCAGTCATGCTCAGGCCAGGGCTACAATTCCCTAAACCACGAGAAGCGGTTCCCTACATCCACGAATCGCAGCTGGGCCGCCTGCTCCTCTTGCTGCTCAGCCCTATGCCCTTGGCCATACCTTGGCCCCCTGCCTGCCTGGGCCTCCTGGAAGCCCAGCCGGCTCGTGTGTGATGCTCTGCGGCCCTGACTTGCTGCACGCTGCAGGCTCTGCTCTGGGGCCCGGAATCAAGAGCTTCTCAGCCCTGGACTGCACCTAGTGGAGCGTGCTGCAGGTGGGAAGGGGCCCGGCTGGGATGATGGCTCATCTGTGAATATCTGGCAGAGGCCACTGAGGCCTCACAGGACCACACCCGGCTGCTGCTGTGGGACTGACCCTCCTAGAGCGACGTGCCTGTTCCAGGGCCTCTGTAAGGCAGACACTCCTTCCATGGCTGGGGCTGGTGGCAGTGTCTCCACAATAGGTGAATGAACACCCCTTTCCTCCAATGCCTGCCCCTTTCCTTTGTTGGGGATTTAGGCCCAAGGCCTCTCCTAGAAGGCAGGTGTTCCCCTTCCAGTGCTGGGGGCTAATTGCCAGGGCTAGCTGAGGTTTCCAGAGGCCTGGGCCACCCACCCCTTTGAGGTGTGGCCACCCTGTCAATGTGTGGAACCCCTCACCCCACCTTCCACTAGAAGCCAGGGCACCCTTCTGGTGCTGGGATCTGATGGTTACTGTCTCCACAAGAGCAGTGTGGACATGCCTTCCAGTGCTAGTATGGGAGACATTCCTGGCTCTGGAGCATCCACTGGTGCTGAGAATGGCCAGTGATTCCTCCAGTGTGAAAGTCTTTGTCAAGAGCTACTTGGGGTCTCCAGGGGGACAAGAGGCCCACTCAGCACAGCTCACCTCAGGGGAGTCTAAACTCACCTTCCCATGCCCTGCCACCTTGCCTAAGCTCTCTCCACCCGATATGGCCTCCTGTTTCTGTGACATTAATTCTGTCCAGCCACCCAGCATTTGCATGGGCTGTTCCCTCTGCTATACTGTTCCAACCTCACCTCCTCTAACTAAAGTTGCCCCTCCTGTGCTCTCCGTAGCTCTTCACCCTCCACTCCTCCCTCTACCCCCAGAGCACTTATGAACACCTGGAAGTATTTATCTGTTACCTGTCACTTGTCCACCTTGTCCATCAAGCTTTGAGTTCCCCAAGGAATGGGGCCAGGTGTTAACACACAATAGGTGCTTATTAATAGCACAGGATGATAAACTGGTATGCAAGGTTCATCAGGGGACCTAAAGGAGTGAACTGGGTCTCCACTGTTTATGCCTCCAAAAAATGGACACAGGAGCCCAAGGGGCCTCATGCCCTTATCTGGGGACTCCACCCCTACCTCCCTCCTCATTCCCACTCCCCTACCATGATGATCCTGAGAGGAATCTTTCTAACTTGATATGACCGAGTTCCTCTCCTGTTCAAATTGCCTCTATGACTCCCTAACGCTCTCAGAATACAGTGGAACTACTACACAAGTTCTGTAAGCTCTGGCCAACCTCTCCTGCCGTACTGCCGTACTTTCTGGCCTCCAGGCCTTGCATGTTATTTCTTCCACTGGAAGCACCCACCCCTTGACACCTCTGCTTCAGACTCCTACTCATCCTTCAGTGCCCAAACCTAATATCCTTTCTCTGCCCTTGCCCTGCCCGCATAGCCTTGGAGTGTGTCCAGCTGTCCCCTCAAGCTTTTGAAAACTAGCTCAAACATCACTTAGGTAGCTGAATGTCCAATTCCACCCCCAAATATACTCAAGTAACTCCCAGTACCTTCCCTCATCTGTAAAAGATCCCTCCTTTGCAGCCTATTTCGCAGCCAAGGCCTGAATGTGAATTTCTGGAACATGCCCCCAGGTGCAGCCAGCAGGTGGCGCTGCAGTCCTGCCCATCAAGACTTCAGCTTCCCTATTCACCCCAGCCCCCAACTGCAAGACCCAGTCTCCCCAAAGAGTGCTGCTATCCCAGCACGGCATTGCAAGCTCCACCCCAGGAGCAACTGAGGTGCAAAGGGTCTGCACAGTTGCTAAGTGTGTGTGGGGGGCCACATTCACACACACATACCCACACTGCCCTGGGAAAATCCCAGTGGGCTCGTTTCAGGCAAAGGTGAGGCTATTCCAGGTGCAGGAAGCCAGCCAGCCTCCAGCCTTGGCCACCCAGGGAAGGGCATGGGGCCCACAGGTCCAAGGTGTGGGTGAGGTGGAGCAGGTTGCCACCCAGAGCTGCCTTGGGTCTGCCCTGAGAGCAGGAAGGTGAGATTTAGAAGTGGCAGGGTGAAGCCCCAGCATTCTGAAACCTCAAAGCCATGGGTCTGAGCCACCCAGCACATTCCACAGAACCTAGTCTTCCCACCCCAGGCATGTTTCCCATTAAAAGGAGTCACTCAGCTCAAGATGCATTATTTACATGCAAACCACCCCAGCCCATACTGGCCTCAAGGTCCAGCTAGTTGCCAGCCTCTCCAAGCCCCTCCAAGCCAATTAAACACCACTGAGCCTAGACAGGTCTAGATGTAATCACCTTTATTCAGATTTTTGAAAGCAATAGAAGGGTGGATTAATACCTATCTTTCCAAGATAAGACCTAAAACTGTTTCCAAAACTTCAAATAAGAAACTCCTGCTCAAAGTACAAGGATAATCTGTATCACCTTAACCCAGCAATAAAAAAGTAAAATATAAATTTTTATTTAGAATTAAAGCAAATACTTCAGTATCACAAACACAATATTAAACTTCAAGAAGTATACCGCTAATTTGGAGTGAGCGTTTATTTGCAAAATTACAACATGCGGACAAACCCAGAGGGGAACAGGCCTGGCATTTGCACCCCAGTGTAGCAGTAGGTCACACCACCCGCACAAAACAAGACACAAAAAGGGGCCATGGTCTGTGATGATCTGTCAGTGGCAGCAAAGGTGAGGGGCGCAGGCGGCACAGCTGCTACTCATCCTCATCAGAAGACTCTCTCTCAAACGTGTATGCCATGAAGCAAGCGTCGGGTCTCTTGGGTACAAGGGGATGCCCCGGTCTCACAATCTCAAAGCCCATAAAGCTGAAGGTACGGAGCAGAGCGGCTGTGGGGGAAACTGCCAATGAGCCCGCTGGCCTCCAGCAACTTGGACTCTGTGGCCACCCACCTACGCAGATGGCCCCGACCACAAGCCTCCAAGGGGCTGCAGCGGTAATGGGGAGAGGGCAGGACAGATTGAGGATACACAGCAGGGTGTGACAGGGTCCTATAAACAGCATGACCAAGCACTAAGACTTGACAATAGGACCTTGGGCCACAGGGCTCCACCCTGGGGCTGGTGTAGGTGCCCATGTCACCCCTTATCCCTGGCATGAACTGACAATAGGTTGTCACCTACCTCTGTCATCGCGGTTCTTGTGGAAGCAAATGAAGACATGGTCAGCATGCAGCTGCTCCTCAGCAAACTCAAGAAGAACTGCAAAGCTGAAGTATAACCATCAGGATCTGCCTGCCCCCGTCTTCTAAAGGCCCAGCCCACACTCCCACTTTTCTCAGGGGCCTGGTTTATAGGGAATGTCACCTCTTCCAGTTCTAGGCCTGAGGACACTGGGGCTGGATCATTCTCTTTGGGGGGTCATCCTGGGCACTGTGGGAGGTTGAGCTGCATCCCTGGCCCCATCCCCTCAACGCCAGGAGCACCCCTCCCCCCCAATTGTGACAACCACAGATGTTCCCAGGCATGACTCAGTGTCCCCTGGGGAGGAAATTTCTGAGAATTACTAGTCCACTACTCAAAAAGGGGAACCCTCACCTGTCTTTGCTCCCCTCCGGCAGAGCACCGCCTGGGATCTCAATGTAGAGGCAGCTGCTGCTCAGCACCGCTCTCCAGTTAATGTGTTTGGCATCTGTGAGCCTGGTCTGGACGTTGAGAATTTTCGTCTTGTTATTAGACGTTAGTTCCTCTGTTACATTCAGCCTATTATCCTGTGCAAGAAGAGAGCCAAGTCCACATCTTAAGACACAACCCTCAGAGGCTGGGGATCTTCCTTCTCGATGCCACAATTTGGGATACCCAGAAAAGCACCGAATCAACCAGTCACCTGGCCCCCTGCAGTGATGTCATCTGCATGCAGGGCCTCTGAGACCTCTGATGGGAGGTGGCCCCAGGTTGGGACACACATAGGAGTTTGACATGGGCAACTTGTGGCTCGTGGCACAGTAAGAGCCTTGACTGAAGCTTGCAACTATGTGTGTTACCTGACCCTCAAATTATGAAAATTCAATGAAATAATGTAGATAAGAATTCCTAGTACATAGCAGGTGTGTAAGAAATCTCTACTGCTGAGAAGCAGAGACTGTAGGTCTGGCCAGGTCAGGACAGCCTCTCCTACCTCCCCAAGGTCCAGGGAGCCCAGTGACCCAGATACTTACAGAGTAAAATAAATTAGCTGAAAGATTGTGATCCCTCTGACTATTCCCTCGCCCACCTGGGATCTTCAGGGGTGGGTGAGGGACATCAGGAGCACCACTGAGGCCCTGGACCCAGGTTACTACAGCAGTTGAGAGAGACCCTGGAACTGGAAGAAAACAGGTTGGTTAGTGGCAGTGGCCTTCACTGACAGGGCCCTGAGCTTCATTCAGCTAGACCAAGCTGAAGGCTAAGGCATTCCAGAGTCCAAGCCAGAGTGGTGCCCACCTGGGACCCTGCTCTCCCCATCCCAAATCCGATGCTTACACGAGTCAAGGGGTCAAAATCAAGAGTAGACTATCAAGGTAGCTCAAAAGCTCCAACCCCTGCAACCGGTAATCAGAAACAAAAGGTTACTTAGATGGGTGTTTTTGGGCAATGCTTGGTTACCAACGCAATATTGCACTTAGTGCGTCTTTTACCCTTGAATTACGTTAAAACAAACAAAAAGTCTCGCCAACCCAACCCTCCCTCCAGATTTTACTTCCCACTTCTAACTCAGACCACTTCAGCTTCCCCCTTCTCATTTTGCAGTCTGTAGCAAAGATCCGAAATTATAACACGATAATAAGTCAGTAACCTCCTGTTGTCCGCCCACCACCCGGCAGGGTGCTCTGCGGGGCGAGGCTCACCAAGGTGCCCCTCCCGCACCACCCGCCCCCAGGACTTCGGTTGCGTCATCTCAGCAGAGCTGCCCTGCACCCCGGGGGAGATTTTCACAATCGCGCAGTCGGAGCGCCAGCAGCCATTTGCTGCGCAGTGTAAACAAGTCCCAAAGTCGCCTCCATTTTGCACGGCTCTCATCTGGGGCGCCCTCAAGCCCCGGCCCGTGTGCACTGCCGCTCAGGATCCCCACGAGGCTAATGGAAAGCCAGAAGATTGTGGTGGTGGGGATGTCTGAGACCTTGCCAACTACAGCTAGCACACACACTTCATATCGGACCCCCGCCCCCCGGAATAGGACACAACCACGTTCAGCCAGAACTTCCCTAACAGAAGGGGGCAGGGCAAGAAGAGCGGGAGTAATATGGGCGCGGGGGTGGACCCAGCAGCCACCCAGAAAAAAGCCCCAGGAGCCGTCTACGTGGCGCAAACACGCTCCTCCCGTCCTCGGAGGCCTGGTGCACCCAGACCGACGCGCTTTGAGGCCAAAAATGGGGGTCACGAGAGCGGCCACGACGGGACGCCGGGCGGGGGACCCCGCTTGATTGAGCTTTTCCACCAGCAGGGTGCTGCGATCCCCGTGGTCAACGTTAATTGGCCGTGCCCACAAAGTGCAGAATCATAGGTCTCGCGGGCCCAACTCGGCCTCGGGCCAACCCGACCCCCGATCCCGTGGCCCTCCTCCACAACCGACCCCGAACCCCCGCTGTCTCCCAAACCCAACCAGGTGCCCCTAGTCCGCCGATTGCCGGCCAGGCCCGAGACCCCAGGCTGGTCCCGCTGCCCACTCCGCCTCTACCCCACAAAGAACCCGCCTCCCGCGCGACTGTGGCCTCGACAAAGAGACGGATCTCGCGCTCCCGGGACTTCGGTGGTGCTCCGAAGCCGTCCCCGCGGGCCTGCGCAGCGCCGCTTCTGGAAGCTTCGGGCAGGGGCGGGGCGCTCACCTCTCGCTGCTGCGGCCGCCGCGGCTGTGTAGGCTGAGGAACGGCATGGTGCGACTGGCGTGGACAGTGGCGCTGGGTTTATTTCCCTCCTTCTCTCTGGCGAAGCAGTGGCTGTTGAGGATCCGCTGCAGGGAGGATTTCACCATCCGGCCGCTGGGGGTCCGAAACCAGGAAAACCTCCGCTGCGCCTCACCGGGCCGCCGCCGCTGCTCGCCGTTCGCAAAATGGCGTTGCCGCCGCTGCCCACTTTTATAGGCGCCGCGGCAAGGCCACTCCCCTTACGCCGCCGGGAACGCGGCCGCGCGAGAGGGCGGAGCCGCCGGGGAACAAGGCTCGTACGCCCCTCACGGCGTCTGATTGGCCAAAGATTGGGCTAAAAGCTTAGGGTCCCGCCCCCTCCCGCTGGCGTCCCTCTGCGGGCGCGCGAAGGGAGTGGGGCGGCCTTGGCGCCGAGAACGCGGCGCGCGCGGGCGCGCGCTTGCACCACACCGCCCCCATCACTGGGCGGGGAGGGACTGTGCTGGCGGTGGCTTCCGTGGGGTCCATTTTTTGGGTTTTCGTGGTGGCCCAGTCTCTGCCGTGGTCCCCATCGTCGTCGCTAGTGTTCCCTTCCCCAGTTGGGTCTCCTCCCCCGACATCTCGGGGCGACAAAGCCCCCGGGTATTGGTGGAAGGCGTCTCAGTGCTGCCACCCCCAATAGGACAAAATTATTTTCAGTAATAACCTAATGATGGGTCATAATGATGGCTTTCTGGATTCGGTTTTTTCACGTTTTAAAACAACTTACAATGAAAAAGAATTTTCAAGTTAATGATATTCAAATTTAGTAAAATGTTTTGTGTAAAATTTGGACTTAACGAAGATATTATTCTTTGCAGATAAACTTGAGATATTTCATGTGCGAACTACAAATTTCCCCAAGCAAACATGTTACTCCTGGCAGTTAAATTCAGAAGCACATTTCACGAAAGAACTAAATTTTGCACTTACCACGCAAAAATACCATTGTTTGTAGATCCCATTGCGTTCCATGGTTTTATGTTGTAGGCACAAATAGAAACTCAAAAAGTTACATGGGATTGAAGTAATTCCTCTTTGTTTCATTTCTCTTTTTTTTTTTAACAATCCCTGCCAGTCATTTTTCTCTTTTTTTATTCCCACTCTACTATGTCCATTGGGGTTAGAAACACAAACTTTCTCCAAAGAGAACTTGAATGATTACAAAACTGATAGAAAATTTTTTCTTATTGATTTTGAGCTAAAGAGAGAGAGAGAGAGGAAGGGAGAGAGAGAAGCATGGACTTGTTCCACCCACTTATGCGTTCATTTGGTTGCCTTTTGTACGTGCTCTGACTGAGGGATGGAACCCACAAGCTTGGTGCATTGGGTCAACACTCTAACTAACTTAGCTACCCAGCCAGGGCCAGGGCCAAAACTGATAGAAATTTACTCTGCAAAGTATGTGTCTAGTCCTTGTGTGTCTCTGAATTCCTTTCTACGTGGAATGCAGTATTTATTACTTATACAATATTGATAAGTAATAAAATTGTCTAATTTATAGTAATATACATTATTGAAACTAAAAAGAATAAGAAAAAACTGTAATAATTACAAAGGTTGGGTCAGCTAAAGAATTTTCCAGGGAAAGAACATTTAACCGATGACTTTGTCTAGGATCACAGCTCATAGGGAAAACATAAAGTAAATGGATTTTCAGTTAGCTTTATATTGTCTTCAACTTTTCTACAGAAGCACTTTTATTGGGAGGGCTCACTTCCACCACCCTAGCGTGCTTCTTAAGTATCCTCTTTATTTGTTTTGTTTTGTTTTTAAGATTTTATTTATTTATTTTTAGAGAGAAGAAGAAAGGGAGAAAAACATTAATGTATGAGAGAAACTGCAATTATTTTTCTCTCCCACATCCCCAACTGGGTACCTGGCCCACAACCCAAGTATATGACCTGACCAGGGGATTGAGCTGGCGACCTCTCACTTCACAGGTGGGTTATCTACTGAACCACACCAGCCAGGGCTATCCTTGTTATTTGTATGGTTAGTATAATTTTTATTATTTAGGCCTTGTTTTGTTGAAGCTGGAGGAGCCTCAGGGTTTCAAAATCTGTTTTTTTTCCTCTTGGTAGTTCTCTAGTGTCTTACAGAGACCGGTGATACTGGGCCAAGAGTCCAGAATCTGGACCTGCCAATGGCCGGCCACTGGTCACTGGGTCACACTGTGTTTACAGTCCACGACTGAGGACAGAAAGTGACTGAGGTCACAGCTGACCCCCAGCACAGTGAGTATGACTGTGTCCTTGCAGCCCCTACGGCACTGGTCCAGTGAGATGTTTCCAAGATGTCTTCACCTGCCAGGCCAGATTCTGGGGGATGAAATGTAGGCAACACCCACCCTCTTCAGTTCTCTGGGAACCAGCAGAAGCCTCAGAACCCAAGACTCAAGACTTGGGCTGGGAGGGTTCTTTCTTCATTGGCAGGCCATGTGCTGTTTCTGGCCAAAGTAAGCTTTAGTTTGTAATCATTGTGGGTGGAAATGGGGGAAAATGTAGCCCCTTGCTTAAAAAAAAAAAAAAAAAAGAGGAGAGTAGCATGCTACAAAAAAGCAAGGGTAGAGGAGAAATGCGGTTTGTTTGGGTGTCAGGGTAGGGCAGGTTGGGGAAAATCACTGCAGGAGTTCAGGGTGTATGAGAGCTCCCAGTCTGGGCAAGGAGGTGGGGAGCAGTGTCATGTCACCCTTGTGGGGACAGAGGGCTCTGGCTCTGGGATAGCTCCCTCTGCCTGCTGTCAGGGAGGTGGGAGTGAGCCGATGCAGGGTGTGGTAGGTTGTCTGCTTTGCTCCCTATGTGGCAGTGGTGGGGAGACTGAGATACCTGCCATGTCTAAGATTGTAAGCACTGAAGCCAGACCAGAATCTTCTTCCAGATTTCATCCAACACTGACAGATTTGCCTGGTGTTGGATCTTGATTATTGAGCACATAGTACTTGGTTGCTGAGGCAGAAATGAGTTCCCACTACCCACACCGGGGCTGGATCACTCTCTGTGAAGCCATCCTGGGCATTGTAGAGGGTTAACAGCATCCCTGGCCCCACCCACTTAATGGGTGACAGCCACAGATGTCCTTAGACATTCCCCAGTGTCCCTACTCAAATGTCACTTTCTCTTTCTTCTGTCCGTGAGAGAGGAAACCACACTCAGCAGACTAGGGTGGATAAAGGGTCAGGATCAGCACAGGTTTGTTGGGAACTGAGAAATCAGACCACCGGTTGGCGGATGGGCGCAGTGCTCTGCTAGGAGAGGGAAGTCTGCTGAGCTGTTGGGAAGTGACAGCAGAGGTCCTGGGATGGGCATGTCAAAGATGGAAGGTCCATGCCTGGGGTTCAGCTGAAATCAGTGTGGCAAGGTTAGGCATCTGGATGTGTGGGTGGGTGGAGGAGATCAGGGAATCTCACTATGATTTTTTAAAAAGTGATTCCCAGAGTGTAGTCAATCGAATAATAGCCCCCAAAGATATCTACTCCTAATTTATGGGACCCATGGACATGTCACCTCATGTGACAGAGGGACATTGCAGGTGGGAGTTACGGCTCCTGAGATGGGAATGACTCTGGATTACCAGGGGGTCCAGTGTCATCAAAGGTCCTCATAAAGGGAGGCAGAAAGGTCTGAATCAGAGATGGAAGAGGCTGCTCTGTTGGTTGTGAAGATGAGGAAAGGGACCACGAGTCAGGGACGTGGTGCCTGGAGAAGCTGGAAATAAACAGGAAATGATTCTCCCTGGAGCCTCCGAAGGACCAGCCCTGCCCACACCTGGGTTTGGCCCATGAGGCCCCTGTGTGGAATTCCTGACCCCAGGACTTCGAAACGATAAATGGCTGTTTTAAGCCACTAAATTCATGGTGATTTCTTACAGCAGTCACAGGAGATTCATACATGGGATGATGGAAGTATGTCACTAGATGGGTGACATTTGGTGTATGCAATTTGACAAAATTCATCTGACAGTGTGAGGTGGATGTGCCTCCACACCCTAGGCTCAGTTGGAAGCTGCTCAGCTGCTCTGTCCAGCAGAGTCTCCATGACCATGGTGGAACAAACTTTTACCCAGGACACTTTATTATGTCCGATGAACAAACTTTTACCCAGGACATTTCATTATGTCTGAGGGAAGGAAGGTGGCTGCCTCTCTAGTGGAGAACAGCGATTAGACCTTCTTCCTTCGTGCCTTTCATTGAGGAGGATACGCATGAGAGATACAAGGTCAAGATTCATGAATCATCAATAGCTTGGAGGTGTTAGGATTACAGTTGACAGTAACAGATTACATGTACTAGTACAGGGGGTACAGTGACCAGTCTGTGTTAGTCAGGGTCTATCAAACATCTTGACGCCACACTGGCATTAGGTGCAAGGTTTCATACATTCCTTGCTAGAGACTGTTTATGTTACATTAATGATAAAGAAAGCAGAGCAAGTTCTAAAGCATAATAAGCATTCTTTAAATCTAATTCCCACGGCAACCCTCTGAATGGCTTTCGGTTATGTCTCACACACAGCCGTATGTTGAAACTTAAAGAAGAGCAGAGCCGGAATGCCGGCGGCAGTCATGCTCAGGCCCGGGCTACAATTCCCTAAACCACGAGGAGTGGTTCCCCACAACAGTGCACTTAAGACTTTATTTTTCATTCAATGTAAATTTAACAGAAATAAATAAATGTCACATAAACATGAAAGCCACACACATGTTCTGACTGGTTTCCAGCACATGGTGTGCATGCTGAAGTGGTTCCGTGCCTGCAACTGACTGTGAAATGTAATTTTATTTATTTATTTTTAGAGAGAGGGGAAGGGAGAGAGAGAGGGAGAGAAACATGAATGTGTGATTGCCTCTCGAGCACCCCCAGCTGGGGACCCGACCCGCAACGAAGATATGTGCCCTGACTGGGAATCCAACCAGCGACCTGTTGTTTTGCAGGCCAGTGTTCAATCCACAGAACCACACCAGCCAGGGCTGAAGTGTAATTTTAAAAGTGAGATGGGTTGATGAAGCCATGGACAGACAGACGGAGATGAAACAGAGCAAATGCAGCAGAATATTACCTGTAGTATCTGAGTGGCAGGTATGTGAGCTTTCACTATAAAACGCCCTCAGTCTTTCTGTATGTTTGAAAATTTTCAAAATAAAATGCTAAAAAGTAAAAAAGATTAATTGGATCAACTTTCACGATGTTTACTGTTATTTTCAAGCCTAGCCTCGTCTCCTAACATGATTCTCAGGAACAAAAACTCTTGAGCAAGCAGCAAGGAGAAAGGGAAGTAAGAAATGACTAGTTTTAAGTTTTTATTTATTTATTTTTAGAGGGGAAGGGAGAGAGTAGAAGAGGGAGAGAAACATCGATGTGAGACAGAAACGTGGATTGGTTGCCTCTCTGACATGCCCTGACCCCAAGACAAACCCACATTCCAAGCACGTGCCCTGACTGAAAATCCCACTGGCGACTTTTCACTTCTCCAGATGATGCCCAACCAACTGAGCCACACTGGTCAGGGCCAGAACTGACTAGCTTTAATATGCATCAAACAGACTGGAGAGAGGCAGGGCCAAGGAAGGCTTCCAACCGCCATGATTTGGCCACCAATCCATATACTGTACACATCTGCAGAGGGTGATAAGGTGTCCATGCCATTGCTGCAGCTCTGAAAAAACACTTGCATGCCCACGACTAGATGACATGTGACAGAATTAGCAGGGCCTATCTCCAACTGGTGACTGTTTTGTTTTGTTTTCTACTCAATGTATATATTTTTATGCTCCTCAATACACTTCTCAACACTTTTCATTGCCATATTTCAAATCTTTTTGAGAAGGTTCGTTATAGAGAAGAGATTTATAGGCTAAGTCTGAATGTAACTGCTCTGCCATCTATTTCCTGCCCCATGTTGCCCCATGCCTTTCTTTTTACCACCTTCATTTCTATAGAGTTTTAAAATTTTTTTTCTGAATTTGAGAGAAAGAGAGAGAAACATCGACTTGTTGTTCCATTTATTCATTCATTCATTCATTGCTTTTTGTATGTGCCCTTACCAGGGATGGAGCTCACAACCTTTGTGTATCAGGACAATGCTCTGAGCAACTGAACAACCCAGGGCTGTTTCTATAGAGTTTCTTTGTTTGTTTTTTTTTTAAAGATTTTATTTATTTATTTTTAGAGAGAGGGGATGGGAGGGAGAAAGAGAGGGAGAGAAACATCGGTTGCCTACCACACACGACCCGATTAGAGACCAAACTCGAAAATTAGGCATGTGCACCAGCTCTGAGGGACAATGTCCAAGAAACGGAGCCACACCAGCCAGGGCTCTATAGAGTTTTTGTTGCTAAATATAAAAGCAGTGGGTGTTCTCTGGGGAAACTAAATAGATGTGGGTATATCTACTGGAACTTTTTTGCTGTGTGTGTGTGTGTCTCATTTAGTTTCATTCATTTGTATTAAGTGTACCTTTCGTTAATGTCTTAACAACTTCATCAAGAAACAAGACAATACTAGCGAGCTAACAGCAGATCTGCCTTGGCTCACTCCTTTCCTAGAACTTTTCTAGGGAGCCAAAGCAGAGCACTGCCTAGGCTCTCTCTTACTTCTCCAACCCTAAGTCCTTCATTTGTTTCACTGTCCTGAGTTTTAATAAACATACGTTCAAAATAAAAAAAACATTTTAAGAAAAAAAGGAAGAAAAAGAAACAAGTCAAGCCCTGGCAAGACAGCTCAGCTGATTAGAACATAGTCCCTATATAGCAAGGTTGTGGACTTGATCCCTGCTCAGGGTACATACAAGAATCAACCAATGAACACATGAATAAGTTGAACAGCGAATCAATGTTTCTCTCCTTCTTTAAAAATAAATCAATTAAAAAACATTTTTAAGTAACAAGTCAAAACTGAAAATACTTATTAACAGTCTACATATTTTTATATATTTCTGTTCTGTGATGCAAAGATATTTTTATTTTAAACAGTTTATCAAAGGCCTAATTCTCTTATAAGTAGCATGTTTAATTTTAAAATTCAGAAATTATTTAATAAACTGATTAAGACATTCAATTTAAAAAACAGATTAGTTCCATTCAAGAGTAGCCCATATCTTGATCACCTAGAATCCTGATTGGGTAACAGCTCTAATTCCATAAATATATTAAATTTCTTTAATGTTAAAAATGTCTAATATCACTTTTGAAAAATACTTTGTCAGAGATGCCCACCATTGCCTGCACATTATCTTCTTCTGGCATTACACCTGGTACTTTTTGTCATAATTATGAAGGTGGCCAAGTGTCCTGTAAATACCAACATTTTATATGGGCAAAGGCAGTGAGTAAAAATCAGTCATTTAGCCCTGGCTGGTGTGGCTCAGTGGATTGAGCATCAGCCTGTGAACAGAAGGGTTGCTGGTTTGATTCCTGGTCAGGGCACATGCCTGGATTGTGGGCCAAGCCCCCAGTTGGGGGAGTGGGAGAGGCAAATGATCTGTTTCTCTCCCTCTCTTCCTCCCTTCTCTTCTCTCTGAAAATAAATAAATAATTTATCTTCTTATTTAAAAAAAATTGATTTGAGAGAGAGAAACATCAATTTGTTGTTCCCCTTATTTACAAATTCATTGGTTATTTTTTGTATGTGCTCTGACCTGGAATCAAATCTGCAACCTTGGTGTATGGGAACGATGCTCTAACCCACTGACCTACCTGGCCAGGGATAAATGACTGATTTTTTTTTTTAAGGTTTTACTTATTTATTTTTAGAGAGAGGGGAGGGAAGAAGAAAAAGAGAGGAACATCGACATGTGAGGGAAACATCAACTGGTTGCATCTTGCACACACCTACTGGGGATCCAGCCTGCAAGCCAGGCATGTGCCCTGACTTGGAATCGAACCAGCAACTTTTTGATTCGCAGACTGGCACTCAAAAGCACTGAGCCACACCAGCCAGGGCTCAAATTGTTCTTTAAAATTTTTAAATATGTCATTTATTATAAGCCTAATGTACTTGTATTTAATCTCACTGTCCCCAAATTTTTAAAGTTTTGATATGTTGATTTTGGTCTATCCTAACATAAAATGTATCTATAGATGCCACTGCAGAGTTGACACTAAAACTACAAATTGATGACACTTTCAAAGCAAAGAGGAGAATTACTTGGTCCTTCACTGTTTTCTTCACTGAATTCTGACTTTCACTGCTCTGTGATACCATGTGGCTGAACACTGACATTTCACAGTTTATAATTATGAAGATACCTATGTATATGAGTTTAAAAATTGATCTACACAAAAGAACTTTATATACAACAATTTTTTATTGATTGAGTTTTTTGAGAGAGAAAGAGAAACACTGATCTGTTATTCCACTTATTTATGTATTCATTGGTTGATTCTTATATGTGCCCTAACTGGGAATCACTCAAACCCTCAACCTTGGCATATCTGGACAGTGCTCTAACCAAATGACCTACTTGGCTAGGGCCAGCTGCTTGTATATTCTTAATATGAACACACTGCTCCTGAGTTTTTACACTGACAGATGTATATTCAGAATATTTTATTTACTAAATACTGCATTGGTCTCTGCATATATAAATGCCAGTTATTATAGTTTATGTTCTACTTGATTAAAAGTAGGTCTTAAGTTAATTTTAACTGCACTAAAAACTACAACAGTCCAAGAACCTATGATTTCATATAAAGAAACCAATAATGTACAAAATACAACTATAAAAGCAAGGAACAATTACAGCAATGCAAAATTTTAAACTAAAAACTACATAGAAATGCAATTTAAAATCACAAACTCAAGCCCTGGCCAGTGTGGCTCAGTTGGTTAGAATGTCATCCTATAAATCTAAAGGTCTCGGGTTTCATTTCCACTCAGGGCACATGCCTAGATTGCAGGTTCAGTGTTTCTCTCTCATATTGATGTTTCCCCTTCCCCTCTCTTCCCCTCTAAGCATGTCCTCCAGTGAGGATTAAAAAATAAAATGGCAAACTCAAATTTACGTAATACTCAAGATAAAAAAGTCAGCAGTAAATTCTACCAACACAATGCTTTCAAGGATTTAGAAAAGGAAATACATTCTCTGCTGGTATAATGATGTAAATCAGATCTTTACTTTTTTAAAAGATTTCATTTATTTATTTTTAGAGAGAGGAGAGGGAGGGAGAAAGAAAAGAGGAGAGAAATATTGATGTGTGAGAGAAACATCCATTGGTTGCCTTTTGCACACATCCAAACTGGGGACCAGCCCGCAACCCAGGCATGTAAGTGACCTTTCACTCAGTGGGTGACACTCAACCAACTGAGCCATGCCCTTCAGGGCCATGAATCAGCTCTTTAAATTCATGGAAAAAGTCATCTGTCTCTGTCCTCTAGCTCAAGAAATTAGTTCTTTAACAGTTGCTTTATAAAACCTTTTCTTTCAGTTAAATCATATGCAGGATAATTTTCAAATACGTTTTTGCTACTCTGTTTCCTTATAACTTCCTCCAAGCTAGCAATGACCAATAATTTCTTTACTAGTTCCTTAATATTGTGTATATTTTTAGTATCTGTACTTATATGTGCATATAGTCAGACATAAAAGGCCACATGGTGTGTGATTCCATTTATGTGAAATGTCCAGAACAGGCAAATCCACAGAGATAGGAAGTGGGTTAGTGGTTGCCAGGGGCTGGGGGAGATGGGGGTTTATAGAGCTACTGCTAAAGGGGATGGGGTTTCTTTCTGGGGTGATGGAGTATTCTGGAATTATTGCAAATAGAGATGATGGTAGCAGAACTGTACGAATGTACTAAACACTGTTGAATTGTACACTTTCAAAGAGTAAACTGTATAGCGTGTGAATTGTATCTCAGTAAAGCTGTCACTTAAAAAAAAAGGCAAAATAATTTCCCATACCACTGGGCTAGGTTGGGAGGGGGCATGTTTGATGATGGACTAAGCTAAAGTGTGCATGTATGACTAGGTGACATGACACAGCCTCTAGTTATCCAGTGATTCTTTAATATGGAGTAACTCATTTTGACCTCATTTCCCCTCCAGGAGGAAGTGACCCCACTTTCCAGATGAGGAAAATGAGGCTTCCAAGCTGGTGCCTAGCCCAGGTCAGCCAGCAGAGTGGGCCTCCAAGAAGCCCTCCCTGATGTCCCTGGGCTCTGCAGGTCATGCCACCTATAGGGGTGGCACACAACTGGTATTTCATAAAGGCCTGCTGACAGAATCCACAAGAGAAAGTGAGGGGAACATCCTTTGTGGTGCTCTCAACCCCAAGAACCCCTTTTTCTGATGCTCAGAGATAAGAAATAACATTCCCAGGGTCAATGTGGCCAACCTGACAGTGACTCTATCTTGAAGTGGGGGTGGGTCACTCCTCAGCCAATGCCTGGCCCTCCTGCAAGGGGGGGAATGCCACAGCTGTGCCTGGCCTTCCTCCTCCCCCTCCTGCTCTGGCCACAGAGCTGACTGGCCCACCCCGCTGCCATTGCTTCTGGCCACCTGTTGCTGTCTTTCTCAGGGCCACCCTCCATCCAGTCCACCAGGCCCAGCGTGGCGGCTGTGGAGTAAGTGGGGAAGGGGGAGTCCTGTGCAGAGGTGGGGGTCTCCAGGGGCCTGGGGAGGGTGTCTCTGAAGTCCATGGGTGTCCCCAACTCTTGTGTCTGCCCCCCTACATACCTAGAGGTGCACACCATGCCCACTGGGCTCCCCCACTGCCCGGCTGCAGTCCCAGAGAAGGGTCACCTTTCTGCCCAGGGATGGGACACATTAACACAGGCAGCCAGAGGCACAGGGGACCCTGAAAAGCAGGGCTTTGGACAGATGGCAGACTTGGGTTTGACCTCAAGTTCTGCACGACCTCTGGCCAATGCCTCTGTCCCCAACCTCAGTTTCTTCCTCTGCCCTGTGGGAGCAGAGGCAGTGGGAGGAGACAGGGACCCAAGTGTTGGGATAAAGAGGCCCCCAGGGCCCCCTCACCCTTCTCTTCCTCTTGTGGCCAAAGTGAGGCTAGTCCTGGCTGCTGGAACTTTAGCTCCTAGATTTAGGGGGCCGGGGGTATACTGGGTACCAGGTATGACAGGTGAGGGTTGTCCAGAGGGGAAACCCTCAGGGCAAAGGCCTGGGAAGGGGATGGGCCACATGCTGGCCTGTAGCATGGGCCTTGGGCAACAGATAAAAATAGTCTCTGGTCTCAGGGAACATGAGCTGACTCTGGGGCCCAGGGTTCTGGTTTGGGCTTGTTGCTCATCTCTTTGTGACTTTGGACGGGTCGCAGCCCTTTCTGGGCCACAGCAGCCTCCACTGTGTGCTCAGAGATGCTGGGTGATAGAGAGGGGCCCAAGGCAGGCCTGGGGGGCTCAGGAAGGGTGCCTGGGCCATGCCCTGAGTGAATCTGAATTTACCAAGCGAAGGGGGCTCAATGTAGAGGGTCATTCAAGGGGCGGGGGGAAGTAGAGGCTGGATAATACATGTACTCAGAGCCCTGCCCCCCAAGTCAGGCCTAGGCCCACAGCAGGGGCTCAGTAAATGCAAGATATATCTACCCCACCTCCTTGCCCCTACAGCTCAAGTCTGGACCTGCTGCTTCTCAGATATCTCTATGACAACCATGGCCTTGGAGGAGCCAGATGGAGGCCTGGGCAGTTGCCAGGCAGGTGAGGACCTCCCTGCCCTGGCTGATCCCTGCCCAGGCAGGCCTTGGGAGAACAGGGCTTGAGATAGCCTGGTGTAGGGGGGCAGTGCTGGCAGGATGAAGCTCATGCCCCCATTCTCCAGTTGAGCAAGGTAGCTCACCTACAGAGAACCAGGACTTGGACCCTTGCATTGGCTTAAACTGTGCTCCTGTTCCCCACCTCTGGCCCATTGTTGCCTCAGGTGTCTGTAAGGAGCCTCCCAAAAAAGAGGAGCCGAACCACACAGGTCAGGTTTCCAATCCCAGCCTCTCAGGAAAGTGCTGTATGCCTTTGGGTGAGGCTGCTTCTGAACCTGTCTGCTCTCCAATTTGTAAAGTGGGAGCAACCACCTGCTGCTCGCCTAGCAGAGCTCAGAGGAGGGTGGGATTAGCCTGGGGAGCCCCACGGCCTTGAGTCTTCCTCTTTTCCCACTTAACAGTGCTGCCCAGGCTGGCCGACTCCAGCACCTGGCCCCACGTGAGTAGCCAGCCAGGGTCCTTGAGTTTCAGCCCAGGATTTCCCTGGAGGCAGGGATACACTGGCCAAGGAGGGTGGGTCTCTACAGCCCATGGGAAGGGCTTGGGCTCCCTTAAAGGAAAGACAGAAAGAAAAAACTGGTGACTGGTGACTCCTCACAGAATTCTCAGGAGCCAGAGGCTGAGAGGAGACCTGCAGGTGGAATGGATATCAGGCCCAAGAAGACAGAAAAGGAGCCTGTGGCCAAAGTGGCCCCAGGACTCAGCAAGGAGAGGCTGAAAGCAGGAGCAAGTCGGTTTGCATGAGGCAGGGGTGAAGTGGGGGGTGGGTATGAACAGACATGGGAAGTAGGTCCTGGGCTGGGTCCTTGGATCTGAGGGTGGGGGTTGGGGTGGGAGGGAGAGACAGGGTGTTTCCATATGGGCTTCAGGCTGAGTGGTGTCCAGGTGTCACAAGAATAACCAAAATGTCTGGGAGCCTCTGTTAATTCATGATAACACCAGCTAAGGTGCACTACTAAGCTTCAGCTAATTATCTAGAATATTCTCAGGATCCCAGTGAAGCTGCCAAACTTAGTTCCCCTGCCCAGGGCAGCACAGCCAGGCAGGGCTGAACCGAATTTAGGGTGCAGGTCCACCCCTTGGATTTGCCTCCAGCCCCACACTTGCTCCCAAAGCCCCGCGGAGCCCGTCACGCAAGAAGGCGCAGGCTGCGCCACCTCAGCAGCCGCCACCACCACCCCCAGCCCTGAGCGAGGAGCTGCCCTGGGGAGACCTATCACTCAACAAGTGCCTGGTACTTGCCTCGCTGATGGCGTTGCTGGGCTCAGCCTTCCAGCTGTGTCGCGGTGAGCCTGTGCCTCCAGGGCCAGGGCCTTTTACGTCCCCCACCCCTGCCAGGGACAGGCCCACGTCACTCCCCCTTCCCTAGCACCACCTTACCCCTAGCATGAACGTTATGTGGGGTCCTCCTCTTCCTTCCCCTCTTGTGCACTTCCTGTTTAGGTACCACCGTGCATCTCCAAGGTCTGGCCTGGGCCCCTCTCCAGGATGGACTTTTAGTGCCTCTTTTGGGTCCCCACACCATGGACCTTAGTGCACCTCCCTCCCCCATGAACACCCCCTCCCATGCACCTGACCTTGCACGCCCAGGATGGGCTGCATGCTCCAGCCTCCTCCACCCCCCATTCTATGGTGTGAGCCTTCCTCTTGCGCCAGGGCGCTCCTGCCCCTTTTGCAACCCGAATGAAGAAGATTTGGAGGGAAGGGGACGCCCGCAGCAGTGGGGACTGGGAACTCTTTCCAAAAGCTCAGAGGGATTCAGCCCAGCCTCCAACTGCCCAATGGAACTACCGGTTCCCTTCGCCTTTCCCTGGGAAGAGGGAATTTTAGTAATGAGGCCTGGGGTGGACTGCACCGTCGGGCTCTTGTCCAGACTGATTTGCACTGCTCCTGTCCCCTCCCAGACGTCGTGGTTGGGGAGGCAGACGCCCCTGCACCTGTCCCTAAGCCATGGGTGCCGCCGCCAAGCTTGGCACCAAAGAAGCCAGCGTCACCCCCGGTAAGCGTTTCCTTCAACAACTGTGAGCGGTTGGACACTCATTCGGAGGGAGGGGCCTAGGCCTGTGGGTTTACACTGATCCTATCACCCCGCACTCTCTGCGTTGCAGCTGAAGCCCTTGGCCCCCTCTTCGGGACCCTCTGTGCCCCAGGAGGAGGCAGAAGAAAGGACCGAGATTCCCAGGAGCATGGAGGCTGCAGAAGAGGGAGAAGGGGAGCTTGGGGGGGCCACTGGGGGGGAGCGCGCACCCCTCGCCCACGGAGGGCCCAAGGAGAAGCTGTGGAAAGAAAAGCCACGGAAGGAGAGGCCAAGGAAGGAGGAGAGGCCACGAAAGGAAGAGAGGCCGCGAAAGGAGAGATCGCGAAAGCCGGAGAAACCACGGGCCACGAGAGAGGTCCGGGAAGCCCTACCCCGGCACTGGAAGGCAGGCGAAGGGGGCCATCGGTCCTGGGTGCGGGACTCCAGAGACCCTGAGCACAAAAAAAGTCAGGCCTGGGCGTCCCTGCGGCACCCCGATGCGGAAGACGGGCCTCTGGGCCGCCAGAAGCACCGTACCGGGAAGGGGCGGGACTGAACCAGGCCTGGGTCCTGCAGCAGAATCCCGAGACCTCTTCTAGGAAGCCCTCAGTTATAGCAAAATAAAGCGAGTCCTGCGACCCCCACATCCTCTGCTCCTTTGCATCTCGACCCCGAATAGGCCCAGGGCCTGAATGACAGAGATGGGAATTTCAGACAGGCGTGGAGTAGCGAAATGGGGAGGCAGTGCCAACTGGGATGATCCAGTTCTGTGCGCTAAAGAACTGGTGGAAGGAGCCCGCCTGCCCCCAAATATGCACAGGCTCCACAGCCGTATGCTTGTGGTCTTTATTGGGATAATGCTTGGGGTCTGAATAAATATGGACAGAGGCGCCACTTGGTGTGCGGCGCAGGGTTATCGGCAGCCGCACTCGGTTGCTACCATGTTCGGCACATGGTGCGCGCTGATGCGCTCCTCCGACAGGGTGATGAGCAGCTTGCCAGCGTAGGCCGTGGGCACGCAGCAGGGTGGGCGCGCCAGGGCAGCTCCGCGGGCCTGCATCTTGAGTAGCAGCACCACGTGGTTACCATAGTGCGGGTTGCGGTCGGACTGCGGCCAGCCGCATGAGCCCTGGCAGTTGTTGGCCTGGTACCTCTCAGGGATGAGCACGGAGCGCTCCGCACGAAGGTCCACACTCAACTCTCGAAGCGCGCAGGTCGCGTCTGCGGCCTCAGCCCCCGCACTGCGCTGTGCCCGCGCCGGCCCACTCCACTCCCGCCCACGCCACTCTGTACGCAGGCCCTGCAGCGCCTTTAGCAGCAGCAGTGCACGCAGCGGGCCGCCAGTACCGCCTGGGTCCCCGGGGTCCCCAGGGCACAGTGCGAGCAGGCGAGCCAGCAGCGGTGGGACGGCGGGCGGCAGCCCTGGTAGGCCACGCAGCTCAGCTGCAGCTGCCTGAAGTTCTGCGGCCACACGGTGCGCCAGGTCCGCTGCCCAGGGCGAGGACACGGGGACCTGCAGTGACCTGGGGTCCCCGGCGGTGGCAGCCGCTGGTGACAGCAGCAGCAGCAGGGGCTCTTTGCTGTCAAGCAGGCGCTCGAGCGCCGTTGTGTCCGACAGGTTGACCAGGCCCTGCGGGAAGCCAGCCAGTGCAGCGGGGTCTAGAGCCAGGCGTGGCACCGAGGCCCGAGCAGGGGGCTCCCGCAGCGCGCGCACCAGGCGCGTGAGCGTCTCCAGGAAGGGGTCAGCGCTGGGCGGCGACTCCTCGGACTCCAGGGTTGGACTGGAAGGCGAGGGTTCCTGGTGTGGGCACGAGGCAAAGACATCCCCACCTCCCCGCGACCCTGGACTGGACCAGCACGCACCTGAGTGAGGGGAAGGGCACAGTAGCCATCCCACCCTGCGCGGGCATGGGCGTGGGCCAGGACCGCGGCAACAGGAGCAGGACTGGGGTCATCCGCGTGAAGCAGCGGGTGTCAGAGCCGAACAGCAGCGCCTGCAGCTGGGTGGTGCTCAGGGGGGCACCTGAGGGGAAGGCCCCAGGCTGAGTCAAGGGCTGAGGTCCAGGGCAGCTCCCCTCTCACCTCCCTCACTTCCTCTCGGCCTGGCCTACCATCTCTGCGGTGCCGCAGAGTTAGGACGAGACCCCGGCCTTGCCAAGCTCCCGCGGGATGGTCCACGGCCAGCGCCAGGTAACTGGTGTTCCGGGATAGGCAAAGACTCTGAGGAAATAGGGACTCAGCCTGGCTGGGCAGGGGCGTAGGATGCCAGCCCTGCTCTGCCCACTACCCTTACTACCCCTTCCAGGTTTTACCAGGGACACCTGAGGCCTTTCCCTGGAGCACAGTTAAAAAAAAACCCTCCCTCCCTCTCCTGCTATGGGTGAGGGTTCATGGGGGTAGGGGAATGCCCTACTCAATCCTGGTACCTGGGAGCCCAGCAGCCCAGCCCCTGTTACAGTGACTTCTGGGCCAGGCCCGGGGTACAGCACCAGCAGCGCCAGCTCTGGGGGTCTTTCTCCAGGTGGAGGCTCTTGGAACCTCAGCGAGGGTGTTGGCTCCCACTTCACTGCCACCAGGACAACAGAAAAGGGGTATAGCTGAGCCCCTGAGGCCTGAGCCCCTTGCCCAAGCCTGTTCTGCAGGGAGGGAGAGCTCCATACCAACTGGGAGCCATAGGACACTAGTAGGAGTGGTTTGACACTCCTGAACACCAGGTGTAAGACCTTGCCAGGACACACATGGGAGGACTGACAGGGTGGGGAGGGGGGTGAGCTACTGCCTGTCATCCCTGAACTCTTGAGGTCTCTGGGTTTGGGGATCTCCTGGGCAAAGGTCCATGTGTCACCTGGGCAGCCCCCTTCCCCTGTGTATCTGAGGTCAGTGGCCCCTAGGGACAAGCTACCTCTTACTCCAAGCCTCATGCTATGTAGGAGGGGCACTTTTCCACTATACATTTAGGGTTACTGGCTCCCCACCCCCATTGGCCCTTTCCTGGAGTGGGAACCTTTCCAGGCACTGCAGGAGGGGTGGTCTGGCATGGGACATTCATTGGGGACGTCCAGCCCCAGACATGGCAAAGATAAGGGCACACACCTCCCAGGCTACAGACTCTCCAGCCCAAGGGAGCAGGGCCATAGGCCTCAACATTCCCAGGAGGCCAGGGAGGGGCCTAGGATCTTACTTCGGAGAATGGTCATCATGTAATGGAAATGACTGGGGAGCACAGCAGGGTATCCCGCTCAGTCGCAGACATGGGCCCCACATACCTTCATCCAGGTGCAGGACCACCAGCTGCTGCCCACGTGGCTCCCCCAGCCACGCCTGAAGCCACTGTAGAGGGAGTAGGGCAGCATGCTCATGGGAGGGGGTACAGACCCCAAAAGTGACCAGGTCACGGGGCTCCCAGTGGGCCTGACGCAGGGCCTCCAGGAAGGCCTGCTCATAGCCCCTTAGGGTTCCCACCACTTGCAGGGTGGGACTGCTGCCATTGTCACCCCCACCCAGTGCCACCAGGCACAGGGAGTCTTGTTGGCTGCTTGGAGGCCAGTCCCAGTCTGGGTGGAAGATGAGACCCCTGGTGCCGGCAGGAGGTTCCCCAGGTAAGGCCTCTTCTCTGGGGGTCCTGGCCCCCAGCAGGGTCCCCATTGCCCATAGCAGAACCAGCCAAGAGAGAGGTGCAGCCCACATCCTGGGAACTGTGAGGGGCTGGGCCACCCTGCTTATATGGGCAAGCCCAGGGTGTTTGTGCTAGAAGACAGCCCCTAACGCCTCCCAGGACATGGCCTTGGGGGCCAATGCCTGAGATCCACTGCAAGCCTGGACCTCCTCAAAGCCCCTTCTGTTCCAGCCTGGCTGCCTATCTCCTTCCTACCAGTGATAGAAAGTATGGCCTGTGACCAATGTGTCCAACTGTCCTTGAGTTTTTCCCTCTGGAGATGGGAGTGGGAATGTGAGCAGGGAGTGACCAGCCCAGATGGGCCAAACATCAACAACTGTGGGGTTGGGCCTGGAGGAGGGCAGAGGGGCAGAACCCCCTCCCTGAGCACGGCTGGGCCTGAATGGTACCAGCTGTCTGGATGTGTTCAGACCACCAGGTGGGTGGGCACGGCTAGAGGTGGGTGGTCTCCAGACTCAATTGAGGCTCCCCGAGTCTTCTGTTCACTCACTCTGCCCCTGGAGAATCAAGGGACCACAGGACCACAGGAATCTTGGCCTGGAGACACCAAGGACAGAGCATCCTCTGCTTTGCTCTCCCAAAGGATGGATCCCAGACTCACTGCTGGCTGATGGGCTGGCTGGCAGTGTCATGTCTGTCATCTATATACCCTGTAGTCTTCAGGACACAGCTGACATGTAGGGCCAACTACCAGTGTTCTGGTGGGCCACAGTGTCTTCAAGCCTGACCCCAAGTCACTCCCAAATATGGTAGAGGGGCTGCCACAGAATGCCCTCCCACCCACTGACACAGCAATGCATCCAAGTGCTTGGGGAAGGTGTTTAATGAGATCTGGGGACATGGCACAGCCCCATATAAAACCACCAAACTTCAACCTGGTGGGAAAAGACAGCGAAACAGGAGAGTAAACTCGCAGGGAGAGGGGAAAGCTTTTCAGTTGGCTGGGGGAGGGGGTGGAATGTTTCCAGGGCCCTCTGAAGGCAGCGGGGGCCTCAGCATCGGGGGCATGGGAGCTGGGGGATGGACCCCAGGATTTGACGGGTGAACTCCAGGAGGCTGGGGATGTACCCCAGGAGCTGGAGGATGAACTCCAGGAGGAGGGGGGTGGACCCCAGGAGGCTGAGGGTGGATCCCAGGGGCTGGGGGGTGGACCCCTGGGGCCTGTGGGTGGACCGAAGAAGCTGATGGGTGTACCCCTGGGGCCTGGGGGTGGACTCCAGCAGATGGGGGAGGGTGAACACCTGGGGCTGGAGGATGGACTCCTGGAGCTGGAGGGTGAACTCCTGGAGCTGGAGGATGAACCCCAGGAGCAGGGGGATGGACCCCAGATGTTGGTGGGTGGACCACTGGTGCTGGGGGATGTACCCCAGGAGCTGGAGGGTGAACCCCAGATGTTGGTGGGTGGACCACTGGTGCTGGCGGGTGGACCCCAGGAGCTGGTGGGGGCAGCTGGGGAGGACCTGGGGGCCCTGAGGGTGTAGGCCCACTGGGAGGCATGGGAGGCAGAGGCAGGCCTCCTGGTGGAGGTGGAGGCAAAGACTCAGGCAATGGTGGTCGTGGGGGCAAACCATTCATCAGTGGGGGTGGTGGCCTCTTCACTCCAGGGGGCCCAGCGGGCAGGCTTGGTGGAGCAGGGGGCTTTTCCATCTTAAAGTGGAACTGAAGGAAGAACTGGAAAGAAACAGGAAAGGTGAATGGAGTCCCTTGGGGCTTTGGGTGGAGAGACAGGACAGCCAGGGCAACTGACAAAAGGTCCTGGAATTGCCCAGACCTAGAGTGACTTACCTGCTTGGTTTCTCGGTTCCAATGAGTCCAAAACTTGCCCTCGGCTTTGTCAATCTCCCTGCTCGGCACCTGTGAAGGGCGAGGGAGGGAACAAAGATGGGCCTTTGCGACCCTAGGGCCCAGGTTCAGGCAGGGACTGCACCTCAGTGTTAGAGCAGGCCCAGTCGGGGAGGACTTTGTGAGGGAACTGGGCTTGGTTTGGGGGTACTAGATACGGCTTACATTCTAGCTCTTCACCCCAGGGAAGTCATAGTTTATGCTATTTTGTTCACCAGTATCTTCCCACGCACAGGACAGTCAAGGAATCCCTGACTAGCCTGGTACAGAGGCATGTCACTGCTGGACACATGGGGGCTCCGCTCTTAGTGGCCACTTCCTCAGGATGCCCTTTCCCACCCCAGAGACAAGGTCCTACTGGGAAAGGCACCCCTAGAATGCGCAGCGCAAGCTACCTTGAAGGCAATGGTCTCGTAGGGCTCAGCAGCCATTAGCAGGTACTGCCAGCGGCGGTCTGGGGGCTCAATCCTCTGCTCATAGGCAGACATGAAGCGGTGGCGTGGCATGATGCCGTCGGCGATCTCGGGATAGTCAATCTGGTGGGATACAGCCAAGTGGCAGCACTGCCTCCTAGAAGCCCCTCCCCTCATGACTGGGCACCGGGCCTCATCTCACCTGGAAGAGGAGGCTCTGCTGGCCCATCTCGGTGTCCCTCTGCTTGGTCACTGCAACACAGGAGGGTCTCAGGTCCAGGGTAGCTTGTCACCCTCCCAAAGCCAGGACCCCAGGGAGGTCACTTGGCTGTAGGGCACCACCCAGGCCTGGGAGGACTCTGTGCTGTAGGTACCACCTGCCTAAGACCATACAGATGGTGGCAGAACAGCTCTGCATTACCCTGACCCCTGCAGCCTGGGACAGCACTGTGAGCAGGAACTGAGGAGAGGAGGCAACAGGTGTGTGGGGCAAGTGAGGCCTATACCCCTGCCTCCAGGAGAGGGTGCCCTTCACATTAGAGCCCTGTGGCTTCCATGCTGTCCTCGGCGCAGCTCCTGGGCACGTCAAACTTCCCCATAAGCCTTCCAGCTTTTTCCTCTACACTCATGACAGAGACCGAAGGCCTATCACAGCCAAAAAGCCTTTGGTGGCCCCATGTGGATCCTGCCACTGTGGACCTGGTTCATAAGCCGGCATGCCCAGGGGCCTTTGCACACTATGTCCTGTCTGCAATGCCAGTCGCACATAGGACACTCCCATCTTTTGTTAGAACACAGTTCCCTATATTCCACCTGGGTCATGTAACTGGCTTTTTGAATTAGGTAACACAGACCCTTATCCTGTCACTCCACTTTCTCTTCTAAGATCCAGTTCCAAGCTCAACAAGAAAGGGGCATACCAGGCTTCCTGCCCTTCCCAACACATCACTCATCTCCACTAGGAATGCCAAGAATTACTAGCTCCCACAACAGCCTGGCAGGTGCACAGGGGACACGATGTCCACACGGTCATGTTTGAGAAAGTTCATATTGGGAAGGGGTGGGATGGGTGGTCCCTGAAAGCAGCGAGGTGTGGGCAGGTGGAGATCAGTATGTGTATGGCTCAGAGATGGGTCTAGGGTCCTGGCCAAAAGGTTCACTCCTGCCCATGCCAGCTGTGGGCCAACTTACCCCCAGACAAACTTACCTTTATAGCCTGGGCGGCCAATCTTCACAAACTTCTTTACTTCTACCTTGACCTTCTCTGGCGCCGGCTGGGCGGGGGCCTCCTTGGCTTCCTTGGCTGCTCGCCGGGCCCTGCAGGATGGACACAGCACTGTACCCCCCATCCCCCCCCCCCCCACATACACAGGCTGCCAAGGCCACAGGCCCAGGTGCTAGGAACCATCCTGCCCCCGCATTGACCTTGAAGAGCCTCTGCTAAGTTAAGGAGTTGGGAAATGGGGGTCAGATGGGGGTCCCAGGGTATGAATGGAATGGATGAGACATGCATGGACATCTTTCTCTTTCTGTCACATTTCCCACTGTCCCTTACTAGGAAACCTTCTGATAACCCCACACCTCTCTCCATTTACAGAACCCTCACTCTTGCTAGGTAAGGAGCATGTCTTATTCCTCCCCTAGCACCGGGCAACCGCACCCACCCACCCCTGCTAGGCAGGGCTCAATGCCCGGATCACAGGCCAGGCTGGCCCCAGACCACCTCTGCATCATCTGGCATGGCTCACAGAGATCCCAGAGAAGTGCCAGCCCCTGACCTGGGACCTAGGGCATTGAACTAAGTATGGGGGTGACATACTCACAAGTTAGTCTGGTGCTTTTTCCCCTGGGTGTGTGCGAGGTAGCTCCCCTAGAGTGGGAAGGGACACAATTCAAGACAAAGTGAGCAGGGATGGGGACTGGATGCCATATAACCAGGCCTGCCCTCCTTTCTTCCTGCTGGAAGCAGGGCCCCAGTGTCCACAGTGCAGAAGGGAGAGACCCTGACATACAGGCTCATTGTCTAGTTGTGAACAAACTCGAAAATAAAGCGAATGTTCAACAACATGGGGAACGGACAAATAGGACCTGTTCATCCCTGCATGGTAAGCCTGACGTGAGCACTTGTCAAGACTTCTGTATGGGTGATCTCAGTCATCAAAGGAAATGAACTGGAGCCACACCACTAGGGACCTCATAATCCAATGTCAAATGTTCTGGAATGTGCCCCATGCTCACAGATGCATATCTGTGTAACAATGTCATGCACCAATAGTATTAAAGAAAAATAGACAAGCAGCAAATCCGAAGCACTGACGGTCTCCAGTGGGGCTGAGAGAGCAAGATGAAGGCTGGGAATAGAGGGGGCTCAGCCTTCATTTGGAGTGACCAGTGTCTCTCCTAAAAAGACACATTTGACCTGGCTGCTGTGGCTCAGTGGATTGAGCGTGGGCCTGCAAGCCAAGTGTCGCTGGTTTGATTCCCAGTCAGGGCACATGCCTGGGTTACATGCCAGGTCCCCAGTTGGGGTAGCGTGAGATGCAACCACATTGATGTTTCTCTCTCTTTCTCCCTCCCTTCCCTTCACTCTGAAAATAAATAAAATCTAAATATATATATATATATATTTTTAGAAAGCTAACAATAGAAAATATATTAAAAAAAAAAGAAGACGCATTTGAAGTTGGGCTCAGTGAAGGAATGAGTGGCAGGCACCAATCAGAGCACCTTTGTCCTTGGCCACATTCTGAATGACTGTCAGGTTAACAAGACAAGAGCCTGGAGGACAGGTGGGAGCAGCACATCCTGCCAGAGAGCTTGTCTGCTGGGACAGGGAGGGAACGTGGGGAGCAGTCACTGAGAACTTACCTCATTGTTGTGGAGCGTCAGACACAGTTTGCATTCATATGAGCCCAGATGGTTCTTCATGAAATAAGGGTCCTGGGAAAGAGGCACAGTTCATCAGAGCCAGGAAGATAGCACCATGTGGCACCATCTGCTGAAAACAGTACTTGAGAAGCAGGGCTTTCCTCTGGCTGGTAAGGGAGCGGTGGCTGTTGTCCTCTGGGGCAGATGTTCTGAGACTGAGGACTAGAAGAAGCCTGGGGCTGGCATGGCAGGAGCCTGCAAGGGCAGTGCTGCTGGACTACCCGAGTCTACTCGCGGAGCTGGGGGCTGACTGCATCTGCCACAAGCTCCTGGGGTGGGCGGTGACACTGCTGGTCCCTGAACCCCACTCTGAGCAGCAGGGGTCTCCGGGGAGTCCCTGGCTCCCTACTGGTATCAGTTTTTAGATCTGCAAGGATGCAGGGCCCAAAGAGCACTGCTGGTTGTCCATCTCCTGGGCCAGGCAGGGATCTGGCCACAAGTCCCCCCCTAGCCTTCCAAGTGTCACAGCACAAGGTAGAACACAAGCAAGCAGGTTAAGGGAAAGGCCATGGACAGGTGACTGCAAAAATGGGGCATCAGGGAAGTGCTGCTGACTGCAGGCATGGAGCAGACTTGTGGGGTTCAAATCCTAACTCCACTGTCCAGGAACTGTGTCATCTTTGACAATGACCCCCACTCCCCAACTGTTTATTCATCTGGAATAATGGTTTTGTTTGTTTGACAGTTTACAGAACCGACATCACAGTGAGGCCTCTGAGGAACTTTGGGGGTGCCTAGCACATGCAAGGGCCCCATATACCTCAGGGGGTTTCAAAGTCTAAAGGGAACCATACACTGATCTCCAGGCTCTCACCTGGGCCACTCTGTCCCAGGGGCCACCGGGAGAAATCTGGGGACATCTGTGGTCATCAGATTGGGGGTGCTCCTGGCACTGGGGGGCAGGGATGCTGCTCGACACCCCACTGTGGCCAGGATGCCCCCACAGACTGACACTGACCAATGTCAGCAGTGCCCAGGGGGAGAACTAGTCTACTAAGACCTCTGTGTGGCTGAACTAAAATGCTGCCCTTCACTGCCTATGGCTGGAATGATATCAATTCATGTGATACTATCATGGCCCTTCCCACTGGAGATTTTCCATGCTGCTAGATTAAACAAACAAAACCAAAGTGCCCTGCACAATAAAAAAACAAAAAAGGAAAACAAAAAACCCTTTAAATGTGGGATAACTGACAGGAGTCTTGGGTGAGCAGTAGAGACCTGCTGCTCTAGGTCAAGTTCCCCTGTTTACAGATGAGAAGCCCAAGGCCGTTGCTCAAGAGCACAGGTGCAAGCATCTGGAATGTGGCTCCAGGGTGAGAGTGAGGCTGTAGGAACCCCCTTCTGGCCTCAGCTCACCTTGTTGATGTCGATGGTCTCCAGGGCCAACTGCCGGAGGCGCTCCCTGCGGTCACGGTTGCTCTCGGAAGAGGAGGCCACTCCCCCACTCCCAGTCTTTCCCCCAGGTCGATGCTGGAAGTCCATGGTGAGGACCGTGGGGCTTTATCAGACTGGAGAGAAACCTGAGGGGTGAGGTGGGGGGCAAAGGGGAGAGGTGGTGAGCTTACAGAACATGGCTGTCTGTCACTGGGGCCTCCCTGGGCCTGGGGTACTTAAGCCTGGCAGAGGGAGCAGGCAAGGGAGACCACAGGCCCACCCCCATTTCTTACCCCTCACTCCGCAACCCCACACCACATCTAAAACCCCCCATGGGACCCATCTTCATGGGACTGGAACAAGCCCAGTTCCTTCCGAAATGGCCAGAATGAGCTCCTAAATTGCTAGTGGCCAGCTGGTGCTGAGAAGTACCTGCTGTGAGAAACCTGACTGGCTCAAGGAAATTCAAACTTAAGCAAATACTTAACTGCTCACCAAATTAGAGTAAAAGTAAGTAACTATCAGAAACCAAACTGTTGGTTACTCATAGCCCATATCATTCCTGCCCTGGCAGCATCCCCACCCTGAATGAAGGTCCCTGCCCAGGTACCACTGGCTCCCCAGGGAAATCAGTTTCATATTGAGAAAAACTAGAATGAGGAGCCTCTCAGGTGGGAAAGGCAGGCACAAGATGAGGCTGCGGGTGAGGGCCAGGTTGAAAAAAAGGGGGAGTCCATCAAAACCTGCCTACTGACCCAGCCAGGAGGCCCCCTGCCTAGGGAGACCTCAGGAGATTTTTCTGGGGAAAGAATACCAGGGAAAAGTATTTTCAGGCACTAAGAGCTGAAAGAGCCTCATGCCCCAAAGAAAACAACAGCTCCTTGCCAGATCCACTGAGCAGGGAGACCTACAAGACAAGAAGCACAGCTCTCACATAAAGAGCTGGTAACTTCACATAAATGACACAAAAATACCACATGGCACACAGGGAAAAAGCAATCTGATGGAAACCTCAACAGAAAGTAACATCCTCCTTAATAATCAGAGACGTTACTGTACCATGAAACTAGAACAGGAGCCCTAACCAGTGTAACTTGGCTGGGCGTTGTCCCGCAAAGCAAGAACATCTCAGGCTCAACTCCTCATCAGAGCATACACCTTGGTTGTGGGCTTTATCCCTGGTCAGGGTGCATGCAAGAGGCAACCGACTGATGTTTCTCTCCCTGCCTTCCCTCTAAAAATAAATAAATAAAATATTTTTTCTTTAAAAAAAAAAAAAAAAATCTAGAACAGGATGCTAAAGGTCAGTCTGGGAAATGAACCCTTGGAAAGTAGAGACCGGATGATCCAAACAACTGAATACAAATGCTTAGAGGTAAGAGTCAAAGAAATCTGCCCTAGTCGGGAGCTCAGTTGGTAGAATGTTGTCCCCATATGCCAAGGTTGTGGGTTCAATCCCCAGTCAGGGTACATACAAGAACCAACCAATGAAATGCATCAATAAGTGGAACAACAAATCAATGTTTCTCTCTTTTTAAAAAGATTTTATTTATTTTTAGAGAGAGGGGAAGGGAGGGACCAGAGAAGGAGAGAAGCATTAACTGGTTGCCTCTGATGCACCTGCAACTGGGACCTGGACCATAACCCAGGTATGTGCCCTGACTGAGAAGGGAACTGGTGACCTTTTGGTTTGCAGGACAATGTCCAACCCACTAAGCCACACCAGTCGGGGCTCTCACTCTCTTTAAAAATCAATCAATAAAAAAAATTTTTTTTAAGTCAAAGAAACCTGGCTGGTGTGGCTCAGTGGATTGAGTGCCAGCCTATGAACTGAAAGGTTGCTGGTTCGATTCCCAGTCAGGGCACATGCCTGGGCTGTGGGCCAGGTCCCCACTTGGGGGCGTGAAAGAAGCAACCACATATTGATGTTTCTCTCCCTCTCTCCCTCCCTTCCTCTCCCTCTAAAAATAAATAAGTAAATCTTTAAAATAAATAAAAGTCAAAGAAATCTCTCATAAGGGAAAACAAAAAAATAAAAAGTAGCAGAGCAAGAATCTAGATGAAATTCCAGAGTGAGAACAGAAAGAAACACGGGGAGTATTATCAAAGAAATAAACATTACCATAGAATAGAAAATGTCTCAGGACTGAAAATTATCTAATTCTTCCCATATAAACAAAAAGACCCTCAATAAATGGCTCATGAAACTTTACACCATTGAGGAAAATGCTGTTTCTACTAGACAGAAAAAAAAAAAAGGTCAGAAAGCAGAATGGGACCAGACCTTTCAGAACAGCACTGATCCGGTAAGAGGAGCAACGCTCTCGCACCTTAAATGCAGATTTTCAACTTGGAATTTTAATTTTATACCCAAACTGTGAGGATAAATAAAGCCATTTTCAATTAACCAAGGACTCAAAATAAATTAACCAATCTTGAATCAATTTCTTCAAAAACTAACAGGAGATAAGCTTATAGAAGAAAGAGGAAGAAATGGTTAGATTACAAACAGAACCCAACCTAGCAGAGCACTAACATAAAGTTCGAGGACAACTGCTTCACTGTAAACAACCAGAACAAAGTGGAGCAGGAGAGTGTCAGCGTTTGGGAGAAATGTTTCCGTGGGGGAAAGAAAAAAAAGGATCAATTCGTTTAAATCTGTGGAAAAATACAACCTATTGGTGTCTGAGGTGCTGGAGCTTTGAGAAAAAAATTTAACTGGCAAAGAAAATGAATTAGCTTTGAGGGGAAAAAAGAATAGTACAGGAAAAGCGGCACAGATGAACGTTACTTGCTTTAACAGTATATCATATTTTTAGCTTCAGAAAATAGAACTAATGATTTGTGTAATGCTCAAGACATAACCACATCCACGCATGGAGTGGGGGGGGGGGCAGAAATAAGACCTCATCAATCACAGTAGGAAGTCAGCAGGCCGGGTCGAAAGGCGACACATCCAGAAAGAATTGTTCTTTACAAAGGACTGGCTTTAAGCACTGAGCAGAAGTGGCTTCTGGGGCCAAGGAGAGAGCAGGGATGAATGATAGCTTTTTATAAGCAGGCTATTATCTCCTTAAAACTGGCAAACAAATTAGTATCAGGAGCTTCTCTCACTCGTTCTGCGTTGCCAAAGGTATATACGAAAGAGCGGTTCAGGCATCACAGTCTGACCGGTGGGAAAAGTCATTTAATAATCTCGGGTCTTTGCTGGCGACATGGGGCCAGCTAAAGGGCTCTGGTGGCCTTGGGCGCCGTATTGGACTGTCTCCAGGACCTTAATTATTATTTGGCCTGGAACCGGTGACCACTGTTACCCCCATTCCAGGTATAGAAACAGGTTCAGCGGAACCACGATTCCCGGACCACAGAGCCAGTGTACTAACGGATGCAAATTAGTGCTCAAGAGAGTTCCTCGGTTACACGGAAGGCACCATGTGAGCTGCGACCCCAATTCAATCTCAGCGGGTCATTGGAAAGTTCTAAGTGAGCGGAACTGGAGTGGGCGCCGGGGACACAGGCCTAAAGTTCCTGAGTAGTGGGCGACGCAGTCGTCTGTCCTCAGTCTGCACCGCAGGCGCCCCTCGCCCACGTTCGCTCCCTTCCAGCGGACTCTGAGATCCGGATTCGCCGCTTTCGCTTTGCTGCTCACCTGCACCCGAGGCCGCGATTCTGTCGCTTTTCCAGCCGCCACCGCCACTACGACTTCGTGTAGCGAACAGGCGCCGCGGGCTGAGGAAGCACTTCCGGAGGCAAAAGGGGCGGGATCTCTCACGTGCGCATGTTCGGCCCGCCCAGCGATGGAGGCGAAACACTGGAGGCTCGAGGGAACGGGGCGCGGCTGAAAAATGTGGGCCGGCAGAGGAAGTACGCATGCCCACCAGGCTCTCAAAACTACCTCAATCGGTTTAATTGGCGCGAGGACTGTTCTCGCGGGAGAGAGGGCTGCGATTCCCCTGCTCCGCCTATTCCTGTGTATTTCAGTGAAAGGCGCCATCAGTCGTAGGGGTGCTTTGTTTCCACCCGGAGTCCAACTTATTGCATACAACAATCATCCGTCTCACCCACTATCCCCTACGCCCCACTAACGCTCCACTCTGTCCGTACGGCCCCCGAGACGCCAGTGCCCGTGGCCGGTGATTGACAGGATGAAGGGCCCGGGAACGCGCAGGCGCAATAGTTTCGGGAGCGCTTCCGGGAAGGCGCCGTGGAACTTTTTGGTGTTAGCGGGGACGGTGGCCGGGAGGTCGTGGCGCGCCTCAGCGTTCTGAGTCCTGAGGCGCCATGCGCTACAACGAGAAAGAGTTGCAGGCGCTGTCCCGGCAGCCAGCCGAGTTGGCGGCCGAGCTGGGCATGCGGAGCCCCAAGAAGGGCAGCTGTGAGCGGGGCAGGGGCTGTGGGCCGTGGACTGGGCGGGCGAGGGTGAGGGTCGGAGAGGGGTGGGCGGTCGCCGAGCCTGCGCGAGCCTGCCCTGTGTCCACAGTGGTGAAACGGAGGCTGGTGAAGCTGGTGGTCAATTTCCTCTTCTACTTCCGGACCGACGAGGCGGAGGTAGGGTGGTGCAGAGGGCTGGGGTCGCGGGGATGGAGTCCCCGGGACACCCGCTTATGCGGCCCGTCTGCCCCCAGCCCGTAGGAGCCCTGCTGCTGGAGCACTGCAGAGTCACCCATGAAGAACCCACTGGCTTCTCCATCAGTGAGTGCGGGAGTCGGGGACCAAGCAGGAGGTAACTCCAGCTCTGCTCTGTCTCTCCCCAGAAACAAAGTCCGCCGTCCCTGGCAGAGCTGGGTTCCTTACCTGGGTGGCAGGCTGTGCGCACCTGTCCCAGCTACTTTCTAACTGCCACCGCCAGGGCCACCAGGATTTGCACTCCTGTTGGGGAGCACTGCCCTCTTAGGGTGCTTCCACTTGAGGGTGGAGTCTGCAGAGAAAGGGGAGGCTTCTGGTTTCCTGTAATCTTAACGCAGTGCCACAGAGTGGGGCTTCAACAGCAAGTTTATTTCTTCCAGTGCTGGAGGGCAAAAGTTAAAGGTTGGAGAGTTGGCAGGACTGGTTGCTTCTGAGGGAGAATGTGTGCCATGCTTTCCCAGTTTCTGGAGTCGTCTGGCAGTCTTTAGCATTTCTCGGCTTATAGAAGCATCACCCTTTTTTCTGCCTCTGTAGCTTTGTGGCCTTTCCCCTGCATGTCTATGTCCAAGTTTTTCCTTTTTATAAGTACACCAATCTTATTGTATTAGGAGTCCATCCCACTCCAGTGTGACCTTAATTATACTTATAACTACTTTATATCTATATAGGCCCTGTTCTTAGGTTACAGGGGCTAGGTTTTGAACACACGCTTTCAGGGATACAATTCAAGCTACAGTTGATGGGAAGCAATGAGCCCAAGCTGGGGCTGGAGGAGGGGATAGTAGTGGACAGTGGTAACAGTAAGCTAAGACCTGTGGGTGGGCATGGGAGTGAGCAAGGAGAAATGGAGCCCCTTCCTCTGCAGGCTTCGACGAGGATCCAGAGAGGAAGTATCACTTTGAGTGCTGCAGTGAGGAGCAATGTCAGGAGTGGATGGGGGCTCTGCGTCATGCCAGGTGGGGTGTGGGGTGTGGGCTGGTCTGGGGCCCGGGAGCAGGGGCAGAGCCGGGCCCTATGAGCACAGGCCACTTCCTTCCCCAGCTACGAGTTCATGCGCCGGAGCCTCATCTTCTACAGGAATGAGATCCAGAAGATGACTGGCAAGGTGTGCATAGGGCACGGGAAATGGGGGGTGGGGGAGTTCCTGGGTCCCGGCTCATGCCACCCATCCACCACACAGGACCCCCTGGAACAGTTCGGCATATCGGAGGAGGCCCGGTTCCAGCTGAGTGGCTTGAAGGCACCAGTCTAGGGTTGAGTTTGGGCTCCTCAGCTTGACTCACTGGGGCCTGAAGGAGCCCTCCCCATCTTGGCCAGGCCCTGGATTTCCTGGCCAAACCTGGATTTTCGGAGTGAGGTGTTTTGGCTTAAAGACTTTCAATAGCCCAAGACTGGTGAAGGTGGGCAGAGGCTGTGCCTTAGGACTCATCAGACTAGTCTAGCACCTCTCGGTGCCACATGCTGCTACTAGTGGACAAGTGTCCACTCCCAGGAGTTGTACCTGGTTCCTGGGGCTCGTCCATCTAGGACCTGGTGGGTGCCTGAGGCTGGCGCAGCTCTCTTGCCGTGTGCAAGCTGAATGTATGAAGCTAAATAACGCTGTGAAGGGCGCGGGGGCCGTGCCTCCTGGACTGCTGTGAATTCTGCTGAGGGCGAGGACCCAGCCAACACCTCTAGACAGAGCTGGAAGCGTTTGCTCTCAAGCTGGCATGCTTGTTCTGTTCAAATAAAAGGTACCTCTTTTCCACACAGGACAGTGGTGCAGTGAATGCAAACAGGGACATATGTCCATAGGCTGGCAAAGCTGGTTCCTGAGGGAAGTGAGGCTCCTAGGGAACAGAGGTCCTCTCCAGGCCTGAGGTTTAAGTGCCTGGGAGGAAGAGGCTGGGCTGCTCAACTTTAGGGGAGGAGACCCAGACCCTAGATCCTAGAAAGGCAGGGAATGCTGGGAGCCCTGCTTATAGTCCTTGAGGGAGAATGGGGGTGGTGGTGATGGGATCCTTAGATGTCCTGTGATCCCACCTCCAATCACAGGCCTCCCCCTTACATGCAGGTGTGGGGACCTTGAGACAGGTTTGGTTTTAGTTATCAAAAGGGCCATTCTTGGGAGGATGGCTGCTGACCTAGTCAGATATAAGCCCTAGGGAGGCTAGGCCTCCCAGATGTGGGCACTCCCTGTCCACCAGTCACAGCAGCTGCTTTCTGGAGCACATGGGGCCCTCAAGTCTCTCTTACGGTCTCACCATGTGGTAACCAGGGAGAAATGCCAGCAGACCAGATTCAAGTGAAAACAAACATTTTATTACAGTCTAGAGACGGAAATAAGAGTGCAGTGGGGTTTCCTTAGGGAAAGAGGGTCAAGCCAGCAACCCAAAGGGGTGGGCCACAACAGCGACCCCAACTGAACCATGGTCTACCAGAATGACAAAGCAGGGCCAGTCTGAATAACAGTTGAGGTCATCAAGACAAAAGCCACAAGTCGGTGTGGATGGACCATGTGAATGGGAATGACAGGGTGGTGAGGAAATGAACAGTCTCCTGCAACGGCACGGATAAATAAAGGACAAGCGTGTCTTAAATAAATCACAAGTCACAACTGGAAGGGAAGGCTGGTTCCTCCAGACTGGGAGGGTGTTCTGAGTTAGGTTTTCCTGAGCAAAGTGCCCTCACAGCACTGGGCATCTCTGAAGTTGCCCATAGTCAGAGCAGCACTGGGTCTCTGCCCAGAGACTAGAACGCATTCCCCACGATGGTGGTGGTGTGGTGGTTCATTTGGCCTTCCCTCCTGCAGCTGCCCTTGCTGCCAACAGTGGCCATTCAATCTCATAGTCAGGAGGGCTGAAATGGGGGGCCTAGAAAGGAGACCACAGTATTAACCAGAACCCAGCTCTGCCTGCTGTTGGGCAGACTTGGTTGTGTGGGGAGCATAGACATGGCACATCAGTAGTAGGTCCTACACGGTGGTGCAGTCACCATGAAGTGATGCAGTGTTGAGTACAGGATTGCTTGGTTCTAGACCAGGGACTTGCCACATGCTGTGACTTTTCCTACTTTTAGCCGTACAGCTTTTTAGGGACCCCTGTGCTCCTGACACGGAGAACGCTGCCCTGTGCTGGGGATGGGGTGGTGGGATACAGGGTGAGCACAGCACCTTCATGTGCCAGAAGCACAGACCTGGAGGTAAGGGAGCCAGGGCAGCAGTTACAGGACAGCAAGTTATGAAAACCTGTCCAAGCACCATCTTCAGCCTCAACTACTGTTCCTGGCCAGGCATCACCCCAGGGCAAGCAGAAGGCAAGGTTCTACCAGGACCCACCTGAGGAAATGAGGTCAGGTCAATGGCAAAGCCTGCTCTGCACCCTTTTGGGCCTGTGTTCCACAGGACCACTGCCTCCTCCCCAGAAAGGCCAGCTCCAGCCCTGCCCCCAAGAATGAGGAGGGAGCAGGGCCAGGTCAGGCCTATTGCACCAACCCTCTCAGGCAGGCAGAGGGCCCCTGGCAACCATATCTGGAGAGGTGAGCTGCACTGGCCAGGCTGGGGAAAGTGGAAGCTCAAGGCCTTTTTTGAGTTCCCATGTCCCCTGGCAGAGCCACATCATGGGGACATGCACCAGAGCAGCCAGGGCTCTGACTGAACCTACCCAGGCTGGAGTGGTGCCCCCTTACCAGCCAGGACCTTTGGCTGGATGCCCTTCAAGAGGACTGAGGGCTTTCTGGAAACGCCCTTTCAGGGACAACAAACACTGCTCAACTGAGAGACCCAGGACTGGCTGAGACAGCAGTGCTGGAGGGACCCGAGAACCCTCTTGGCGACCTCTGGAAGCACCCAAACACCTCTCCTGCATTCCTGTAAAGCCAGCCTTTGCCCTCAATGCTCACCCAAGGTGCATTCATTCCCAAGCACCATGGAGGCTGCTCCAGTGTGGAGGCAGTTGTCACCCCAGTTGTGGGACTGAAGGGTCACAGAGCAGCAGCACAGACTGACCAGGGGGGACATGGAGCGCTCCAGCCCTGGTCCAATGCCACTTGTATACACTTGAATAAATAAAAACGTTTCCCCCCTTACTTTTCTCCTTTTTTAAAAAGTTTACTGTGCATTAATACCATCTAAAAATAAATGAAGTCAAGTCTGAAATTTATAAATTTTCATCACATCTCTATAAAATACTGTCACTTGTCAGAGTGACTCTTTTCTGTACAGACACACCAGGCACCCACGGCTAACCTGCCCCATGACCAGGCCAGCACCCCCTGGACTGCGCAAGCCCAAGACAGTACAGACATACAGATAAAGCACTTGCTCCCCAGCAGCCCCACATTGGAGTCAAGTACCAGACCTGCCCCATGAGCACCACTCATAGCAGCCCTCCTTCGAACAGCATCTGGAGGCCACCCACTGGCCCTTCCTATGCCAAAGGTGCCATCCCAGGGACCAGGGCTGATGATCTGGCTGGAGCATTCACAGTGATGGGGTAGGGGAGAGGGCCTTTTCCGAGGGGCATTAACCAAGGGAACCACCCTCAACCAGGAGACAGGTGTGCCTTTGGTATGGGAAAGCGTGGGAATGACAGGACAGACGCATCAAGGACTGGTTTTGGCGTTGGTCAACCTCGAGTCAGCACCAAGAGAATGTGGAGACGGCGAGGCCTGGCGATGAGATAGCACCGGGCCCGGCTATTGGCATCTCCACTGGCGGGCCAGTCCGTTGGGTCAATGTCTTTATATAGATCCTCTCATATATAGTATTTACATTTCTTAATAGGTTGCCTTTATAACTTCCGTGGAATAAGTCAAAATGTTTATACTTTTTAAAAAACGATAAATACTTTATCTAAAACTATCGACAGTATAAACTGGAGCCAGGCCCAGCATCTCCCATAGGTCTGCGCAGCGTGGACTCACAGCAGAGCCTTGTCCTCGGTCCGTCCCGCCATCTGGTTGGCCACCAGCCTCACGGCCCACCTGTCCTTGCACAGGTCTCAAGGTTGAGGTAGAAATCCTAGTTACCTGCAGAGACCGGCGCAGGAGGAAAGGCAGCATAGCGTTAGTGTTTCACTCAAGAGAGGCCCATACATACATCCCCAGGCCAGGAATCAAAGCCTACAGATAAATGGAAGGAACTTAGTCATTGCAGACACCACTGTGCCATGCCCCTGGCCCAGTCAGAGGCAGGAGATCACCATCCCAAGGCCCTTAATGGGGCACTGGGTCCCAGCCTCCCCTCCTCCCAGGGAGCCTTAGAACCGAGACCCTCCCTGGTCACCACATGCCAGTTCATGGGAAGGGGGGTGCTGCACCTGTGGGCAGCCCCACTGACAGGCCTGCACACCCCAAAGTGAGGTCATCACTGTCCAGGCTGGGGAGACCATGTATAATGGGCCCAGGATAGGACGAAAGGCAGCTGTCTGCTGTATGTCAGGACAGGGAGACTGACACCCAGAATCTTCCATGTACACACCTCTGACCTCTTCGAGCCGATACCAGTCACAGTGCCTTCTGACAGCATGAAGCCACTGTGAACTGCAGCCATCCTACCTTCCAGGCTTCTCCACCAGGACCAAGCCATTGTCCATCCCCAGACCTGAGCCACTATTGGAAGGCTATCAGACTTCTGTGGCCTCATGTATGTTTCCTCTTAAACATATGCAGACAGCTAAGTACAGCAGGCAGACCTCACACCTGGCTCCTGTCACCCAGTTAGCAACCACCTTGTACCTGAAGTACTCATCCCATAGGCCGCAGACTTGCCCAGGAGGGCCTTTTGCCCCACCAGCAGTGGCTGGGTTAGCTGCTCTAGAGGCTCAGCTGTCTAACACCCTCACTGCGAGCAAAGGAAGGCCTCACAGCCACCTTCCTTACCCCATTCCAAAAGTTAGGTCCTTCCTACACTACTCTCTTCTGATACCACACTTATATCCAAAATGCACGGGCCCAATTCCTTGGAGGCCAGTGGAGCACCAACCACCTGCCCAGGAAGCCCTTCCTGTGGGCACACCATGCTCATCCCATTATCCATTGGCCCCTGATACATATGGGTTGGGGCTTGCAGGCAGGGACCTCTAAGTAGCTCAACGCACAATCAACTTCTGAAAGCCTGCTAAATACCAGGGGCCTCAAATGCATGAAGTTTTCCTAAAACCATGAGGTACATTCAGTGAAACAAGCTGAGGCCATGAGTGGGCAAATGGCAATGCTGAGGTTCAGAGCTGCCCCCACGGCCCCACATTGGGGCTGTCTGCTTCCCTGACCACTACAGAAATGCAACTGAAATGTGGCAGCCAGATGGAGCTGGGCTGCATGAGCCAGGCTGATGGCCTCATCCACTACCTCCTGGTTCCCTCCCTGTAGGATTTAGTGCAGTCCCCTGCCCATCCAGCCTGTGGGGGCTCCATGATCTGCTGCCTCCTCAGGCTGGAACACTGTGAGACCTGGTGGGAAGGTCTGATGTGCACCAAGAGCTGTGGTCACTCCCTCCCAGGCTCTGTGGTGGTGCTTAGGCCACACTCAGAGGCTGATATGGATGGCTGCCATGGTTTCCCTTCCCGCCCTGTTCTTATTTTTCCTTGGTGCCTCTCAGAACCAATAGTCCCAGGTCCCTCCACAGAGCCCTATGGGCCCATCCACTCTCTGTGGAAAAAAGGACAGGTGAGTTTCTTGTATGGGCCATCTGGTTGGGCTCTAGCCTTACCTTACAGAACAGAACGGCTAGCTAACCAAGGTCTTTATCGCGGCTTAACCCCTGCAGGGCGCGCGGCATAAGAAGGCGGCATGCCAAGGGAAACCCACACGGCGGATGGCCCTGTGGAGCTGGCCTGCGGGATAATGGACGAGGCCTGGGCCAGGGCCAGCCCAGGCAGGGACTGGTGGTGCACCACGAAGGAGGGGCGGGAGACCTTGTGTGGGAGGGAGGCAAGCTTGATAGACAGAGAGGCGTTAGCAGGAGGCAGAGAGGCAACAGAGGAAGCAGGTAAGAAAGCTTGGTTAGCCGGGAGGGGCGCAAGTTTCTGTAGGAGCACGGGCTCAGAGTTAGCAGGGAGCATCGCAGGAGCAGGAGGCAAGGCAACGTTAGGAGGGCGGGGCTCGTGGAGTGCTGGTGGCCCCGCAGGGGGCCGACCCATGGGCAGAGGTGGCTGGGGTGGGGGCTGCCTCGTCTCCACAGAAGACAGGGCCTGAAAGGAAGAGGCGGGGGTACTGGCCACCGCCTGCATGGGGGTTAAGCTCAGCGTGGTGCTGCGACAAGCAGCCCCGCTGCCGAAACTGGCTCCAAACGGATGAGTGGAGGAGGAAGGCACCGCGTGGTTAAAGATACCTGCAAACAGGAGAGAAAAACTCAGCTTCAACAGGCGGGCATTCTCCAGGCAAGCGAAGAGACACACGTAAAAAGGGGAAGCAGAGAGCAGCCGCAGCTCTGAGTGCACGCAGGTGCAGGGACAAAGCAGCAGGCAGCAAGAGTGCAGGTGGCCAGGTGAGACTTACCTGCAGGATGGCCCAAGGCCACAACCCCCTCAGCATGCCTTCCTGAGCTCCCAGCTGTGAGCATCTCACCCATCTATGCCCAGCAAGGAGCCACCTGTGGAGGTCTAGGACCACAGAGGGCCCAAACCCGTGGCTCCGCTCCACCCTACACAGAGTCACAGTTCAATAGGCACTGTGGCTACTCTCTTCCCAATGTCAGTCCCCAAGCCTGCCTAGAGCCCATGGCCTATGTCAGGTCTGACAGTGACCTCCACAGGGAGGCAGAAAAACCCTAGTCACGGCGCCAGCTCTCCTGAAGGTACGAGAGACAGTCACAACTGGAGAGCCTGACAGGCCAATTCACACATAAGTGCTCTGCCCCTGTAACAGTAACATCTGTGTTTCATGAAAAGAAACAGAGGTGACGGGTGCAAAGTGAACACAAAGAGACACGCGAGGACAGCCTCTCACCCCTTAGGGGCTCTGGAAGGGAACCTGTAAAGCAGTTGTGATTAAACCCAGTGGTTCAGGAGGCCTCAGTGACGGCGTGGCATCTCAGACCCCATAGCAGGTCCTGGGGGACCAGAGTCAGACAGGAGAGACGCGCTACTGCCTACCTCCAACTGCACCGCCTGCCACACCAGAGGAAAAGCTGCCCATGGCATGCGAGTTGGTCAGTCTTGTTGCAGCTGATGAGACGTGCACTAGGCCAGCGGCAGCCGGCACAGAGCTGAACAAGGACTGCAGCACAGACGAGCCTAGGTTGGCCTGCAGGGACATGGGGCCCAAGGCAAACTGCGAGCCAGGTGCGAAAGTGCCCAGGAAGGGCCGGTGTGTCTGGGAGGAGGGGGCTGTGCCGCCTGCTGAGGACACTGCTGTGGTCAGGCCTGGACCGCTGAGGAGGCCCCCAGTAGGCACGGCAGCAGCAGAAATGAAGAGATTGTGGCCATTCTTGAAGTCAGGCTCGCGGTCCCGGCCCTTGCCCACCTTGCCATGCGATGAGGCCTTGTCTGAGGGTGTGCACATGGGCAGGCTCACCTCTGCCTCCCTGCCCTTGACCCCCTCGCCCTTTGGGCCACCCAGTACATCCAGCTGCCTCTTGTTCACAAAGGGGCCAGGCTCCGTGCTGCCCTCCTTGCCCCTAGGGGCAGAAAAGCTCAGGGGGGCACCCAGATTGGCCACCTCAGGGGCCTTGTGGGAGAGAGAAGCACCATCACTGAAGCTGTGTAAACTGAGGTCAGCAGCCAGGCCCCCGCTGAAGGTGAAGCCGTTGGGAGGGTTGCTGATGGGGCTCAGCCCGCCAGCCCCCGACAGTGCACCCGGGAAGTTCTTCCTGGGGTGGGTGGCCAGCTTGGCATCAACTGAGCCAAGCTCCTCTAGGGCAGGCCGGAAAGCGAACAGGGAGTTCTGGCTCAGAGCGGAGCTGGCCTGTAGTGGGCTGTCGGCAGCCTTGGCCAGGCTGAGGTCGGTGATGGGCGAGAAGGTGGACTTCCACTTGCTGCTGTTGATGGGCTCGCTGGAGGGCATCGGCTTCCTTCCTATCAGACTGCCACCTGACGAGGAGAGGCAGGGCTGAGGCCTGGGTGCCTCTGAGGGGCCAGGTGGGGCAGGAGCTGTGGTGCAAAGTCTTCAAGGGGGTCTGGGAGGGAGTTGCATGGGCTCAGACCACCGTAGCTCAGAATGATGCCCTTCCACCCAAAAAAGGTTGGTCTTGTGTGTGGTTGGGGTGGGACTACAGGAGAAGGTAAAGATCAAAGGAGAGTTTCTGCGGGAGGGAGGGCAAGTGGGTGGGTGAGTCAACACAAATCAGACTCTGGCCATTTAACCAGGAAGGAAAGAGGTCCGCTACCCATGCAACCGAGGACGTGGCACCTGGCAGTACTGAGACTGGCCTGTGGTGGGAATGGTCTTCCTGGCACCATTGTGCAAAACTGATGGGCATGTCACCTAGTACTGGGGACTCATGCAATGGAGCACTGTTACTCACCATTTTCTAAGGTTTTCGGAGGAGATTTGCTTTCTAAGGAGATAGTTGCAATTTTTCTCTCAATTCTATCAAGAAAAAAAAAAAAAAAAGATGACTGTTTGAAATCCCTGTGCACGCTAACAGAGGTATGTGTTCACTGAATTGCCCAGAGAGGTTGGGCAGCAGTAGCTGTAGAGCCTGCTAGCTGCAGGCTTCCTTCGAGGAGGACCCATGACTATCAGGAAGACCTTAGTGCTCATCACACCTGTGCTGTGGCCCCATTGCTGGCACAATGCTGTCCCTAGTGTGGGGACAGGGCTGAGGGTTCGGGTTCTACAGAGGAACAGGGACTTCAATTCCCCATATACAGACACATACGCATGTCCTAAATGGAACCATCTCTTAAGCTCTGTTTAAAACCCAGTGCTTGCTGTGGTGTACTATGTCATATATAGAACGTCATGCATGGAACATGTAGGACATCATATGCTGCAGCAATCTGTAATTTGTAGCAGCACCAAATTATAAATGGTGTGTATTCTATGCATCATTGTATTACAGTCTGTCCCCAAAGTCGCTATGATCTCCTGAGACACAGAACTTCTGAAAGAATCTGGAAACTAATAAGTTAGAAGTGTCTGAGACAAAAGAAGAGCACCCAGGTGCAACTTTTGAGAACATAATTATGTATTGGAAGAGGAGCAAAATAAAATAACTTTGACGGGACACCAAAAGCACAGGCAACAAAAGAAACCACAGATAAATGGGGACTTTTGTCAAAATTTAGCACTTCCGTGCTTCAAACGACACCAGCAAGCAAGTGAGGAGACAACGCACCATGTACCTGATAAGGGATCACGTATCAAAAATAAAGAACTCCCATAACTCAGCAAAGGACACCCAATTAAAGGTGGGGCCAAGGACCTTGAACAACCAATCAGCATGTGAGAAGATACTCAACATAGCTAGTTGTTAGGGAGATGAAAGGACCATGATGAGACACCACTTCATACCCATAAGAATGACTACTATATTAAGAACAAAATGAGACAATAACAAGTGCTGGTGAGAATGTGGGGAAACTGGAACCTAAGGGCGTGGCTGGTGGAAACGTACAATGGAGCGGCCGCTGTGGAATACAGGATGGTGAGTTCTCACAAAATAAAACACAGAATGACCATGTGACCCAGCAATTCCATTTGGTACTAGGTAAATTGTGACAAAAAACATGTATATGACTGTTCAAGTAGCACCATTCACAATAGCTAAAAACTGGAAGCAACCCCAATGTTCATGGACAGATAAGTGGACAAACAATATGTGGTCCACCCACACTGGAATATTATTCAGCCTTAAAAAGGACATTATGACAGCTGCCACAATGTGGATGAGCCTTGAGGACACTATGCTCAGTGACAGATGAGATTCCTAGAGAAGTCAGATTCATAGACAGAAAGTAGATGGTGAGTGCCAGGGGCTGGGGGAGAAAGAGTAGATGAGGAGTGATTGTTAAGAACCCCTGTACCGCCCCCAACTAATGGCAGGTAGAAGCTGCCTGTCCCTGGTAGGTCACACATGACCACAAGGGGCCTGTCCTTCAGAACCCTGCTGGTGGACACACCTCTCACAAGGATGGAGTGCCCACTCAACCTGGCCCTGCACCTCACCTGGTGCTGCCTTGCTCGTCCTCAGAGCCCGGCTCCTCATCGGAGGTCAGCGGGGAGTAGTGGGCCCCATTGGTTTGGCTCAGGGGCTTCTCTTTCTTGAGCACAGGTGGCTGGTCATTGTCCTGGTAAGGGACAGGAGAGCTCTTCAGGGAGCTCTCAGGGGATGAGATGGCTGTGATTTCCAAAGGCTGATTAATGTTGTTGACCTGAGGAACCAGCACAGACACAGCACAATTCTGTCAATGGGCTCCCCTGCTGCACCAACCCCAGGGCTTTGCTCTGATCCCTCCTGCCCAACCTTCCCCAGGGTGCAGAGTTCTTGGAAATCAAAGTCTGCCACCTGCCCACTTCCAGCATGTGTCTGGGCTCCTGATTGTGCTCCCCACCCACCCCATCTCAGGCAGCCCTGGAAACGAGACCTAATGTCTAGATGCCTGCCTGCCTGTGCTAGGGGGGGCTCCCCACCTTCTGCCCCAGCCATTTGTTCCTGGCCTCACCATGGAATTCAGGTTGAGGGGGGACCCCGAAGACTGTGTGAAGAGGCCGGCAACAGATGGCAAGGCCCGGCGCTTGGGGGATACACCTGAGCTCAGGCTGGGAGTCCCCGCTGATGCCCGTTTCCTCCTGCCCCGCTTTCGGCTGTCCTGCCCATGGCTCTGGCTGCTGTCTCCACGGGTGCCCCCGGGCAGAGGGCTGTGCTTGTTGGAAGGTGACTGCTTGGCGTTATTGGCACCAGCTGAGATGGTAAAGATGATCCTCCTCTTGGCCTCGCTCTCTGGATCCGAGAAGCCAGCTTCCGAGGGAAGGTCTCCTTTGCTGGAATCAGGGAGTGGGCCCTGGGCAGCGCTGAGCCGGGGGCTGACGCAGAGCTGGTGAGTTGGGGAGGCTGGACCGGAGTTCCGGGGCTGTACCAGCAGTTGATGGTGCTGTGGGGTGGAGCTGCGGGAGCTCATGGTAGTGAACAGGCTCCCAGAGCTGGAGGACTCATCGAAGGCAGGGGGCTCAGTTCCCGGAACGAGCGGGGCTGGGCTGCCTGCCAGGGCCCCACTGATGGCCACCGAGCCAGTGTAGGAGAAGCCTGCTGAGAAGGGACACAGTTTCTCAGGGAAGCCCATCCCAGGGGAGGATGGCACTGCCCTAGGTGGAGCTGGGGAGGACACTCAGCCCCTGAAAAGAAACCTCCATGTCATGGCTGCCCTCAGGACAGCACTTGGGGATCAGGCAGGAGGCACCCTCAGGCCGGTGCAAGCACCGATGAGAGCACCCAGGCATGATGAGCTCCTTCCCATGTTTGGATGTGGCATCACTGGAGGCCCTGGAGCCCATGTACAACTCCCCACTCTAAGCCCTCTCTTGGGGCCTCCCCTAAAGGTGCAGAAACCCTTGTGACATAGCCTGAGACAGAATTTGTCTCTTGCTCAGAACTTGTCATGCTGCCAGCCACCAAGTACCCCCTGCGTTGTAGTAGTGATGCAGGAAGACTAGGGGAAAGACTGGTTTCAGTAGTGGCCTCTGCATTTTGTTCTTTATGCCTGGAAAAATAACTTCCAAAAGGCCATGTGTTCACACAGATCAGCAAAGACTAGCCCTGCCTGCAGGTCTGGTGGTTTGGCTGCCAATCACTGGTGTAGCAGTTTTATTGGCACACACCCATTGACTGTCCATGGACCGTCATACTGAAGTTGAACAGCTATGACAGAGACACTCTATGCCAGGGGTTCCCAACCTCTGGACTGTGAACTGGTACCAGTCCGGGCCTGTTAGGAATCAAACCACACAGCAGGAGGTAAGCCCGAATGTAAGGCACTTGAATCATCCCGAAACCATCCCCCCTACTCCCAATTCTGTGGAAAATTTGTCTTCCACAATTTGGCCAAAAAGGCTGGGGGCTACTGCCTAGGCTACAGAGCCAAAATTCACCAATTGACCCTGTGTCAACACACAGATGTGTCAAGAATCAGAGCTCTCTGAAGGAGACCAGAACCCAGCTATTGGGTTGACCAAAAAGTTCATTTGTTTTTGCAGTAAAAATAAGACGCATTTTTCATTTTCACCAATAACTTTATTGAATAACGTATTCACTGTTTTGTTCCACTACCTTCTGCCATCTTTTAGGCAAATTCATAATTCCATCTTCCCAAAACTTTTTACCTTTTTGAGCAAAGAACTGTTCCAGGTGCATTTTGTAGTCTTCCGGGGAAATGAAGTTTTTACCATTAAGAGTATTTTGTAAAGACCAAAATAAATAGAAACCCGAAGGTGCGATGTCTGGTGAATATGGCAGATGAATCAGAACTTCCCAGCTAAGCTGTAACAGTTTTTGCCTGGTCCTCAAAGAAACATGCGGTCTTGTGTTATCCTAATGGAAGATTATGCATTCTCTGTTGACTAATTCTGGTTGCTTTCCATCAAGTGCTGCTTTCAGTTGGTCTTAACTGGGAGCAGTACTTGGAGGAATTAATTGTTTGGTTTTTCGGAAGAAGCTTATAATAGAGGACTCCCTTCCAATCCCACCATATACACATGACCTTCTTTGGATGAAGACTGGCCTTTGGTGTGGTTGGTGGTAGTTTCGCTTGCACCATGATCTCTTTCCATTTCACATTACTGTAAAGTAACCACTTTTCATCGCCCATCACAGCTTGTTTTAAAAATGGAACGTTTTCATTACATTTAAGTAGAGAATCACATTCACATGTGGAAATAAAGTCAAGAAGATTTCTTTCGCTTAACTTACGTGGAATACAAACATCAGAGCCATTAACATAACCAAGGTGGTGCACGTGATTTTCAACACCTGATTTGGATATTTTGAGTATGTTGGCTATCTCCCACGTGGTATAATGCTGATTGTTCTCAATTAATGTCTCGATTTGATCGCTATCAACTTCAACTAGTCTACTGACCGTGGAGCATCGTCCAGTGAGAAATCTCCAGCATGAAACTTCGCAAACCACTTCTGACATGGTCAATCAGTCACAGCGCCTTCTCCATACACTGCACAAATCTTTTTTTGCATTTCAGTAGCGTTTTTACCTTTCTTGAGATAATAAAGCATAATATGCCGAAAATGCTGTTTTTCTTCCATGTTTAATATTAAAACGGCTACACAAAAATTCACCAGTTTTATAAGATTTTTTTAAATGCACGCTGATGTGACACCTGTCACAATGCAATCTAACAAAACTGTATTGAATTAAGTTAAGGACAACTAAGCGCTTACTGGAGCCATCTTACAAAAAAAAAAAAAAAAAAAAAAAAAAAACTGAACAAACTTTTTGGTCAACCCAATAGAAACTGGGAGGCCTGGGCGGGCACCCACAGTGGTTTCACGAGGACAAAGCCACCATGCCACCTAGGCTCTAATATAGCCAGACCAAGCACAACCACATCAGAGAGTTCTGCTGCTAAGGGGGACAATAGCCTGACTCAGGCTCATGGACAGGAGGAATTAGGCTCTGAGCCCAGCATCTCTGGGGGCCTCACTATGTGACACTGTTCACACCTCACACTGCTGGCCCAGCCTCTGGGGAGGTGGCATGGGGCACAGGCAGAAGCTGACCTCCAGAAATGGGACAGGGACAGAAGGAGCACCCTCACCTGTGGGGGCCAGGGAGAGGCCTTTGCTCCCAGCAGCGTTGCTCCCAGCACCATGGGTATTAGCACCCATCTGCTTTTCAAGTGTGGATGAGGACTCTCGGGTCTGAGACACAGGGCTGGGGGTGCTTCTCTGCGGAGTGAGAATACACACTGTCAGTTGAGCTGGGCCTGGTATGTGAATGTCGGGGAGGGGGTCCCAGGCCACGGGATATGCCAAGGGGCTCAAGCAGAGAGAATGACAGATGTGTGAGAAGCAGCTTGAAGAAGGGGAAGTGACCTGCTCAGGATGTAAGCATAGTGGGCAGCCACTGGGAGGATCTGACCAGATGTCTGACTTGGGTCCTAAAGGACCACTGTGGCTAATGCACTCAGGGTGGGGAAGAAGGGTACAGGGACAACAGTGAGGGCTGCAGCTGCAGTTAGGATCTGACCCAGCAATTCCTCTCCTATGTGAAATAAGATGAAAACACTGTCCACAAAAAACCTGTACATGCATGTTCACAATGGCCAAAAAGGGGGAACAAAAAATGTCCACTATCGAGGAAACCATACACAAATGTGGTCACCCATACACTGGAATATTACTCAGCCATGAAAAGGAGTGACACACTGACACTCACTACATGTGGATGAACCTTAACACATGATGCTCAGTGAGAGAAGCCAGACACAAAAGACCACACAGTGTGTTATTCCATTTATGTGGAATGTCCAGAATAGGCATATCCACAGATCTTCGTGGTTGTCAGGGGCAGGGTGGGGGATGAGGGTGACCGTGGATGGGAATGGGACTTCCTTTTGGGATGGTGGAACACTCTGGAACTAGACAGAGGTGAGGGTTGCACAACCCTGTGAACATACTAAATGTCACTGAAATGCACATTTTAAATAGTGGATTGTATATGGATTATATCTCAATAAAATCAAACAAACAAAAAGCCTGCATTTTATAAGGTCCTGTACTCAAGAGTCCACACGTGTGAACCAGGAGAATGCAGGTATAAACTGAAGAAAGGGGATGGGCTTCAAGCTTCTACCACATCAGGCATTTCTATTTACTCTCCACCCGCAAAGACCATTGCAACAAAAAAGAATCTCAGATAAAAATGGCAAGATGTTAATGTAATTAAACCTGGATTTTGAATGCTCTATTTTTCTTGAAATTCAACAGCATGCAATTTGACAAAAAGAAACCAGGTCTTGTGGGGGCAAAAACCAGACAAAAGTCTTGCTGACACCGCTGGAGCAGCACAGCACTGAACTGTCCCCACCCCTGCAGAGCCCACTCACCACCTTCTCGGCACGGCTGGGCAACACCACGCTGGCCAGGGGGATGCTGACAGGCAGCTTGCTGGGCTGCACAGTGCTGAGTGGGATGCTGACTGGTAGGCTGGTGATGGCCTCACCGCTGCTGGCGTAGGTGCGCTCCTTCAGACCCTACAGATACAGCAGACCACCTGCTGCTGCTGACTAATGAACCCCAGGTCACGAGTACCACCCAAAGAACACAGCAATCCTCTAGCCACGGACAAGGGACCTCTGTAGCACAATTCTCTCATTCCAGTAACACCCACCCCTCCAACTGCTCCTCCTGACCTTCCAGGCCCCCACCCATCACCCCAATGACCACCAATCACCAGTTCCTCACATTTTGACTTTCCAATGTTTCTCAAACTTGCCACCTGAACAGAGACAGTGCCACCCTCTCCTTCCTGTCCCCACAGGCAATGTCTCCTTAAGAGGACTCTACTATTTTGCCATACTCGTTCCTAAGGATGGTAAGGCAACTAAGGGTGTGGACCTGACTGATGAAGCCCTAGCCTTCCATCCCTGCCCCACATTCTCCCAACTCCATCGCCTTCACCTGAATGCTCTCTCCTAACAGACCTACTCAGGATGCCCAATGAGCGCACCTCCCAACCACCCCCCGCTCAGATACAGGTAAGACAACCCCAATGCCCCTGCCCCAAAGGCCCCTTCCGGTGGCTGCCTGCACCTTCTCACTGCCCTTTTCTCCTGTCATCTGTAAGGCCATGGGGGATGAGGGCTGTGGGTCCTGAGGGCTCAGCTTGATGCCGTTGGTGAGGCCTGGGCTCTGGTATGGAAGGCCATTCTCCTTGGTGTGCTCAGCTCTGGAATGAGATGCATAGCTTGGTCATTTTCTGGGGAGACCCTGTGGCTGTGGCTTTGCATTCAGAGCTGACAGCTGGGGCCTAGCAAACCCTTCCAAACTGATAAGCAACCCTCTCAAGACCCCACAACAGCCCAAGGATGTCAGGGGCAGACCCGCCGGCCACACTCACCGTGGGTGCAGCTCGCCTGCAGATGCCTTGACACTGGCCGTGTGGTCTTGGCTCAGGTGGCGTCTCAGCACCAGCTTGGCTGGGGAGAGCCTGGTGTAGTCTGGCAAGGCCAAGCCAGACAGCTTCTCAAGCCGGGGCCGGCTGTTATGGCTGGGGGTACAGGGCACAACCTCCTGGTCCAGAGGGGAGGCCAGGTACTGGGGGGTGTTCTGCTTGGATGAGGGCCGGCTCAGTGTGTTGCAGAGCTCATAGCCGGCCAAGTGGCCATTCATGGAGAGCTCCGGGCTCATGCTGCTGAAGTGGGGCAGCGAGAACTTGGAACAGTCTAGCTCAAGGTGCAATCGGCCAGGATCCGCCTCTAGTTCCCGGCCCAGGCCACCTTTCCCTCGTAGGTGCAAGGACACAGAGTCATCTGGTGGCACACAGGACTTGAGCTGCAGGAGCTCCTGCTGCCGCTGGCTTTTTTCCAGCTCCACGATGCTGATCTGGAAGACCGAGGGTGTCAGACCCACAACTTGCTTGGGGCAAGGCTCCTGCACAGCTGCTGAAGGCCCCAAAACAGAGGCTGGCCCAGCCCCTCAGCAGCCCACTGGAGGGGAACAACCCGGGAGAGCGAGAAAAATGCCCACTCAGAGCGACTGTAGGAGGCAGACTGGCTTTGTGTGTGACAGGGAGGTCAGAGCAGCCAACCAGCCAAACCTGGTCGGGGTGCTCTGAGTGGATGGACAAGAGAGCACAAGAGTGTCAAGGGTGGTTCTGAAGATGCCCATTTGCTGACACAGAAGGAACTTCCCCAGGAGAGCAAGGAACAGAGGATAGTGCTCCCATGAGTATGCAACACTTGGAAAAACCCTGAAATAGCGTTTTCTTCCATGGGTCAGAACACAGGGCATTTTTTTCTTACACTTTGTTTTTTCCACTCTAAGAACATGTATCATTTCTTTATTACACAGAAGAGCCAAAAACCAAATATTGGGTTGGTGAAGAAGTTTGTTTAGTTTTTTCCATACAATGGCTCTAGTAGTGTTTAGCTGTCTTTAACTTCATTGAAAACAATTTTGTTAGATTGTATTTTGACAGCTGTCAGGTCAGTGTGCATTTAAAAAGACATCAAAATCGGTGAATTTTGTGTAGCCATTTTAATATTGAAGATAGAAGAAGATATGTACCATTTTTGGCATATTTGCTTAATTATTTCAAGAAAGGTAAAAACGTAACAGAAATGCAAAAAGAAAAAAAGATTTGTGCAGTGTATGGAGAAGGTGCTGTGACTGACTGATCTAACATGTCAAAAATGGTTTGCCAAGTTTCTTGGTACTACTGACATTTTGGCCAAATAATTCTTTGCTGTGGGGCTGTCTTATGCATTGGAAGATGTTTAGCAGCACCCCTGGCCTCTACCCACTAGAAGCCAATAATGGGAGATAGGCCACATATGCAAAATACTCAAATTAATAAAATTATTGGTGAAAATAAAAAATGTATCTTCTATTTTACAGAAAAAACTAAAAGAACTTTTTGGCCTACCCAATATATTCCCTGTGGGGACTTTTCTTGTAAGCGTGTCCATGGAAACGAGGCCTGGCTTTGGTAATGGTCTGCAAGCTTCTCTCTACAACAAGCACTGCTGGCTTGGTAGGCAAAAGACACCTGGGCCATGAATCACAGGACCTTAAACTGCTCACAGATCTACTTTGGGGACTATGCCTTTAAGGAAATACCCTTAAAATGAATCAAAGTACAGAGGAGTTCATTGTCGTTTCACTTTATAATAATAAACCACTTGAAAGAGTCCCCCAGGGTCTGGTGGCTAGCAATGCGCTATGTGTTATGAAGCTGGGCTGAGATGTAGTAGAGACTACAGTCTGTACACATGAAGCTTTTGTAACAACCAAGGCTCATGCTGCAGGTCTCCCTTTACCTTCCTTATTGTTACTTGAAAGTTCCATACTCGGGAACTCAGCCATGGCCTCTATGTTATGCTTTCTCCTTCCCCGCACTTTTTTCTAGCTGACCTTGAGGAACGAGTTACACCATTAGAAAGAGTACAAGCTGTTCTGTTTTAATGCGGAAACACAGTCTGTTCAGTGACTATGTCAGAAATGCTTCACCAGGAGGTGCTCAGGCACCCTTTAGGTCTGGAATTAGGCAAGATGTTCTGAGGCAGAATAGGGCACCCATCTGCCCTACTCCTTGCTGAAATGGGACATCAGGCTGTTGTTAATGTTGACACCTGGAATTAGTACCCTGTCCTCGGAAGGAGGATGGCTTTGCTGGGTCTGCCAATAGCACTAACCATGTTTCTAACACCATGGCTGATGCACCCCATTCCTGGACCCCTACCTGCAGCTCCAGGCAGTGCCTCTGTTTCTCAGAGATCTGGCTCTTCAGGGCCTGCTTCTCCTTCAGCAGGTTTTCCAGGGACAGTGTGGACCAGTCTAGCTTCAGCTCCTCACACCGAGCCTTCAGCTGTGGGGACAGGGCAGTTGTAGCCATGAGCACGTGCATGGCTGTGGGGAGGCACAAATGGCATCCTCAAGCCTGCTTCCCGACCCAACAATGGGCTCTGAGGAATTGACAGGGCAGGTGTCCCTGGGGGATGGTCCCTCTTTCCCTCCTGTTTCTGGAAGGCCAGGTTGCAGAGGCAGCCCAAGGAAACTAGGGTCCCCATCGGAAATGCCCACAGGAGCGTGGTGAGGGGTCCCACAGGATGGAGCAGGGGGCCCATTAGAAGGGAGGCCCCTGTATGTCCGGGGGTCCTAGGAGTGAGGACGAGGGAAGTCCAGGCCCCCTTAAAAGGCCCATCTAGTGAGATCATGAATCTCCAAGATGCCCCTAACAGGAATTTAAGAAACCACATTCTGGCCCAGGGCCCATCTTGTGCGCATGTGCTCTGAAAGCCAAGGAAAGCGGCTCCAACACTCATAGAATGAATGGAGAGATAAGGAAGGGCCTTGTCTTCTCACTGCAGTCTAAGGGGGTCATGGGAAACCCTGTGCTGGGCCCCGCAGGCACCTTCGGGTCATCTTTCTGTCTTGGGACACATATCAGGACACCGGCCACCAGGCCTGTCAACTGAGGGACACCCAGCCCTCTGCCTGGTCTGGCTGGGGTCTAAGGCTTCATCTCTCTCTGAAATGTGCTGGAACTGCCACCTTCCCTGGGCACTCACCAGCTGTAGGCTCTGGCTCCTCAGCTCCCTGTTGTCCTTCTCCAGCTGCTCCGTCTGCTCTCGCAGCTGCTGATTGTGAGCTGAGATCTCCTTCTGTGCTTGGATCAGGTCGCTGTAGGTCAGAGCCTTCACTCCTAACTGTGGACACACAACAGGAAGAGTGGGTTTGCGGGAGGAGCAGCCATGGTGGGAAGGGGAGGGGGCTAGCTTACTCACGCCCAGACTGAGGTGGCACTGTGTTGGTCACAAACAAGAGTGAGGAGGTAGAGTCCCTCCGAGAGGGGATATATAGAGTGACCCCAGGTATAAGCCTGCACAGGCTCCATGGGGGCTGAACTGGGAACAGCCCCCTGCCCAGAGCCCACGTCCCAGACTATCAATAAAAAGCACCAGAAAGAAAACAATCCTTCTGGATCTCAGCTGTCATAGGCAGTGCCCCTCACCCAGTCCCCACCCACCCCCTAATCCTGTACTTGGGCCATCCTGGCCTTGGGCGGCTCTACCTCATCCAGTTTCTGCTGGAAGAGTCTTTTTATTTCTTCTTTCTGGGCCTGGCAGTGGCCAAATAGCTGCTGTGCGGCACCCAGCAATCGGGCATTCTTCTCCTGCAGGAGATAGAGGGCAGGTGAGTGTAAGGCCTGACCCCACCAACCTTCCCTTTCAGACTCAAAGGAGGAGCACTGATGTGACAAATCTCAGCCCATTTCACTGATAAAGAGCACTGTCATTCCGTGGAGTGTGAGAGCTTCCACTTGCCCTATGCCGACACGTGGCATTGCATGCATACACTGGAGATGTTGGACAGTCCTCCATCGGGCAATTTACTGGAAGGCGGCACCAGGCAACTCAGCGCGGGCAGCAGCAGGCCCTCTGAGCAGGGATAAGGGGACATGACAGGAAGCAAGGCATGTTCCGGGCAGGCTGAAGGCTATCAGAGACCTCCAGGTGAGGGCCTCGCCTGGCTCACTCCTCTACAGTGCGCTGGAAACTCAGAAGTCCCATCCCCTCACCTTCTCCTGGTCCAGCAGCTGCTGCAGGCTGGCCTTGTACTGAGGGGTCTTTGTGTATGCTAGGAACTGCAGGTACTGAATCTTGAAGGACTCTAGGAGAGATGGGGACAAGGTCTCAGTGCAGAAGCCAACTGGCTGAGGCTAAAGGCTATGGTGGTGGTGGTGGTGGAGGAGGAGGAGGGAGGTGAGGGGGGTGCTTGAATGTCTCTGGGAGCTCCCCTCGCCTTGTCATCAGATGCTGCTGAAAATCGCTGTTACTGTGTCAGCACCTTTGGTTCCCATGCTGCCTCAGCATCACCCACCCACCTGCCCCTATGGTTAGTCCCCCCACTGGAGCCCTTTGCCGCTCCTACCACCACCACCTGCTTTTTCTTTCTCCACAGACTGTGGGTTTCCAAATCTGCCAATTTTCCCAGTAAGCACATGCTGTTGATGTGAACTGAGGAAACTGATGGCTCCCACAATTCGAAGGGATTTCCTTCACACAGTTTTTAGAGAGATGAGAGGCCTCCTGGTTGAGTCTCACAAGGTGAGCAGGTGCTCAACTCAGACAGGGCTTGCTCCCTCGCAGCTCTAGCTCATCCATGACAGGCCCTTCCCCACTCTAGCAACACTGGGGCTGCACCGCCCTTGTGGGGCTATCCTGGGCGCTGTGGGAGACTGGGCAGCATCCCTGCCCCCCATTCTATTTAGGGCACCTCAGGGTGACAACCAGAGATGTCCCCAGACACGGCCCAGTGTTCTCTGGAGGGCAGGACCTCAGCCTAAGACAACTACACAGGCCCTGCTGGCCTGAAAGCCTGGCAAGACTGACACTGGGCCCCTGGGACTTCAGTGTGGTATGCCTGTGGCAGGTACTACCACAGGAGGCTTGCCAGAGGCAGAACCTCAAACCCTGCCCCCTCCTGCAGAGCTGTTTAGTTGGAATCTGCACATGAACCCACAGCATTGGTGGTGCTGGCTCACCTAGCAGCTTCTGCAGTGCGGGCGGGGTGGGTGCCAGCAGCAGTTGGTCGGGGGGATGTCGCTGCACGCTGGGAGGTAGCTGATAAAACGGGCTTTGAGGTGACTTATACGCATCTGCAAGAAATAGCAGCATTCATGTGTCAACAACTGACTAGCACATTCTTCTAGGGCTTTTCAGATTGTTCTAGGGAACTTCTCCAGATTTTTAAAAAACTCAACACAGCTCCTGGAATCCAAAGGCATGACCAATCACCACATCTTGGCAGTACTAGAAGCTGAGATGAATGCTCTCATAACCTAAGAAATTTATGGGCATTGCCATTTCTGCCGCAGCTGCTGGTATTATCAAAGCCCTTGCTGGCAGGATGTGACAGGAAAGCCCACCAGGACTCACTCTTGGCAGACTATCGGGGTAAAGAGAGGCCTAGGTGAACCCTGAAGACATCCCAAGGTGTCCTCAGGAGCATGACCCAAGCTGAGCAGCACATGAGAGGGCCCTGGGGAGGGCTCTGAGGTCCTGCTCACCCTGCGGTGAGGGTGCGGCCGTCTGGGAAACAGTCTGGGCGTGTAGCAGGTCCAGTGCAGTAGGGCTCTTCTTGGGCTTACGCTCGGGGTTTGCAGTGCTCATCTTCTTGGGACGTCCACGCTTCCGGCCAGCCAGTTTCCGTCCCTTCTTGTTCAGCTTCTTCTTCCGTGCTTTGGAGGGGGACGGCTTCTTGATAGCAGTTGTTGCTGCTTTCTCTTCCTCAGCACCAGAATCCTAGTGGACAGGGGTCATTGAGAGAGCAACCCCCATGCCTCAATAGTAATGAGCCCACAACACATGCTCCAGGAGAGCGACTAAACAGAAGCATCCGCACCCCAGGAACTCCCTCCCTCCTCCAGCCTAGGGATCAGTGCCAACCAACTCGTGCACTGACCAGCAGCACCTCCCTGGCTGGAAGAGACCCTTTCCCCCTATGATGAGGGCAGGATGACCAGTAACTGTGCCCATTAACAGCTGTGCAGGACCCTGAGCCAGGGTGGGGGGTGCTCACCACAGAGGTGTCTGCAGGAACAGCTGCCTTGTTCTCTGGCACCTTTGTGGGGGTAGTCGTATTACTCTTGTTTTCTCGCTGCTGCCGGCGCCGAGCTGCCTCTTGTTCCTCCTGGAAAACATCAGATGTGCCCACCAAAGTGCCAAGGTGTCCTCCAGTGTGGGCATGACGCAAAAGTGCCAATATGTTCCCAAGTGCCAGCATCCTGGCCCAGCTATGCTCATATCAACGCCTCTGTCCGCTGTACAGAGGAGTAAACTGAGGCACATAGAAGCCCATGAGCTGTTCCTGGCCCCTTAACCAGCTCTAAGCTGTGTATGTGTCTACTGTGTGCGTATGGACACCCCTAGATCTCTCAGTCAAGAAACCTGTGGCTTTCTAAACTTTGACATGTGAGAGGAAATTAAATCAAGGACAAAAAGGCTCTGGGTGCCAGACAAGAAGCTACTCAACAGTCCTCTCCTCTCCAGGAACACGGGAGCCCCTACACTGAGGTACTTCTGTGCTAAGTGAGGGTTACTGGAAAGGTTGTGGAAGAGGGATAAGGATGGTGCTGGCTGCCTTAGCTTGTTCTCTGTGCAAAGAGGTGCGGAGGGGAACTTCACGTATGGTAGGAATGACATGGATATCTAGGCAGTGGGGGCTCTTTCCTGTTCAGACATTTGTCTGAGTCTCCAGAAACATTTGGACAGATGTCCTTGGATGTCTGAAGGAGCGGGTTGGAGGACTAGTCATTGCAGGGACACTGGCACCAGCAACAGAACCACCATGTCAGAATCTAGGCCACTCCCTGCTACCAAGTGTGGCACAACGCTTAGGAACAGCTGCCTGTGTATGAAAAGGAATATCCTGAGTTCTGGAGGTGATGGGTCAGTGTGCCATAAATGGATCACCCGTTCCACATTCTGCACACTTCACCAAGTTACCACAACATTGTCCAAAGGTCTAAACTCACTCAATCTAGTTCACAAAAGACTGTGGACAGGAAGTGTGGTCCCATGGGACCCATGACCCCATCCCTAAACCAGCACTCCCTATCTACTACCTAGAGTTCCATCAAGCTCATCAATGAGGGAAACAATACTTACCCTGAGTTTTGGATTTTTCAGACTAGAAAAGTAGTTTTCAAGCTAAAAATGGGGAAAAAAAGAAAAGAATCTTCTTAGACGGTAGTCCCAGACCCTGTCAAGACGAGAGCAACACCCAAGACACACCAACATGACATGTCCCTGGAGCTGTCACGGGAATGTGCCTCTGCCCAGAGACCCACCCTGACCTCAGGCTTCCACTCTAAGGGGCCACACAGACCCACAGGGCTGTCTCACATGAAGCAAGCTGTGTGGGAACCAGGCTGGCCAGCTCAGGGGCTCCCCACTGACCTGGCTTCTGACACAGAGGTCAAGTCCATTATTGTCATGTCATCTGAGACAATGTCTGCCTTATACAAGGACTGGGAGCAAAGAGGGAAGATAGACAAAGAGCCCCTGGCTCCCACTCATGCTGTAGGACAACAATGTTACAGATCCTCCAGATTGAGCACTGTGGGGGCGGACAGGAGGGAAGTGGGAGGAAGCTTTCTGGGATGGCCTGGGCCTCATCCACAGGGAACACTTACTATGGTACGGTCAATGGTATGCAGGTAGTAGGAGACAGGCTTCCCCGTCCACGACACTGAGCCCTTCAGGGGCGAGAGCTCCACAACACGCATGATGGTGCCGATGTCTGCAACGATGGGCACAGGTTAGGGCCTTGTGCACCTGAGGGAATGACTCAGACGAGACAGGAAGGGAGCAGAACCGCGTGCCCTCATCACGTGGGGCAGTCCCACTCGCCAGGCTGGCGAGGTGCTTGGATATCAGCACACTAGCAGGTCAGGGAGGTGCATGGTGCGCACAATGGTCCCTGCTAACCCAGGTGCTTGTCCAAGGAAAACGGTAACGAGCCTGACTGGGTGGGATGTAAAAGCACTTGAGGACCATTTGGAAAGAACATAGCTACTAAGATACCCAGCACCCGAGAAATTGTGATCCAAGACTGGGCGCCACAGAGTGACCTGGCTCTTCTCCAGACCAGAGGTCCAGCTCTTCCTGCTGAAGATGTCTGCACCAGGAGCCCATCGCACACACCAGCCATTGCCCTTCAGGCCAATCAAATATGAACACAAAGCAGCTTGGAAACCACTGAGTCAAACATATGAGTTTCAACCTGGGTCGTTCTGTCCCCAAGGGACTCTGGGCAATGTCTGGGGACATATGTGGTGGTCACAATAGGGGTGGCTCCTGGCATCAAGTGGGTTCCCAGGAAGCACCCACAGCGATGACCAGGCCCTGAAGTCAGCAGTGCCGAGGAGGTACCCTGCACTAACCCATGTCAGATACTTAAGGTCATATATATTAAGAATTTAGAACATGAGAGTTTCTTACCACTCAAGTTTCTACTGTTTATTCTGAAGTTCAGAGGTGCAAAGGGCTTCGAGGACACAATTCTGCCACCTGAAACACAAAAGCTGATTACTGCTGTTTGTGGGGAAAACAGTAGTACACCAACAAAAGAGCGATGAAAGTTAAGAGCAGGGTGGGAGGAGCTACAAATAAACAAGCACATAAGCAGCCAGGGACCGTGAGTCCTGCCTGTATCCTGTAAGTAAAAGCAAACTAAGGTATGCTTAGGTCTGACCTACTAATGATGTTCCTGCGGAAACTCCTAAAATCCCACAGGTGCGGACTTTTGACCCAGTGACCACACCTGCACCTGCACAGCTGTGTTCCGTGCCCCACACTGAATATAGAAGGCACCAGCAGCCCTTATGCCCACCCAGATGGAAACAGCCTCTGTGTCAGGTCAGGAACCAGCACAGAAGAGAGTTATTATGCTAATACCCCACGTTAGTGTGGTTGTTCCACAAAGGAAAGAGACAGTCACACCTGCCACAGTGAGCATACGTGAGTGGTGCTGCTCATGTTATGATTATGAAAACACTCCACACGGACTGAAGAAAACACTGTAGTAAACATGCTAATGCAAAACTTTGCAGTGTCAGAAAAAAAAGGGTCAAATACAAAAGAAAGTAATACTGAAAATAGAAGAGCCAAGATGAATCCATTTAAGGCACACACGCAAACACATGCACACACACACTCATACACAGGAACACAGCCCCAAGACACCCAAGTCAGAAGAGCTCCCCAGTGCCCAGCCTCGTCCTGAGCACCACCCCCATTAGGAGGAGAGGAGCGTGGGTCCGAGGGCTGGCCAGGTGCATAGTCAGGTGGGAGCCTTGCTGTGCCAGGGAATGAGTCGGAGCTGGAGACCATGAGGGGTATTCAAAGTCATGGGAGCATTTAAGAGTGTGGGATACGATAAAATAAAACCTAGGGGTCCACAGACTGCTCTCATTAGGACTCTGCCATCCCACAATGCCCACAAGACGTTGGGTGTGTGAGGGGACTTCTGAGGTTAAGTCACTGCAGGACAACAAATCACTGGTGACTGGAGGCATTGGCAAGCAGTCCTGCCCATGAGTCGACTCCTGTGTTACATATAATCAGGCACTGAGACTTGCAGATAAGGGGCTCAGAGGTGCAATGTCAAGCTCACCACAAGGACAATGAGCCCAAACACCCCATGGAAAGGCTGTTTTCTAATAAAACCCTGCAATGGTCCAAGACTGTTGGCTGGAGAGATAGGACTCAACAAAAGAGGCGCTCCAGACCACAGGCAGAGTTCAAGGTGAGGCAGGACCCAAAGGCCACAGGAGTAATCCCAGTTCTCTCCTTGGGGGATGCAGGTTCTGAGGGAAGAGCCTGAAGGCCCAGGAGATGAGGTGTATGCAGGGCGCAGTGGACAATGGGCACTCACTCTTACAAATAATTAAGAACCACATGTGCACACGCACGCGCGCACACACACACGTACACAGACACAGGCACATACACACTCACTCATGCACAACAAGCTGGCTGTGCTGAGGGCAAATGAAAGCTATCTCAGTCTATGACCTCCTCCCCAACCCAGGTCTGGACTGGGCTGCTATCTGACTTATGATGAAGGAAAGGGAGGCAGAGGGAAGCAGTAGGGTAGCTCTGGCATGGTGGTGGCAGTCCCAAACAAGAAAGGCCCAGAAAATATGGAAGAGCCCTGGCTGGATGCCCCAGTGCCCTTAGTGCCCCCTGGTTAGGGCTGCCAGACAAACAGGGACGTCAGTCAAGTATGAATTTCAGATACACGATATTACTTTAGTAAAAGCTGGAACATCCTTGTACTAAGAAGCTATTTCTTATCTATAGGAAATTAAATGAAGATCCTATATTTTAGCTGCTAATCTGGCCACCCATCCCAAGTCCCTCAGGCCAGCTGAGCAGTGGTAGGGAGATTAGGTCTCTTCCACTCCATATACTAAGGTGGAAGACACCTGGCCCAGCAGCTCAGGTGACAGTGAGAACCACAGTCAAGGCATCCCTGCTGCCTGAGGCCTTTTGAATGGACCTGAAATGAATGGGTATGAAAACTTAGAATTCCCACACCTGTGATCCATGTCAAATCTAGCCAGAAGAAATGGATGGTGGCTCAAGAAGCACGGTGAGCATGCAGCAGCCACAACAGAGTGGGGGAAAAGGGGAGAGTACGTTACCTTCCTTCATATTTGCAAATCGCTCCTTCAGCTGGTGATCCACCTCAGGACCAAAGGCAAAGTTATTCACAAATATAACACTGCAAAATAATATTCCAGTTGAGTAAAATGAAGGTTCCATATTCACACGTGTACAGAGCACCAGGGCATATGACGCCTGCTGCCTCCACTGCCAGCTCTGTTGCAAGGCTTCCTAAGGCTCTGCCTGCACCACTTCCATCCAGCTCAGGGAATATGCTCCAGGGCTCATAGCATGTGAGTGCTGCCTAGTCTGTTGCTAATGTAGACCAATTCAGAAATTTCCGTGACCACCACATTGCTAGCTTCTCTGGAGAAGTCAAGATGGACATGTGCAGGCCGAGGTGGCCTCAGGTCAACCGGCACCAAATGGTTGGTGGTCCCTGCTTGCTCCTTGGACATTTCTGGGCTGGAATGCAGGCAGCACAAATGTCACGGGGACAGGGATATAAGGATAACCAAATATCTAGGCAGGAAGGAAGCATGACCGAGTCAAGCTGAATCTGAATGTAACCCCCAAGGACCTTTGGAACCAGAAGCAAAGCTCTTCCAAGGGAGGGTGCAGCTCAGCCTGTCTCACTTTTTCAAAAGTTTTCTGGCACCAGATTACCAAAGGAACCTTGGCTTATAGACGCCTGCTGGGATGACTGAGGAGGCTGTTGCCCCCAAAGGGAAGATGGAGGTGATCCCCTGCCTGCTCCCTCACCCACCCAGCCTGGCCCCTGTCCACTTAAAGAACTCTCCGAATGGCTAAACTCTAGAAACATCTGTGCAGCTGGTTCACATGAATGCCCAAAAATAAGACAGTTTCATACTCAAGTCATGTGGCTCTCTTCTCTGCTGCAAGTGCCAAATTAAAACTGCCACGGCAGAAATTAAGCCAGAAACGGAACTGCAGATGGGGGTCACCTCCTCTTTTGAACATGATAGAAAACAAGAGTGAGCTGACGGTCATCCTCACACTGCTTGTTTTAAGTCTTAATAGCTCCAAAATCAAGAAATCTTAACCCTTCACTGCAAGCAGGGGAAGAAATAGTAAGAAAGGGCCTGACAGATGCAAGGACAGGCACTGACAGCAAGGGAAGAGTGGCGGGAAGGACACTGAAGGCGTAAATAAAGGCCAGCGCTCCCTCCTTGCTTGATCATGCAGCAAGGAACCGAGAAGACAATGAGGTGTGAAATGGAATGGGGGCACACAGGTGCCAATGGGCAGAGCATGATGAGGACAGGCCAGCTGAGCCGTGCTGTGGCCCCACTTGGGGCTGAGATTGGGAAGGCTGAAATGTCAGTCTCAAGGTAACCAAGGCGGTGAGAGGGCAAAACCAGAAAGGTCCCTGGGGGTTGCTGACTAGAAAGAGGCTCCAGAAACTCAAACTCTCACATTCAGATCTGAAGAAGCTAGAAAGCCAGTGGTCACCCCTGACGACAATAGTGCTGGTGGGGAGGGGACAACTTGATAGAAAGCAGACTGCCTGGGGGACATCCAGGGGACAGGAGCAGAGCCTGACCTTGAGCTTTGCCACACTCTTCAGTCACCAGGGTCTGTTCACAGGAATAAGATGTCAAACTCCCGTGCTGAAGGGCAAAGCCCGCGGGACTGTCCCAGGCCAAGCAGATGACAGGCAGAAGAGGCCTGGGCTACAGTATGCTCTCAGAGGCCCAGGACACCCAGAAAACAGGACACTACTGCAGCCTTATGCTACTGGGCAGTGCTCAGTGAGTGTGGGGTTCTCCCCACTGGAGAGGTCCCTCACTGTACTCTGACCCCGCTCAGCTCACCACAACAGCAGCATAGCCCCAGACCCTGTTCAATAGGGATGTCCAAGGAGTCGGCATGATTCTCTCAAGATGCAGAGAACCTGGCCACTGAGACTGTGGGCTCACAAGCAGCAAGAAAGGGAGACACTTCCATGAAAGAGCAATACTTAGTTCCCGTATGCCTTGAGAATTGCACAGTGAGGGACATGGGGCAACCTGCAGTCAGTGTGCCCAGAAGGACAGGGAAGCAAGGACAAGACAGCAGATCAGACTGAGAACCTGTGAGCTGCCACGGCAAGGCCAGCCCACTGCTCCCCAGGAAGAGTGCTCCAGAGTGTGCAATGTGGCCCTGTGGAGTCACCTATGTCCTGATCACCTCTGGCTTATCTACAAGACCCTCACACTCCAACCTTCCCTCCTGCTGACCCAGAGAGGCCCATCAAATCTGCAGCTATGCCAAGCACCAGGGGCAGAACACAGTGATCTAGCCTTGCGTACCTGAGCCTCAGCCTGAGTTCAGCAGAAGGACAAAGGGAAAATGACAAGGGAGGCGACAGGGAAGGACTGCAGACACACCTTCAGGAGCTGGTGGACATGGAGGTCACATGTCAAGCCCAAGCCCTCAGGTTGGGGGGCGTGTTGGAGCCCGGAGGGCTTTGGGGCAGCCTCTCACCCAAGGACCGTGCAGGCAGACCTGCAGCAAGCTTAGGATGTGTGTAGGTTTCCGACCAGGATAGGCTGCTCACACCTGTACTACACTCACTCCACAGGGAGTGCAGAGAAACAGCCTCCCCACACCAACCTAGGGAGGAGGCACAGAGCACGGTATCCAAGTACAGACACAGAGAGAGATGAGCTCAGGGCCGAGATCTCTGAGTGGCTTTCCCTCCCTGGCTGCAAAGGTAGGGAAGATCCTTTCCTAACAGGCTGCAAGGGGCTGGCCATACTGGCCCTAGGCTGGTCACTGACCACCTGCCTGGCTGACAGCTGAGAGTGAACCTTGGCAGCCCAAACCAGAAGGGAAGGGAAGAGAAGGGACGCTCTAACTGCCTCTACCATGCAGCTCTGCTTTGGGAAAGGCAGCCATGCCTGGCAGCCAGGCCCACCACCCGGGAACTCGCGAAAGCGGGACCCTCTCTAGGGATGCCTTGCCCAGCCAGGCCCCAGTGCTGTCCTCAAGGTGCAGTGAGTGGTGACTCCCAAAACCGCCATACCTTGTGTTGGCAATCCGCTCTCTCCACTCCTCTGAGAGGAAATCACCTCTTTCCAGCTGAAAGGAAGAAAACAGGGACAAGTGCTCGTCATGGGTCTTGCTTGGCCCCTAAGCCAGCCCCCTACCTGGCAAGGAAGAGATGAAATGAGCACAAAGTCACTTAATTGGACAGGACGCGAGATAAGACTAGGTGTGGCTGCTGGCAGCTCCGCAGGGAGGAGGGGACAGTTGGGGATAAGCCAAGACCACACTCCACAGTGTGGGTCACCATGAGCCACCAGAGTGGGTACCTGGATTAGTGCTGCAGTGCCCATCCCAGGGGGGCCAAGGCACAAAGTCATGATGTCATGTCCACTCAGGGCCAGCAGGGGGTGCACCGCAACACAGAGCCCGCAGAGTGGGAGAAGGTCATCGCCCCACCAGTTGTACTGTTCTGGACAGAGGGTGGGTTGGCAAGGGCTACAAGAAACCTGCTTAAGGCACTCAGGGGACTGCCTGGAACACAACCACTGACCATGAGAGAGGCCCACCCGCCAAATCAACATGGGCTAGAATTCTTTCTGTGACACAGGACGCACCTGTGGCTCTCTGATCTGCTTGTCTTGAGAACAGTGCCATCTGCACCTTCAAAACCTGTTCTCAGTACTACTTTTATTAGCAAACTGATGTCATTCTGCCTTGAGGACAAAGTCTGTCCAAAGTACTTAATAACTGAACTGTTCTGAGCTGTAACATTTACAAAACTAAGAAAGTTGATTTTATAATTCTTCAAAAAGGCTAGCACCACCACTCCCTGGTATTTATTCAAGACAACTGAAAACAATGTCCACACAAAAACCTGTACTTGGACATCCAAAACAGCAAAATTCACAGCAGCCCGAAGGTAGGACAACTCAAATGCCCATCCACGTATTGGAGTATTAACTCAGTAATGAAAAGGAGTGAAGCACTGACACTTACTACAACATCAAAGGACCTTGAACACGTGATGCTCAGTGAGAGAAGCCAGACCCAAAAGACCACACAGTGTGATTCCATTTATGTGAAATGTCCAGAACAGGCACATCCACAGAGACAGGAAGTGGGTTAGTGGTTGTTAGGGGCTAGGGGTGACTGTTGATGGGTATCCACATCCCCACCAGTGCCTTGGGGTGACCAGGAACCTCCACTCCTCAAGAAGACAGCAGGAGCCTGATGGGCACTGCATCTCTCTAAGGACAGGACAGAAGAAAGACCCTGAGCAGAGCCCTACAGGTGCTGCTGCTGCTATGCAGTGAGACTACGTGCCCAGGGCAGGAGCAGCTGCAAATCCTAAGTCCTCCATACATGAAAACCACCTAGAATGTCTTGTGACGTGACATGACGTAACATGATGACACAGGACATGGGAAAGTGGCTTGTTCTAAACCACCGAGGCACTGAGGGAGGGCCTGCTCACATCCTGATGGTGTCCCATCTCTGAATCCTCTCCCCGCCCTAGGAACCTTCTCAACCTACCATTGTTCCCCAAGAACAGCCCAGACAGGACATGGGCAAGTGACTTGAGTCCAAAGTCCTCACTGGTCCTGTGCAAGACAAAGCTCCCAGAGCAGACCTAACATCTGTCCTGTCTCTTTATAAATCACAGCCGTGAGGATGACTATTTTTATCCTGGGATCTTTCCAGTAAATCTCTGTACCTGGGGGTGATTCTGGGGGCCCTGACACAGGTGACATTAGGGTCCTCCTGATGTGGCCTCTCTCTCTTGGAGGCTCCCCTATCTAGGCCACACTGTTTCAAGCCACAGTACCACTGCTCATTTTGGCCTCATATTCAAGGCAAGAAAACAGCCAGAGTTCTAGCCTCTGCCTGCCAGGCCCCACCGTTCTTGGGCTGTGACCATCCGAGGATGAATGACTGAGTGGGCTCTGTGTCACTGGGGCCAATGAGCCAGAGTTAACTTTGACCAGAAAGATATGAACAGCCCTCCCCTGCAAGACCCTGTGACTAGCTCCACCATCACTGAAATCTATTTCCCCCATCTGTGAAGACATGTATGAGGGGAAAGAGATGGGAGGACCCTCCAGCACACACATTGATTGTCCTTTCCACAGGAAAACCAGACTTGCTCAGGGTCTGGGTCAGCCAGCAGGTCCACAGTTGGACTCAGGTAGGGCAATCGCACCTCTGTCCCAGCCAGCTCCGCCTCACCACAAACATCTTCCTGGGAGCCACCAACCACACCTGCACAGAACTCATGTACTCTCAACGTCCAGGAAAAAGAGCATGGCCTACATGAAGCATCCATTCCAACAGGGAGGCCAAAGCAGGCCCCATCCAAAGACAGGTGAGCAAGAGCCACTGACAAGAGGTCCTAGGCTTTGTCATTCTGCCAACCTGCCCAGAAGTCGTCAGAGATCTACAGACGATACCCAGCTGAACTACCTGACTCCCAAGGACTCAACACAAAGCAGGACCAGAGTAAAGGTGCACTGATGTCTCCAGAATACATACAGCTCTAGCTGGCTTTCCTAAGGAGGAAGGAGCCATCATTCCAGTGCCCAGCAGCTCTGCACCTTTTGGGTCTGCCTGTCAGCAGTACCAGGCCTTCCTAATGTGGACAAGCCTAAAGAGAGAAGCTCTTACCCAGCTGGAGGTCCCAAGACACTTCCTGAAGAGGCACCTGTCTCCAAGGGCACAGGCAGGTCCACAGCTGCTGGGCACCTTTCCCACGCAGCACTTCCATGAGGCCACAGATGCCCAAGGTGCCATACACTGCACAAGTGAAACCTGTGTGCTAGGCTCATCACTATGAGCCAAGAGCACACGGTCAGGCTGTCAGCAGATGACTAAGGTGCTGAGGGAACTTCGATATCAGCCTGGGCAAAGAGCATCTCCCAGGTAGAGGGGGTGCCCTGAGGTATGGCAGATAAGCAGAAAAAAGCCACGTGGAAGGAAAGGACAGGGCTCCAATGAAAGAAGGGATGTGAGCAGGCAGAAGAGTCCTCGGTCACCTGGGAACTGGTAGGATGCAGGATCAGGGAGGGGCAGGGGCAGAGGCTGGCCTCGCCTGCCTGGGTGGTGCCGCTGCGGGTGGAGAGGGAAAAGGAGGAGGAGGCAGGCCAAGGGGGATCCTTGGCCCCAAGAAGCAGGCTCTGGGGCCTAGACAAGCACATTGGGCTATTTTTAGGCTCCCATTGGCTTTGTTTCCTCTCCGGTTCTTAAGTAACAGGAGGCAGGGTTGCACTTGCCAACCCGGCACCTGGTCAAAGCCACAGAAAGCTGCTGGGAGGTCTCTCAAGACCCAGGATATGTGTCCCTGCCAAAGCCAGGCGTTTGGCAATCAGTTAGACTCACTACACCCTCTTGGAGCAGGGCTGAGCCCAACAAGACGAGCTCCAGATAGAGGCGACAGTATACCAGAAGCAGATGGTTGCGCAGCCTGCGGTCAGCTTTTTCCAAACCCTGCCAAGGCTGGGACCAAGTGTTCCTTTAAACAAATTCTGCCCCTGTCACATCGCAGGAGCCACATGGGGCTAATGACCACCCTAAGCTACATGAGAGTTTCCATGCAGGGAGCTTCTCCTGTGTGCCCAACAATACAGCACAATGCTCAGATATGTCAATGATCCCCAAACACCCACAAGGCTAGGCACTGCCACTTGATGGTGACAGGAGGAAGAAGAAGGGAGGAGAAGTAATGTGCCCAGGGTACTCTCCACCACCAGCCTCCTCCAAACCACACTTCCAACAGAGTGTTGAAGGCCACATGAGGATCAATCGGGGCTGTTCTGGAAACCAGAATAAAAACTCTTACACTGTGTGTTTGGATCTGCTGGGCTCGCTCACCAGAACCAGGAGGTATTTTCTGAACTTCAAAACCTATGTTTTAAGGAAGTCATTAAGTCTTAGGAAATGGTTAGCCATCTGGAATTCTTAGCCAGTGGATACAACAACCAGGTGGAAGAAGTTTCCTAGGAACAGAAAGCAGCTGGACTTACTACCCAGTCAGCCTGCAGGACAAATGCCAGAGGACTTCAGATGTGGGAGGAACAGAAGAAGTCAAAGGATATAACTCCTCACCTTTCACTGTGCAGACAGAATTCTGGAAAGACGTTCCACCAGGGCAAAGGAAAGGAAAGCTGGGCGCAGGCCCTACATGTGCAAGTCCTAGTCCTAGGAGAGCAGAATAGCAGTGGAGGGAGCACTTCTGAACTCACTGTAGAAGGCCAGCATAACCAGACACCAAAACCAAAGGTGGTACAAGAAAGGAAAATCACTAACCAGGACATAAATGCAAACATCCTCAACAAGACAGGAACAAACCAAAAACCCCAACATGTGTGGGAACACACACCATGAGCCCAGTGGGATTTATCCCGAGTATAGATGGACAGCTCAACAAACCTCCATCCCGTAACAGGCCACAAGGAGAAAAACCATGTGATTGTATCAGCAGATGCAGAAAAGGCTTTTAACAAAATCCAACACCTGTTCATGATAAGGATTCTCATGAAAATAAGAAGTGAGGGGAACTCTGTCAACTTGAGAAAGAACCTACAGAGGTCATCATATTCCATGGCAAGAAACCTGAAGCTTTTCTTGCTAAGATCAGGAACTGGGCAGGATATCCCCTCACCCTTGCTTTTTAACACCGTATTGGAAGTCCTAGTTAATGAAATGAGATAAGAAAAGTAAATGCAAGGTGTGAATATCAGGAAGAAACAAAACTGTTCACAAGTGATATTAACATCTATATAGAAAAATCTGAAAAAAATTAACAAAAACACTGGAACTAATAATACACAATTACAGCAAGGTTACAGTATAAAGGTATTATTAACAGGCAAAGGTCAGTTGCTTTCCTATAAACCAGCAGTGAACAAGTGAAATTTGAAATTAAAACGACAATATTACTTATTATCAGCATCACAAAAGGAGAGAAATACTTGGGTATAAATCTAAAAATATGTGCAAGATCTATGAGGAAAACTACAAAACTGATGAAAGAAGGCAAAAAACTAGATGAATGGAGATATGATCAATGTTTGTCGATGGAACGAATCAATATTGTCAAGATGTCAGTTCTTCCCAACTCGACCTACAGATTCAATGCAGTTGACGCACTGATTCTAAAGTTTACATGGAGGCAAAAGGTCCAGAATGGGCAAAACAATATTGAAGGAGCGGAACAAAGTCGGGAGGGCCGACACTACCCAAATTCAAGACTTACTCTGAAGCTGCAATAATCAAGACAGTGTGTATTGATGACAGACACATAGATCAATGGAACAGAACAAAGAGCATAGAAACAGACCCCCCACAAACATAGCTGACTGATCTTTGACAAAGGAGCAAAGATGGTCTTTGCAACAAATGGTTGCAGGATCAACTTGACCTTCACATAGAAAGAAATGAATCAAGACACAGACCTTACTTACATCCTTCACAAAAATTAACAGACAGATCATAGACTTAAATGCAAAACACAAAACTATAAAACTCATTCTAAGATATTCTGAGAGTAAACCTAAGTGACTTAGGTTTAGCAAGGACTCTTAAATACACCAAAAGCATGATCCAGTGAAAGAAGCTGTTATATTGTTTCTAAGAAACAGGAAACATCCTCTTTCCCTATCTCCTGCATCCCTGAATTGATCCCCAAACTATGATTACGTGATTTATTCTATTTCCCTAACATAATAAGAAATATAGAATCTAGCTCAAAAGTCAACACCCCTTTGGACAGCCTGCTCTAAGCTGGTGACACCGGGGAGGAATAAGACTAAACAGTGGTGAGAACTCTTAGGGAGGTAACATCCACAGGACCAGCCGATGGAACCAGGTGGAACCTAAGTGGTTTTGGTCTCAACAACTGGGTATGTGGCAGATAATGAACTAAGATGGAAAGAGAAGGACCTGTTAAAAGATCTGGTCTTGAATCCACATCAAATAAATAGAGCCTGCATGGCAGCTGTGTGCCCACAATCAGCAGAAAAAAAACCCGGTAGTAAGGTGAATAGGGAGTCTTGAGCAAAGAAATGCATTTCAAGCTATGAACATAGATATCCTGGGCAGAAGAAGCAGTGAGACCAGAGGTTCAAGGCCAGGGCCCAAGGAACTTTGGTGTCAAAAGGTGGGGCTCAGTGATGGAGACTGTGGTGCAGCCCAAAGACCCATGGAGAATGCTGCCCCTAATCCCAGCCTTGCCAAGAAAAGGGACTTGGGGGCTGGGTCACATGCTGCCAGGAAGGCAGCAAGAGAAAGATGCCACTCAGTTGGACAGTGGATGGGGTTTCCTCTACACCCTATTGCCCACCTGGCACCAGCTACACTACACACACACACATGCAGGACATGGAAGGAGGGACTGCCTCAGAAGGAGCCCCAAGTGCTCCCTGAGAGCTCATCAGGTGCCCAGGGACACAAAGAAAGCAGGCAATTACCTTTGTGCAGCCGAGGGCTGAGAAAGAAAGATACTGCAATGTGCTACCTCTTTCTCTGAGAGCACAGAGCAGGAGTTAGACCTGCTCCTCCAAACTGGCCCTTGAGAAAGGAGGGAAAGTATGGCCAGGAAAGGGTGGGGAAGAGATAGGAGAACAGAGCAGGGAGAACTTCTGGGTGATGTCAGCTGCCCTGGCCAAAGGGCTCCTGGAGGGAGCTAAGGAGGACTTCTTTTAGTGACACCACATGCCTGGCTCAGGCCAGGCTGGGGCAAGAATGGCTGAGCAGGGGCAGCCCCAGTGGGGATAAGCTGGATCCCACGGAAAGAGACGAGCGGCGGGTCCAGGAGGAGGAGGAAACACAGGGGACTCATTAGCCACGGGGGCATGGAGCGATGGCACTCACTGTGTATTCTGCATGCTTTTTTCCATACCATTTCATCCACTTCCTGAACTCTCGGTCCATGGTCTGCAAGGGAACAAAATTGGACAGCCCATCAGAAACCCAGGACAGCTAGCGAGGCAGAGGAGGCCCCCTCCACATGCTCAGGTAGGCGGCCTGTGGCTTCTCGAGGCCTGTCCACCCCTTAGTCCCCCTCCTGCTCTGACAGATAAAAGCTGAAACCACCAGTCTACACTTCCTCCACCCAGACAACCCATGAGCAGCAGCCCCAGGAGGATTCTGGGTGTCCCATGGATGGCAAACTGTGGGGCCTGTGGCAGTTCCCAACCTCCAGGGAACCTGAGGCCAACAAAGTCCAAACCACAAATGTTTCTGTGAGACAAGATGATGTTCAGACCCATCCACTCCCCACATTGGGGACAAGGAGGCTGTAGCATCCCGAGGAACAGAAACACACTCATATGGGCCCAAACTCACATTGGAGACCAAGGAGCCCCCAGAGTCCCTGCCTGGATGCCCCTCTGCCCCCGCATCCCAGCACACACCTCCCCTGCCCATGGTTAGAGGCAAATAAATGTGAGAAAGAAAAGAGACGCAAACATGAGTCCCCAGAACAGCTCACCTCCGCGTACTTGGCTGGGATGTCAGCTTTCTCGACTCCGTAGTGATGTTTGCAGTTGGTGGCCGCGGCGACCTGCAGCACGACCTGGCCCACTCCTTCAGAGAAGGGAGAGGGTACTGTCACAGATGTAGCACCACTATGGGGGCGGGGGGGCAGGGTGTGAGAGGCCAGGTGGGCGATGGCCACAGGGGTAACAGGCAGAGCCCCTAGGCTCTCTATGAAGGCACAAGCACTGTCTGCAGTGCTGAGGAAACTCAATGACCTAGACTGAGCTGAACTTCCTTCCACTAGGGAATGGCTGTCACACTTCGGCTCCCACAATGGGAATCGTTCTTGGTCTACAAACAGATGTGACATGAACTCTCCCGACAGATATAGCCCGTGAGACTGATGCCTTGGTAAGGCTCCCATCCACCTTAAATCCACACCACAGCAAGGCTCGCCAGACCTGACAACGCCTTGAGAACACCATCAATGCTTGTCATCGACTAGGTTTAAAAAGAGATTGGAGGTGGCAGGAGAGCCCCCAGAGAACAGAAATGGGGTCTCCAAAGCACTGCCACTGGTGGCATTGCTGTGCAGCCCAACAAGCAGGCCAAGCAGCTGACAAACAGGTTGTCTGAGTCCAGGCAAGGGGCACTGTGTGCCAGTGTGCAGCACCGTGTGCCTTAAGCCAGCAACCTCTCCTCCCACAAGAGGTCGCCTGTGCGTTTCAAATAATGTGTTACAAGCACCTCAATTTTCCGTTTTGAATAGTGTCTTCAAATAATAAAAATAAGCATACTGTTTAGAAACACGGGTAAATGAAGGCCCACAGGTAGAGGTCATGAGAATCCCTGCCGGGGTCAATGGAGGTGGTGAGAGCCAGGCACAAGAAGACAGGATGTTTTCAAAAATCATCAGCTTTTCCATTTAAGAGAGAACTTTAACAGCCTTCTAGATAACTGGCTTTTGAACCACATGCATTCCAATTAAGATATAAACTGTGGGCTTGAAAGGGACTTAAACTAAGGATGATGCCACCAAAGAAGTCATGCTGTCCCAGAGTGCTGAGGACACGTGTGCCTGTTCCAGACAGGGCTTTGAAGTCTGTAAGTGCAAACCTGTTTAGAAAAAAGGTCACATGGGCATAGCAGACACCCCAGAGGAGGGCTGTACAGAGGGTTCCTAGTAGAACAGTCTGATGTTTGACAGGCAGTCACATAATCAGCCCCGTCACCCCGATCAAAACATGCTACCCAGGAATCAACCAGCCTGATGTCTATTCATTCTATAAAGCTCATCTGTGCACACCCGCCAGGCCCCCATGGATGTCCTGCTAAGACAGGACCTTCCCCTAGGAGCCTCCACTGGTTCTGAGGATGTCCCATAACAAAGAACTAAGAAGCTGGCCCTGACTGGTGTGGCTCCATGGGTTGGGCGTCATCTTGCAGACCAAGAGGTTGCCAGTTCAATTCCAGGTTGGGGAACAAACCTGGATTGCAGGCCAGGTCCCTAGTTGGGGCGTGCAAGAGGCAACCGATCAATGTTTCTCTCCCTTTCTCCCTCCCTTTCCCTCTTTCTAAGAAGAAGTAGGGGGCTCTTGGGGCTAGAGAATGCTGTGATGCCCCCACCAGGCCTTGAGAAACAGGAAAAAAAGGGGCTTGGTTGAAGTCTGTTAAGATGGAACAATTTCCTCCATCTCTGGAGGAGCCAGGGTCTCTACACGAAGGTTGGCTGGGGCAGTGGGTGTGAGGGAGGACCTGCCATGTCCAGAAACCCCACACTCTGGACTTTTCATGGAGGAAGTACGGGGACTTGGAGAGCATGACCCCAGGAATGCCTGCCCCACACTCACCACTTCCCAGGTCCACAAACAGGTCATCCTCTGTCATCTTGATTTCGTCAATCATCTGTGCGACCAGGTCGAATGAGGTCTCCCCATACACCTCCGGGGAGAAGGGTTCGTAGTTGTTAAGCTTCTCAGGGTCTGTCACTGAGTGGTTGTAAACCTGCTGCAGGATGTGCCGCAGGAGCCCATTGGATGGCCGCGTATTCAGCTTCATAGGCTGCGTGGTTCCCTTCCACTGCAGACATCAAGGAGAGTCCAGAACACATCACACAGGGGACAATGCACCCTACCACTTCAACACCAGGTTACTGCTCTTTATTGAAAAAAAGTGTGCACATATGTATATGAGTGTGTGTATATATGAGCATGTCTGTGTACAAGCCTGTGCGTGTATAAGAGTATGCATACATGTGTAGGTGTGCATGCGAGTATGTGTGTGCATGCCTATGGGTGAGTACTGGTGAACAGCACACCCAACAATGCACAAAATGCTCACTGCCTGGGCCATGGTGCTGCTGTGCCACCTCATCGGACATCAGGACTGTTAGCCTGTCAACTCTGGAACCCTGGCCTCAGAATGGCTGTCTTACTAAAAATCTACCTGGGAGAAGAAATGGGCCTAAAGCCGCACCCCTTGGCCTTGGTCTCCCCCACTAGGGATCAGGTAACGAGACGGGCAATGGGGTCAAGAACCACAGTTGGGTCCTAGATGAGAAGACAGGCCTGAGGGAAGTGCAAGGCTACCTACCAGCTGATGGATGCTGTCAATGGCCCGGTTGTACTTGTCACAGAGCCTCTGCATGCTTTCGAAGCTGAAAAGGCAAAAGGAAGGTGCTGGTCACTGCCAAGTTCAGAACAGGCCACCAGGAGGGGATGGCATGTGAACAGGTAACTCAGGGTCAAACAGAGCCTGACTCCTACCCAGAGGTCACAGGGCACCAAAGAGTACCTCACATGGGCAGCAAGGCTGGGCTGAGAAGTTTTGGGCTGAGGTGGTAATAGCTAAGATGTTGTATCATGTGCTTACAGACCAAATCGGAGGTCAATTGTGTGCTCACCAGGCCTTAGGTAAGAAAAAGGGTTCACAAAGCCATTCCTAGAGCCCCACAGGGAGTGACACCCAGATCAGACCCTTACCCCACACTCAGTCAGGCAGGCTCCCAGGGCCTTTCCTTCCCTGGCTGGATCCAGTGGGCCTCCCACCCTCGGCCCTGACTCAGATGGGCACTGAGAGCACCCACAGGCTCTGCTGGACCATGCCCAACACCCTGACTCTGCAGAAAAAAGGGCAGCACCTACCCCCTTCACACTGACATCACTTGTGTTTATTAAAACTTTTTAAAAGTTTCCAGCACTTTCAAAGATATGAGCAGCATGTGTTAGATATCTAATGAGAGTTTGGGGGAGTTTTTAAGTGAAACTAAATTCTCCCAAATATGATCAATTTTATTTCAGGTGTTAATTTGCAAAGAAATCCTCTAACTCAGGGGTTCTCACCTGGGGTGGTCATGCCCCTAAGAAGCACTGGGCAATGTCTCCAGACATCCGTGGTTGTAATGACTGAGGGTGCTCCTAGCATCAAGTAGGTGGGGGCCAAGGATGCTCAGCATCCCACAGTGCCCAGGACGGTTGTACAGAGTGACCTGGCCCTGATCCACAATGCTATAGAAGGGAGGCTCTCTCTATGCCTGGGAGATGTTTGGTGACATCGGCTGAGTAATAGGCTCCTCCGAACCCAGCACACAGAGCTATCACTCTCCACACGCATCTTTGATACCCACCCACCCCTCATCCTCAGTCCTAGACTTATTGAGTTTACAGGTACTTCCCCTCCCAACAGAAGTAACAGATTCAACTAAAACCAGAGCCGACACAACAGGATTGCAACTTCCTTGGATGGCAGCTGCCGTTGAAAAAGCTAGAGACATCAAGGGCAGGACAGAGCAGCAACCGCAAAAACCTGAAGAATTCTCCAAAGGATAGTGACCGTGACCAGAAACATCAGAAAGTCAATAACCCAGGAGAAACAAGCTCTAGCACATTGCAGAGGACTAACTGCACACAGAGGACGGGGGGAGGTGACAAGAGGTTCCAAAGGGGACAGTATGCTCCTAGGGGACAGAAGCCCTCCTGGCTCTCTGGCCCTGAGTCCATCTTGCAGGTGGGAGAATGACTCAGCAGCAGGTCCTGGGCTTGGGCTCCCACTTTGTGAGGCCTCAGGGAAAAGACGCCGCACTATTAACTACTCTGCATTTTAGTTCCTGTGCTCCAACTTTCACATCACCCCTTCAATCCAACCACAGTGACCACTCGCAGCCTTTGACCACCCATGGGAGATGTTCTCCTGCAAGAATAAGCAGACAGCCCTGGCTCGTGTGGCTCAGTGGATTGAGCGTCAGCCTGCAAACTGAAAGGTTGCCAGTTCCATTCCTGGAGAGGGCACAGCCTGGGCTGCAGGCCAGGGCCAGGTCCCCAGTTGGGGGCGTGTGAGAGGCAACTGATTGATGTTTCTCTCCTACATTGATGTTTCTTCCCCTTTCCTTCTCCCTCCCTCTCTAATTAAATAAAATCTTGAGGAGGGGGGAAGAGAATGAGCAGACACACAAGCTCAGAGCACCTGGACTATTTCTCCACCCTGGCCCCAGACTGTCCCTTGCTTACAAGAAAACAGTCTCCCTGGAAAGACACCATCAGATTGGCCCCACTGCTCTCTGCCAGACTCTGACATCCTTCCAGTGTTTTCTAAGCTGATTGAACATGAAGGGAAGAACATCAAATACACACCACAGGTGTCTTGTAGCAAAAGCATTTCTAAAGCCTTTGCTGCTGTAGGCCCTGCACACAGCAGTCAACCCCTTATTAAAGGTGTGCTTCAGTGACTATGCAACTAACACGCAGGAGCCAAAGCCTCTACATACCCTCACACCACGGTCAAAGAGGACTTTTTCATGGGGCCCTCAGCAAGGTTGGTGCCCTGGGCAAGGAGAGTGCAATGCCCTTCTTTTGACAACACCAGGTAACAACTATTAGATTGGGAGGAGAGCGAGAGGTGAGAGGACAGAACCAGGAGCTGACAAAGGTGGAAAATGCTGACCTGCGGACCAAGCAGGCCTCCAAACACAAAAGTGAGATTAAGTCAGGTACGCCTGGGTGTCAGGCCCTATGTGGGGCTCCTAGGCTCCTCTGGGCCATGTTCTTCATCAAGAGCAAGATACCTAAGCCCACAGACAGCACCACCATTTCGTGGTGCCAATTTCGAGCCTGCCAAGAGCTAAAACAGCCACGAGCCTGGAATGTCATCTTTCTTTCTCAAAGGAAAACAAAACAAATTCCAAGCGGGTATTCCACGGCCAGCCTCGCCCTCCTCCACCCACAGGACTCTCCTCTGAGATCAGGATGTGCCTGCAGGAAATTGCTGGATGAGGCCAAAGGACTGGGCATGCAGTTACTGAGTTGGACTGGGGCTAGCCAAGGCCCAGAGCTCCACAGGCCAAGCTAGCAGTGGCTCTTGGTAGGAAGGTTGGCTGCTGGAATCACCTGCTATAAAAACAGTGACTACTAACCCAGAGTGATTTCACACAGATCAAATCCTGTTGCCATGATGTGGCAATCTCAATTATGTCCTCACTCTGACAGTCTCTGCCAATATCTGATAAAAATTTCCTACCAAAATGGCTCCACAGAGACTACGGTCAACTCTGAAATGAAACTTCAGATCAGTCTGCACCATCGAAGAAGAACTAGTTATAGGCTGTATCCCCACCATGTGCTCAGCTAGCGGAGAAGCAGCTCGGATCGAAGTCCGCTTACCTTTTGGTGTCATAGTCAATTAGGACATAATTCTCCATTGCAAGCTTGAGGTCTGGGATTTCCTCACAGACCCATCTGAAATCCAAAAGCAGAAACAACAATGACAATGATTATTAAGGCTTGACATTTCTCTCAACTTTCTTAAGCACGTTTATTCCCAAATATAAAAAGAAAACATCCTCATTACTCAACTCACAATGTGAAAGAAAAGGGAGGCACTGCTTCAAAATAAATACTGTCAAGTTTATGATGAAGTTGTAAATTATGCAAATTTTATGTAGCTGCAAGGTCAAGCAATGCTGGCTTGGAAGCTACATGGATTTACATGTTACAGGGTGAAGGAAACCAATCAGCTCAAATCAGACAGATTTAAAAGCAGTGTACTAACTAGAAATGAAAGAACTATTATTGAAGAATTAACTATTCCATGACAATGGGGCTTCTTCAAGAGACACATTGCAAGAAAAGAGGAGATGAGGGGGAAATCTACAGATTAAAAGAGAAAAACATATCAGCCAATCCCAAGGCATAATAATAACCCTTATTGGATCCTGACACAAATCTTTAAAAACATCATAAAAGCAGTTATCACTACAGATTGCACAGAGAATAAAAGACAAAGCAAGTATATGATGAAAAATGGTGTGCCAATAAATTCAACAACTTAGATGAACAAATTCCTTGAAAGACAAATTACCAAAACCGACATGAGAAGAAACAGAACATCTGAATAGCCCTATCCAATTAAAGAACCAGGCCAGATGGCTTCGCTGGTGAATCCTATCAGACATTTGAGAAGAAACAGCACCAATTCAAACAAAATGTTGCCAGTTTTATGAGGCCAACTTACCTTGACACCAAAACCAGAGGAAGACAAAGCCTTGTCAAGACATTACAAGAAAGAAATATACAGACCAGTATCCCTTGTGAACAGACAAAATATCCTTCAAAAATATTAGTCAAATGAATTCAACAACACACCTTGATCAAGTGGCGTTTATCCCAGGAATGAAGTTATTTAACACTAAAATTAATCACTGCCGTTAACCTCGTTATTAGAATAAAGGAGAAAAAATAGTACAGTCATCTCAACAGATGCAGAGAGTGCACGTACAAAATTAAATTCCTACTCAGGATGAAACTCTCAGGAAACTAGAAATGGGGAGAGCCGTCCTCAACCTAATAAAGACATGGGGTCAGGTGTGAAGCTATTGTCTCTGGGCAAGAAACTCATCTTTGGCTCCACCTTATCTGCTGACTCCATTCTGGGCTCTGCAGGGGATTGGGGGGAGGGGGCACAAGGAGACTGGAGAAGGAAACAGGAACAGCTCTTTCTGTCCCTGGGTCCCTGGGTCATGTAGTAAGATTTCCTCACACAGCATGAAACATTACTTCTTGTAACAGCTGCTCAATCCAGCTGGCAGTTTTCTTCATTATGAGCCCTACTCCAGTCGCCCCCAAACACACACACAGACCACACTCCCATCTCAGAGGTCTGGCTGCCCTCCCCTCAAGACCCATTAACAAGTTCACAGTCACCAGGGCCAGCTGGGCAGTTCACATGTCACCTCCCAAGTGATCCCCAGACCCGAGGGTGCCTAAGTCATTGTCCCTGGGCTGCATTAGCACTCTCTCCTCCTTTGCTTACAAGTCCTTTTACCCCTAGTGAGAACCTCCTGTTGAGGAATCCTCTGATCAGCAGCACATGTGGTTTTGGGCAGGAGACCGTGAGCCTTATAGTGAACACCAAACTAGGTGCAAGACTCACACACCCAGCAGAGTGGGGACGGGTGAGGATGCCTGTAAGCCCCACTTCCCTTCAACACTGTATTATATAGACAGAGGTCCTGGCCAGTGCCACATGGCAAGAGAAACAAATGGACAGTCTTTGCTGGAAATGAAGCAGCAAAATTGTCTCTATTCACAGACACATGATTCAGTGTATAGTCTGGCCTACGAAATTTACAAAGACGCTTCTAGAATTTTAAACGTGAATTCAGCAAGGTTGCAGGACACAAGGCCAACATGCAATAATGAGCTATATTTATATATACTGGCATCAAAGAATTAAAAAAAAACTTTAAATGTCACTTAAAATAGTATTAAAACATGAACACTTAGGGATCATTTTAATGAAAGATTTGCAAGTGCTCTATTGAAAACTACAAAACATTGCTGAGAAAAGTTAAAGACAACATAAACAAACAATGTTCATGGGATCCAAGACTCAATATTGTTAAACCTCCTCCTTAAACTAAACTCCACTTCAAAGTAATCCCTATAAAAAGCCCAGCAGGCTTTTTTGGAGGAAGATACAAGTGATTGATTTTAGTGTCTGATTCTAAAATTTACATACAAAGACAGAGAATTTGGACAGCCAAAATAATCTTTAAAAATAACAGCACTGCCCTGGCTGGTGTGGCTCAGTGAACTGAGTGCTGGCCTGAGAACCGAAAGGTCACAGGTTCCATTCCCAGTCAGGACACAGGCCTGGGTTGTGGGCCAGGTCCCAGCTTGGGGGCATGTGAGAGGCAAACGATCGCTGTATCTCTCATGCATCGATGTTTCTTTCCCACTCTTTCTCCCTCCCTTCCCCACTCTTTAAAAATAAATTTAAAAAATATTTTTTCAAAAAATAAAAATAACCACTATAGCAAGACTTATGCTACCTCCTTTTGGGATTTACTGCAAATCAGTCATAATCAGGAGTGTGTGGTACTGGATGGAGGTAAACAAGTAGAGCAGTGACACTAAACACAGAATCCAGAGAGACAAACATACAAACAACAAAATTTTGACAAAAGCACCAAGGCAACTTGATGGGGAAAAGAGAGTCTTTACAACAAATAAGGCTAGAACCACTGAGTATCAGATGGGAAAAAAGATGAATCTTCACCCCCATGATCATAAACCCCATTTGACATACACCAAAATTAAGTCACAACTGATTTTAAACCTGAACGTAAAAGCTAAAACCACAGTTTCTTGAACATGAAAGACAGTACGTATCTTTGTAATTCAGGAGGCAAAGATTTCCTGGATGCGACCCAGACAACTAACCATCAAAGAATGAACTTAGTTAAAAGCTTTCACTCATCGAGGTACCATTGAAACCGCAGTCAGCTGCACTACACATCATGCAGCACCTCACCAGGCACTCACTGCCAGAATATGTCAAGAATTCTTACAATTTAGGGGGAGACAAACAGCTCAGTCTCAAAAAACAACAAAACTTGTTCTACAAGCAAAGAAAGTAGCGCTCCCTGGAGAAATGACTGATTCTAAAGGTGCAATGTGGGAAACTCGGGACGACTCTGGAGCATCCTGTGGTTCCAGAAAGTGAAGCTGTGCTCAGAATATGCTGGGGCAAGTCAGAGGGGCATGGGACAAACTTGAAGAGCCCCCAGTAGGTGGCCAAAGTTGAAAACAACCCAAACACATCCATTACGTGGTAGATGGGTGAATAGGATAAAGGAACTATGGTCCCTCCTACAACCACCCACTCCTCAGCAATAAGAAGGAAAAGCTACTGGTACATACAACGGAGAATCTCAAAACTGTGCATTCAGTACATGCTGTACAATTCCACGTAAGTAAAACTTTAGAAAATGCAAAGTAACTCACAGTACCAGAAAGCAGATCAGAGTTGCTGGGGACAGAAGTGAAGGGGGAGATGGATTACAGGGGCCATGAGGAAATGTGTGGGACAGAGATGTCTGTTGCCATGACTGCTCTGCATGGATATGTGTACAGCCATCCCACTCAGACTACACAATTCACACATGCGCAGTTTCTGTGCCTCAGTTGTAACTCAATTGCATTTTTAAAAGTAGTGATATGAGAAAGAGCACCCTCTACTACTTCTGTGTATGTTGGAAATTCTCCATTATAAAAGGGGCCCTGACTGGTGTGACTCAGTAGGTTGAGCACCAGCCTGCAAACCAAAAGGTCGTGGGTTCGATTCCCAGTCAGGGCACATGCCTGGGTTGCGGGCCAGGTCCCCAGTTGGGGGCATGCAAGAGGCAACTGATCAATGTATCTCTCATACATCAGTGTTTCTCTCCCTCTCTTTCTCCCTCCCTTCTCTTCGATGTAAAAATAAAAAAATAAAATCTTTTTTAAAAAAAGAAAAGCAAAAGGGAAGACAGAAAAGACTGAGGTAATGGCCCATTTCTGCCAATGAACAGAGCTCATCTGTGGGGACAAAGAGGGAAGAAGATGAAGTTGCTCTGAGACTTAGGACATGAGGCACAGCAACCACTGCCAGCCTGGGAGAGGACCAGGCCAACTGGAGATCCCCAACAAAAGTCAGGCTTAACAGCTTCAAACTGGTCTGACTCCCCACACTGTAGGATGAGAAGACACCCCACTTAGCAGAGAAAAACCCAGTGGAGAAGCTGACTGCCATGGAACACCCTCAGGGAGTGGACAAGAACCAGACTGTCTGCTCAGAGCCCTCCCTCTCTCAACCACAACACTCCCACCTCCTAACCAGCAGCCTCTTTAAAAATAAATAAATAAAATTAAGCAACCAGTAACACCAACTGAATGATTTATGGATTAGACCAGAAAAAAAAGTAGATCCCAAATCTCAATAATGGCACCAGGTCAGGCCCACCATGCTAAATCCACAAAATCCATTTCACTCAGTTTTCCAAACAACCTTGAAAGGAGCCTCTGCTCAGCCCCAAGAGCAAACCAAATCAACCAGGGGAGCCACAGGGACTATTAAGTCACCAGTTCCCAGGAGGCAGGGTGGGGACGTCCAACCTGACTCTTCCACACACACCAAAGCCTGGCCCTACCATGAGCTGCTGCAGGTTCACGTGGATGTCATAGCATGTGACCAAGGTGGTGGCTACATGGCTTAAGGATGTTAGGGAACAACAGCAACATGCCAGTAAACACACACGTGGGCTTATCAAGGGAACTGAGGAAGAATGGGGTTTCCAAGCATGGGTTATGCAAGGCAAAAAGCAGCTACTGTCATCCCTCAAGTTTGTTCCAGACCCTCAATCCAGTATGGGGAAAAGGTCCATGAGAGACAGAGTGAAGGGTACCTTCCTCCTGGTTTTGTCAAGGTTGTCACTGATATACCCTGTGCTCTTCCCTGCACTGTCCTGGATTGGGCTCTTGGAGGGCTCCCAAGGGTACTGAGGGAAAATCAGTCCATCAAGGGGCTGTGGCTGAATCAACACCAAATCCAACAGGTAGGAGACAGAGAGAGATAGAAGAGAGAGTAAAACAAGGTGAAGAGGGAAGGGAACTTTCCTTGTCCATCACCCTCCACAGGAAGCTGAAGCTCATAGAGGTACCAGGACCTATCCAGGCCACACCCAGACGACCTGAACTCCTTTGACCAAGCTCTAACACCCACCCACTTCTCAAGTCTTCTCAAGAGGTGAAGACAAGAAGGAACGGACTGGCAGAAGGGAGGGGCCACTGGAAAAATAGAAATGGGTCCTGGCCCCAGGCCAGACCCACCCCACATGTGCCACACTCACCGGATGGTCTCAATGATTTCATGAGCAGCATCATGGTGTTTGTCCTGAAAGATAAAATGACAGCATTAAGAGCTGACCGAGAGGTTCCTCTACCCTCCACTGCAGGTGGGTTGGTCATCTTGGGGCCCAGGGACCACAGGAGTCAGGCACAGCAGCTCCTGGGCTTTCCCATCTCTGCATTTCCAAACTCACAGAGCTCCCAAGCCCCGCACCCAGGCAGGACCTCCCAGAAAGCCCAGCCATGGCACTGGGGTGCTGTCCTGGAACGCCGCCCTACTTGGGACATGCTGGCCTAGGGGAGGACCTGTTCTTACAGTGCTCTTTCCTCAGCAGGCTGCTGGGAAGAGACAGAGTCTATGTCCCCTTTGTGCCAGTGCCCACTGGCACTTCTCCTGGGTGTTCCCATGGCCTGGATGCCACAGACCTGGCTTTGAGTTACTGAACCTCCCGACCCTCCATTTCCCCATCTGTAAAATGGGAAATGCCAATAACAACCAGCATGAGATCGTGTGTGGCCGTCCTCCTGCCTGAATGAAGACACCTCCTACCACTTCCACTGCCCGCCAGGACTCTGCTCACTGTGTGTGTGTTTTCATGGCGGTGGGGGCGTGTTCATCAGGGCTTCTTCCTCAAAAGGAAGCTCAGGAGTCGCTCCAGGTCTTTCACCAGGGTGTGGGCAAGCTAACCCAAAACCTCACCGAAACCAGGATCAGGAAGCACCAAGTGGCCCCCGTCTCTGTCCTTCTCTCATGTAAGCACTATGCCTTCTGCATTGTGGTGAGGGTTAATACAGTCCTAAGTGCAAGTGGGTCAGCAAAGAGGACTGGCTCAAGAAAATGGGCTTGGAGGGAGAGGCCTGCCAACAGCTGCTCTGTGACAGTAATGATGCCTCTTAGCCCAGGCCACCATTTCCACTGCTTTACAACAGGACAGTGACCACAGTAGAGTACCTCACATGTTTCAGCATTCAATTATAGAATCAAAACAGCTTTTTACATACCCTTGAGTCCTAAGCATTATTTTTTAAATAATAGCTCTATTGAGATATAATTTAGATAGAATGGAGCTCACCTGTTCAAGTACACAGTTCAGTGGTTCTTAGTAGTCAGTGCTGTGCAACCACTACACTAATTCTAGAATATTCTATCACCCAAAAAGGAAGCTCCACCCCCATCAGCATTCATTCGCCAGCCCCCTCCCAGCCTCTGACAACCACTAACCCACTTCCTGTCTCCATGGATTTGCCTCTTCTGGACATTTCACACAAATGGAACCATATACTACATGGCCTTTTGTGCAATGCTTTATTTTTAAAGGCAAAAGAAAAACCATCTTTCTAGTATTCAGGATGATGTTTTCCCACTTACAAAGAATCAAGCAACAAATACTAAACTGCTATCATTTAGACAAGGTGGGGGCAAGATGAAATTATATGAGGTCTGTCCAGAAAAAGTTCAGTCATTGTTAATATAACAGGAACAGTTTGCATGACATCAATGTAACCCGGCAGCCAAGGAGAGTAGACTGGGATCCACGTATGTGAATAATTACAACTTCGTGGCACTAGTCAGTGGGGACAGTAGACACCATTGAGTGAGCATGTGTACTGTGTAGCCGTTGCATTAAAAATGACTGAGCGAGTAGAGCAACAAATCTGCATGAAATTTTGCATTAAGCTTGAACACTCTATCATAGAAACTATTCGGATGATTCAGAAGTCTGCAGCTATGAGGCAACTGGTGATTGGCAGCTTCATCACAATAACGTATCACTTCTTGTACAGAGATTTTTTGGGGAAACATCAAATTACCCAGGTGACTCAGCCCTCTACAGCCCGGATTTGGTGCCCTGTGACTTCTGACTTTTCCCAAAACTAAAATCATCTTTGAATGGGAAGAGATTTCAGACCATCGACGAGATTCAGGAAAATACGATGAGGCAGCTAATGGCAATTGGGAGAACTGTGTGAGGTCCCAAGGTGCCTACTTTGAAGGGGACTGAGGCATCACTGCCGAATGTACAATGCTTTTTGTATGTTGTATCTTCTTCAATAAATGTGTCTATTTTTCATATTACATGGCTAGATACCTTCTGGACACACATCGTACATCTACACAGAAACTCATATGTAAGCATTCACAGCACCATGATTCACAATCACCAAGAGAGCAATGCAGCTGGCAGCTGTCACCAGGCCATGGCCCTCACTGAATTAACTATCTTGGCCCAAACATACACGCCAGCCTGCAAAGACACAAGAGTCTGGAATTTGGTCTCTGTTATGAGATGAACTGATGAGTTCTCAGCTTTAAAACCAAAACAAAGGAAAAGAAAACTTGACAACTGTACCGTCTGAGGTCTCACAGAGATCCTTTTAGGGCAGGGCCAGTTTCCTCACACAGTACTGAGAGGTATAACTTTAGAAGCCCTGGTCACTATCAATGATCAGAAGATCTCATGGCCTCTTGACCATGGATTCTTCTTTCTTCTCCACAGGCCGTTGGAGGAGAGAGATGTCAAATGCCTACCAGGAAAGGTCAGACTGGGAATAGCCCCAAAGAATCCTTGGATTGATAGCTCAGCTCTCCTCTTGTTTTGCAGGGATACCCCCTCATACTCCCTCCTGCACCACAGGAGCCCTGGACTGATGGGCCAGCCCTTGTCTAATTATGCAAGGACACCTCCTCATACCCCCACCCCTGCATTTCAGGACCCCTGGACACTGATTTGACAGCCCAGCCCTCTGCTCATTACGCAGGGACACCCCTTCACTGCCTCCTTCATTGCCCACATTCCCAGCCCCACGTGGCCCATGGCAGGAAGTTCTATTTGACTGATCCATGCACTTCTCACTTCTTGTACTAGAGCACCCAAAAGAAGTAGCTGAGAGAGGTTCTTCCCATAACGATCTGTCTGGCAGAATATTGACATCTGGGAAAGCTGAGTGGTGGGTATCTGGGGTTCACCAAGTCCCCTTCTTTGAGGAATATGTGAAAAGATTCACAATAAGCACAACTGTTTCATTTTAAACTTTGCACTGCACGAGAAGCCTTCATCATGCCCTGAGATGACACCAAACTGTCTCTTATGGTACCACTCACCTCCCCAACTCATGTGTGAGGCCTGTGGCTTATTCTTCCAGATGCTAACCCTTGCATGCTCAGGGGCTGCGTGGAGGGGGTGCAGACAAAGGGAGGGAGGGTGAGTGTGGGGACCCTTGCTGTCACTTTCAGCAGGTGCCCAGCCTCCTCCTTCACCAGAAAGATAAACTTAAGAACAGCACCCACAACAAGAACTCAAGGTCCAGCCACAGGTGGGGATGTGACTCCAGCTCTGTCACCAACTGTTCCCCTATCTCCCTCTGAGGAGTTTAGACAGAAGGGTCTCTCAGATCTCCGGCAGGAGTCCACCATTCTGAACACTCAGCCCTGTTCTTTCCAAGTCTGCACGACTTGGACTTCTAGAGTCTGTGTGCCCAGAGTACACAAAGCGAGAGGCAGAGACAAGAGATCAACACTAGGGGCCCACAATGGGCACAATAAATTTGCTGCTGCACTGGATCCACTGTCAACTTCACCCTCCTCACTCCCATTAGCAACAGGAAAATGATATGCAGGGAGTGCCCACAGGGTCATTTACAGATGGAGGGCAGTACACATGGTCCTCTGAAGCAGGGCTCTCACATGATGACCAGAATCAAAATCCTGTGCAGGGCTCGTGAGAGAGACCCTATGTCCCGCCCTTAAGTGTCAGATTCATGAGGTCTGGAGGCCTGGAACGTGCATTCCTAACAAGTTCCCATGGACCGCCCTCTGATAGAACAAAAGCTTACATTGGCAGGTAGGAAATATTCTCCCTTCTCTCCTCGGGGAAATAAGAGCTGATTGGAAATACTACCAAGACAATAGGGCAGACTACTCTGGTAGGCAGAAGGACGTGTCCTGCAGCGAGGGCACCTGCTTCCTGATCTCTAGAGTGCTGCCTTCTTTTCCAGTGGCTCCACACAACTCTGGAGCCCTAGGGTGGAAGTGCCGTGCCACTTTCATCACACACGGTCCCTGAAGCCAAAGCAAGTCAAACAAAATGGTTTCTGGTACAGATCACATGAACCCAGGACAGGCCATTGCTGGCTGCCCCCCAAGCAGCCACTGCAGAAGAGGTCCACTCAGGGGCACATGAACACAGTTGGACCAGCCGGGGGTGGGGAGCAGAGGGGCAGATGTATGCTGTGGATGGACATAGGGGTCACAGAGGACAGGAAATATGATGTATGAACAGACTTTTAAAACATGGACAAAGGGAAGAGATGAGATGTTTTAATGGCAGGGTTTTGATGAGCAGGTATCTGGCTGGAAGAGTGGCAGAATGAGATGGGATTTGGTGCACTTACACCCTGTCAATAGACATCCTGAAAACTCTCGTCAGCACCAAAGGAAAACCAAAAGGGTGTGGCCAGGGAGGCAGAGTGGGGCTGCCAGGCCCTGCAGGTGCCTATCCCATACTGGCCCTTGTCTTCGCTATCCCACTCCCTGCTTCTGAGTGTTCCAGTGCCAGCTAAAGCAAGGCAGCAGGCTCACAGATTAGGCTAAGCACCTTAGCTGGGCCTGAGGCCCTCTGCTGTTCAGATGGGAGTGACAGTAATTAGTTTATGGTTTATTCTTTATATGGTCAATTCAAGTACTGAGCATGATAGTACCTTCACTAACTCAAAATAAGCAGGAAACCCAAAAGAGAAGCCACATGTCCAAAAAAATTAAGAGGGAAAAAATAAAAAACCACCTGGCAAATGGCCAGGGCAAAGAGCAGGTACTGATGGGATGCAGGGTGGGCAGTTAGAGGTCAGGTCTGTGGGATGAGACACCTGGCTGCTATGGCACCCAGGCCAAAGATGGTGGGTCAGATGGGCTGAGGGTGGCCAGATTCATGGGATGCAAGACAAGAGGAAAATGTGGGTGCCTTGTTCAGAAATGTTTAGCAAGTTCCAGTGGCAACTGCAGAGCATCAGCCAAGCCAGGCCCTTCTACAGGGAGGTTTGCAGGCAGGACAGACTGGAGTTTGAATCCAACAGTGCTGGTTCTAGAAATGGGATCTTGGACAGATCACATAGCCCCAGCTCATGGCTCTCTCATCTGTACACTGGACCCTGTGAGGACATGTGTGTACTGGGAAGCCCTCTTGTGTGTCCCAGTCCTGCTGCCAGACCTTCATGTACCCACCCAGGGAGAGATCTGTGGAGATGATCCCCCAGGTTCACAGCACCTGTGTCCTCACAGCAACATATACTAGGCTCTGAGTCTGCTGTCAGGGACAGGGGGCAGCACAAGGAGAAAAGGAACAGCGAGGCAAGACGTCTCAATCAATTGCAGTGAACGCACTCTCAGAAGCTACAGAAAAAGTCAAGTTCACCCACTCACTGCTTTTGAGCTCACCAGTTTTAAGAACTATGCTTATATGGCCCTCCAAATAATGTCATGTTACAAAAGGGGACAGAAAGGGGTGGATGACGCTGCTCTGTGCGGGGGAAGGTACTGAGTCGGTGCTGTCACGGGCTGGTCCAGCCCTGACCTATGCTTACTCCTGCTGTCAGGGAATGTCTTCTGCTTATACAGAAAACAGAGCTGAGTCAACGACCAGCAGTGACTCACCAGGACAGAAGGCTCATCTCCTACAATCACCCCTGTGACAGCTCTCCTTGCAGGGCTACACCGCCCCACTCACTGATGCTCAATGCCAGCTCTGCCCTGCACAAGCAAGGCAACAAGCAAGGCTGGCCAGAGGACAGATCTGCATCTACACATGCCCTACCCACCAGACCTGCAGCCCCTACAACCCCCACCTCCATGGGACAAGGAAGCCCCACCAAACACTGTCTCAGCACCACCACTAGTTTTCACTACCCCACTACCTGCTGAGCAGCAAGCAGCTAGGACCCTGGACCTCATTTCGGTAGTGACACCGAGGGTGCAAACAAAGTCCCACAGCCCTGCACGCTAAGCTCTGCGGTTGGGAGGAAGAAGGGATCTAGAGGTATGCTATCCTTATGGCAGGCACGGGCCACCTATGGGACACTTGATATAAGCTGGCCTGGACCAAGCTGTGCTCTAAGTGCAGAACTCACACTAATTTCAAAGACTTAGAATACACAACAAAAAAGGTTGTTCCTGACATTTTAATCACATGTTGAAATGATAGAATTTTGTCCACAAAATGAAATAATTTTAAAAACTTTTCTCACATGTTTCTTTTGACTTGCTTAACATGGCTACTGAAAATGCTGATATCACATGTGTGGCTCATGTGCTAGTCCCACCAGAGATCACCTCATGTACCCTAGGGTTACCTCTGTAACTGACAGAGCATTTTTAGGCTTCATCCTGAACATGAAATCCACAGCAGACTGGGGTCCCTGCAGAGCTGGGACCAGGTATGTGATACCCAGTGCCCTGGGCAGTGTCTTTCACAGGTCGAGACAGGTGTGCAAAGGGCACTTAGACCTACACAGGAGGGCAAGTGCCACCTATAGCCCCAGGGAACAGAGCCAAGACCAAAGGCAGTTTGTTGAGAAAACTTCAGTTGCTTTAATAAAAGCTAGCTCATCAGTAACAGTCTGAGGTGCCCCGTCTCCAAAGAAGCCCCTCTACAAATGCCAAGTGACCACATGATGGAGGTCTTCATGAAGTGACACTAGTGGGACAGTGGGACACGAGAACCAAAATTTCATCCCCAGAACTTTTCATTTTTTTCTCATCAGAAAAAAAAAAATGCTTTATTGCCACAGACCACTCCAGCTTGAGGCCAAGGGTATGAGGGGAAGGGAGACAGCACAGGAACTGATGAGGCCCCTCTGACTGGGAGAACTCACCCAGGAGACCCTGCCACCAAGTGGCAGAAAAGACTCAACTCTGAGATCTGGGAAGCCAAGACACAATATGCTCAAGAACTCCAAATGTTTCTACCTCCAGCAAGCAGTCACTATTAGTGCCACACCAGTTCATTTGGGATCACCCCTACCACCAGGATGAGGGCCAAATGAATGCCTCACCAGTGCCTAAAGAGCCCACAATCTGGCCTTTCCTTATAACTCAGCCATGAAAAGGAGTGAAGCACTGACACTCGCTACATGGATAAAACTTGAATATGGCCCTGACTGATGTGGCTCAGTGGACTGAGTGCCAGCCTGCAAACTGAAAGGTCACCGGTTTGACTCATAGTCAGGGCAGATGCCTGGATTGCAGGCCAGGTCCCCAGTTAGGGGCATGCAACAAGCAACCTACTGAGGTATCTCTCACACATTGATGTTTCTCACCCTCTATTCCTCCCTCCCTTCCCCTCTCTCTGAAAGTAAATAAATAAAATCTTTTTTAAAAACCCACAAAACTCGAACATGATGCTGATTGAGAGAAGCCAGATTCCAATGATGTGAAATGTCCAGAACAGGTAAGTCCACAGAGACAGGAACTGGGTTAGTGGTTGCTGGGGGCTGGACAGGTGAATGGGAGTGACTGCCGATAGGGACAGGGTTTCTGGAAGATGAATATTACTATGTATTATTCTCTAGTTTTGTAAGATGTCACCACTGAAGAAAACTGGGTAAAGAGAACATGGGGTCCCTGGCTGGTGTGGTTCAGTGGATAGAGTGCGAGCTTGCGAACCGAAGGGTTACCAGTTCGATCCCCAGTCAGGGCACATGCCTGGGTTGCGGGCCAGGTCTCCCGTTGAGGGAGCACAAGAGGCAACCACACAATACTGTTTCTCTCCTTCTCTCTCCCTTCCTTTCTCTCTAAAAATAAATAAAATCTTTTTTAAAAGAGAACATGTGGTGTCTCTGTATTATCTCTTAAGGCTGCATGAGAATCCACGATTATTTCAAACAAAAAGTTTAATAAAGAAAAAAAGGATAGAACTCCCAGAGGGAAGGGTCTCCTGTGGCTCCATCTTCTCCTCCCTAGGAAATGTTCAAAGTTCCTGGGCTCCCTCTAGCTCCCTCCAGCACCAACCCATCAAGACCAGAGTACATAGTAGGCATTTAGACCTTAGGGACCAAAGTACAAAAACTAACAGTCATATGTAGAACACCAAACTTTTTGGATCATCCCTTCCCCTGTTAATTGGCTACTTCACCCACACGAAGCCATAGGAGGGTTAATCTGCCTTTCACCTGAACTTGGTTTAGGCAGGACTCACACGGGCAGAAGTCAGATCAGAAAATATCTTCTGAGTCACAGGATGGCTGGCTCACTTGGCCTGCCCACTCAGCTACTACTCACCGCCAGCATTAAGGGCATGATTGCTCAGAGGACACTCATCAGAGAACTGTGGGTTCCCAGTAGGAAGTCGAGGGTGGAGACAGTCATGCTGAGGATGCTCCCCACCCCCACCCCCACACCCTGCCCTACTAAGTCACCCAGGCATAGGACCCTTCCTTGCATGCTTTCCTCTTGAAGATTTTTGCCCTGCCACCCAAGATGTCATTTACTCCCTTCTGAGTTGTGAGCTGGTTTCCCACCCAAGAAGGGCCATCCTTACTTTATAAGTGATGCCACTGTGAACTGCAAGTGGGTATCAGAAACTCAGTCACTGAAGGAACAGAATGTGCCGGGCCTCCCACTCATGCTTGTCAGTTGCATAAAAGCCAGTTTCCAAGGCTGGACACTTGTAAGTGTGGCCCACTGTGGCTGTTTGCACTTCCTCCTACAGATGCCCCTCCTAGGAGAAGTCACCCACACCTCCACCAGGGCAAAATTGGCATCCTCTTTCTCTGGAACCTCAGCTAACCCTTTATAGGGGCACTATAACTCTGCTAACTTTTGTGTTTATACATGACCCACCTTCCTCCATCTATGAGCTTCTCGAGAATAAGTACAGTGTTTACTGCCCTCTGTGCCCCTCAGGAATGCTGCATATTTTCATGAGGTGCTAAGAGGGAATGAATCAGTGAACAAATAAGCTCAGTCATTTCAAATGTGTGGTCACATGAGTAATCTGACCTTTCAAAAAGTGAAGCTTCTAAAGTAGCCCGTTTTCTTCATATATTCATCATCAAGTCATCACAAAATATGAACTCTGTAAGTACTGCCTCCTCATTTCCCGTGAAAAGCAAAATTCCTCAGTGGGGAAACTAAGGCTGACAGACATCACTGCAAAGCTCTAAGGTTGTTTTAAGCCCTGGCAGCTGGCTGAGAATTTCACTAGGATGGCCTGGCAGTGAGACAGCCATACCAGGAAGGGGTCTGCTGACATCAGGCAGCAGCACACCTGGCCTGAAGAGCTGCACAGCCCCACCCCAGCCAAGCAAGGCTAGGGCCTGCAAAGGAAAGATGCTTTATAGTGCAGAAACCCCTGCTACTAGAAGGTTAGGCCCCAACCCAGGAGGCCTTAAGTGCAAGGGTTACAAACCCCCATGGCCTTATCCCACCCTGAATGAAAGCAGGTGATGGTAACAAGTGTCCTGGGTAAATTTTCACCTTAGTATAAAATTCCTGAATGATGAGTCACAGTGGGTTTAACTCTTCCCATGCTCAAAAATACCAATTTATAAGACACACAAATGTTGCTTAACATACATTCAGTACAGCACACCCACTCCAGTCCTGCTTCTGAGTTTCCCAAGAGAGGTGAAACTCAAGTTCATATAAAAACCTGGGCACAGATGTTTAGAGCAGCTTTATTTGTAATCCCCCCACCCCAAACTGGAAATATCCCAAGTGTCCTGCCACTGTCAGCCTAATGGCTCAGTGGAAAATCAGGATAAAACAGCAAGAAAAAGGAGTTGTTTTTTATCTGCTGCAACATGGATGACTCTCAGGTATGTTTTACTGGGTGAAAGCAGCCAGAATCAAAACGCTGTGTGCTGCTGAGTCCATTGATCTAACTTTCTGGAAAAGGCAAAACTGTAGGGATAGAGAGGAGGTCTGTGATTGCCAGGAGGTGAGAAGACAGTTGGTGGCAAAGGGCAGCAGAAGGGACACTGGGGAATGACATGATTGTTCTGCAGCCTGGTTGCCATGGACCTGTCAAAACCCCTAGAACTGTATCCTCAAAAAAGTGAATTGTACTGCGTGCCACTCAAGATAATGAAATAATTAAATTTTAAACAATTCACTGGGCTGCCACAGAGGCTGGTGGGAACGATTGGAGTTTGAAGGTTCTCCCCACTCTGTTTCCTGTCGTCTTCGCTGTCTCTCTGCCCTGCCCACTGCTCAGGCTGCCAGCAAGATGCACACCAGAGCTGCCCAACCGGAAAAGCCAGAGCCGGGATCGACCTCGCCTCTGGGTGCCGGATGAGCAAAAAACTCCATCGCGCCAGTGTGAGAGGCAGGCTGGAAACCACGGAACCCTCCCACGACACCGGCTCCCGGGCGGTCCTTACGTCTCGACCCCGCCCCGGACGCGTCGTTTCCAAAAATTGACACACTCCGAGGGCTCTCGGGCTTCCCCACCGGGTCCCCTGGAGGCCCCGCCCCCGCCCGCAAGACCAGCGCGCGAAAGGACGCCCCAAAGACGCCTGCCCAGGGCGCCTGCCGCGCTTTCCCTCCCAACGGCACAGTGCCCGGCCCGAGCACGGACCACAATGCACCCAAGAGCGAGAGACCGAGGCACCCATCCTGCGCCTTGCATTTCTAAAATCACCCAGGGGACGCTTTAGTAAATTTCCGCTCGGCCTGTCATTTTCCAAGGGTCACTTGGGATTAGGGGACAGAATGCCTCGTTTGCAAGGGTCCGGCCAGCCCACCTACTCAAGATTAGGGGGACAGAATGTCTCACTTCCAAGGGTCCGGCCAGTTCACCCACTTAACATTACTGGATAGAATGCCTCATTCTGGTCCGGCCAGTCCTGCCCTTTTAAGATCAAAAGGGCAAACTGCTTTAAAACATACACACACACACACTACGTGGAGGGAAAAAGAAAAGATGCCCTTAAAAATAAAAATAAACCCTATTGACAGCTCAAAGAATAAACTACCAAACGAAAGAAATCCTGAATGTCAAAACATGAAACACAGGAAAGCAAGTTCGCCGAGCACCCTGACCGGGGTCCCAGCCCCGCATAGGCAACGGTAGCCCGAGCTCGGGCACCCCTCGGAGGCGCAGAGTCCCCGCTGCCTATCCTCTGCGCAGCGGCTCAAAACGGCGGCGGAGACCCCCGGCAGACAGGAAAAGGAGTCCCCAGGAGTGTTTTTGGAATTGAGTCCTTCCGTTGCTCGGTGGACCCCTAATGCATGCCGCGCTGGGTGGGGGCCCGTAGAGAGGGGCGGAAGGAGAAGAGACGGCGGTACTCACGTAGACCGGCAGCGGCCACGGGTAGACGGCGGGCTCGGCCCCCACGGGCGACTTGAGCCTCAGCTCCAGCTTCTCCCCCATGTCGGCGCGCGCGGCCGTCGCACCATGCTAGTCGGGCAGTTGGGGGAGGGGCGGGGCGCCGCCGGCGGGGGCGGGGCAGGATAGTGAAGGAAGGCGGGCGGAAGGCTGAGGGAGGGGACCCAACCTGGGCCTCGGCCGCCACCGCCGCCGCCGCGCTCCCGTCCGGCCCCCGGCTCCCTCTTTGTGGTCACAGGACCCGGGCCCCCAGCGCGGCCGCCATCTTGGGCCGGCGTGAAGCGAGCACAATGAGCCCGGGACCGGGCCGAACCACTCTCCACGCGCGCGGGGGGGGGGGACCGGCGCGATGCAGCAGCCGCGCCCGTTGCCCCGCCCGCCGGCCGCATGCGCCTCCCCTGACGTCCCGCCCCATGGACTCTCCCTCACGATCGCACGCACGCGCGTCCTCGGCTGCCCTCGGCTGCCCCAGCCGGCTGAAGCGGGTCCCGGGGAGACCCCACGGGGTATGGACTGAGGAGTTCGAGCCCCGCCCTTGAAAAAAGGGGACAGTCTCCCCCCCAAAATTAAGCCATAATTCTCTATTATATATGATGGCCGGCGTCCAGGCCTTTGCTCCAGCTCGAAATACAGAACTCGCTCAACCGGAATGCCGCTTATCGAGCATCTAGGCCCAGACCCCAGGCACTCAATGCTAGCAAGGAAGAAGTCATTACCCCATAGCTGCCGGTTTAACTGACAATAATAATGGAGGACGATAAGTGTCACAAATGTCACGGGATGGTTAATCTTAATGTTCGCTGGGCTAGGCTCCAAGCCCTGAAACTTCATCACAGATGTGGCCCCTAGGTATTTTTCAGATGAGATTAACACTGAAACGAGCCGACTTTGTGTAAAGGAGGTTGTGACCGCTGTAGTGTGGGTGGAACTTAAGAGAAGAAAATGAAATTTCCTAGAAAGAGGAAACTGCTTCTAAGGGCCTGTGGACTCCAGCTTTTCCATGGGTTTCCCGCTGAGGCCGAACACTGGAGATTTCTGACGTGATGTCAGCACCGTCAGGTGAGCCAACGCCTTGACGTAAAACTATATGTGTGTAATAGTATACGTAGCGAATATGCACATACATGTTTATGTGTGCATATATAGTGCATATGTAAGTATATGTGTATATAGTGTGTATGTATATTATACATGTATTTGGTTAGCCCAAAAGTCCGTTACTTTTTTCCGTAAAATAATTTTCATTTAAAAAAAAAGATTTTATTAATTTATTTCTAGAGAGAGGGGAAGGGAGGGAGAAAGAGAGGTAGAGAAACATCAGTGTGTGGTTTCCTCTCACTTTCCCCCAACCAGGGACCTGGCCCACAACCCAGGCATGTGCCCTGACTGGGAATCGAACCCCGCGACCTTTTGATTCACAGGCCGGTGACATTTTTCATTATCACCAATAACTTTATTGATTTGGATATTCTGAGTATGTCGGCTGTCACCCACTATTGTGGTTTTTAGTGAGTAGGGGCCAGGGGTGCCTCTCAACATCTTCCAATGCATAAGACAGCCCCACAGCAAAGAATTATTTGGCCAAAATGTCAATAGTACCAAGAAACTTGGCAAACCATTTTTGACACGTTCGATCAGTCAGTCACAGCACCTTCTCCATACAGTGCACAAATCATTTTTTGCATTTCACTTGCGTTTTTACCTTTCTTGAAATAATAAAGCATAAAATCCAAAAAATGTTGTGTATCTTCTTCCACCTTCAATATTAAAATGGCTGCACAAAACTTCACCAATTTTGATGTGGTTTTTTTTAATGCACATTGATATGACAGCTGTCACAATGCAATCTTACCAGAATTGTTTTTAGTAGAGTTAAAGACAACTAAGCAATACTAGAGCCATCGTACGGAAAAAATGTAATGGACTTTTTGACTGACCCAATACAAATACCGTATATACACACCTGTATGTATGTTTATATATGTATGCATATATATGTAGGTGTAATGTGTATATTATACATGTAAGTGTATATATACAGACCCACATTTATATGTACTATATATACTTTATATACATGTACTATACATAAACACTTATAAATATATAGGTATATATAGTATATATGTATGTGTATTGTGAATGGTATGCATACTGTATATTACACACCCATACTTACATATAGGTGTGTATGTGTATTTATATATGTACATATGTGTGTACACACACATTCCATGGATTCTATTCGGACATCCTCACCAACACAGCCACCTGACTGACAACTGAGCACAACTCTATGCCAGCTATACATTTATATATCTGTGTATATACATTGTATACATGTATGTGTGTATGAGTATATTTTGTATATATTATATATGTATGTTGGCTCTGTGCAGCTAGGGAGCCAACCACTTGTCCCATTAAGTGTCACAGTTGCCCAGAAGGGAAGGTGACACTGTCCCAGGGGAAGGTGCCCGAGGGCAGAAATGTTTAGCAAAGTACCCAAGTTCACACAGCCTTAAGGTGGGGAGCCTGAGAATGGAGCCCTGTGGAGTTCTGACAGCAGCACACACACTCCTATGGGTGATTCTCACAAGCAGTGCTGAGGAAAAGGGACCAGATCTGAAGGAGGAGATGTGGTCGCTTCCATTTGTGTGAAGCCCCAGCCAAGGCCCACTGACTGAGGGGTTAGAAGTGTGGATGGTGGTTACCACTGGGTGGGGGGGGTTACATAGGGATGTTCACAGCCAGGAGTGGTTCCGCTCTGCGAGTCAAGGACAGCCTAGGAGGTTCTAGAGAGAGGGGCCCCTGCCCTCTCCCTTCTCAATACCCCCTTTCCAGCCTGAGACATCCAAAGCCCAGAGCCACCCCTCCTCCTACCAGGGAGGAGAGTCAGTCATTTGGGCTTCCCAACTCCCTACACTAGGAACTATTTTAAGCTTTCTTCCCATAAGACACAGCAGCAGCTGGAGCCAGTGGCTCAGGAAACTCCCTCTCTCTTCTCCTCCTTTACCTCTCTCCCTCCCTCCTTCCCTCTTCTATCTTTTGTCTCTCTCCCCATGTGCTCCCTCCCTCCTTCCCTCCTCTATCTTCTCTCTCTCTCCCCATGTTCTCCCTCCCTCCTCCTGGATCTCTCTGTCCCCATCCATATCTCTTTCTCTCCCTTCCCTCCTCCTTCATCTCTCCCCTCTCCATCCCTCCCTCCCCCTCTGTGTCTCCTTTCCCCCACTTCCTGCAGAGAGACCCCCAGGGTCCTCTCAGACCCTGATTTAGGCAGCCAACCAGAGAGCGGCTCACAGCAGCTGCTAGGGTCCAAACCCTCCCATGTGCACTCCCACCCCCCATTTGAGGGATATCAAAGCGAGCCCTGGCCTGGTGGGACCTTGGACCCAGGGCCACCTACATGTGCTGTTGCCCTGCATAGAACATTCTTCCTTAGACTCCTCCCTCTGGTGTCACTCTCACCCTCCCCTCACTCTCTCCAGAACTTTCCTGCACCTCCCCCCAACAAGGCCAAGCCCCAGGATATACCTTGTACCCCCGCTGTGCCCCTAGACTTCCAGTCCTGGCACACCCTTCCCTGCCTGGGTCCTTGGGTAAATCACTTAAGCTCTGACAAACAGCCACTGCTAATAGTCCCGACATCAGAATGTTTGTGAAGGTTCAATGAGTTAGTATAGAAAGTGCTAAAACAGTGCCTGATCAATGTAAGTTATTTACCGTCACTCTTGCTGCTGCAGTTGTTATTGCTCTTAGGTAGTGTGACCAACTATCTGAGTAATCCGGAGAACCCCTTGGTCCCAGGCAAACTGGATGGCCAATCACTCCATTTAAGATTAACCCTTAGATCTTCCCACACAGATGGAAAGGAAATCTCCCCCTCCTTCCTTCCTTCTTTGTAACCCTTTATTCATTCATGCACTCATGCCTTTGTTCAACTCTATATTCAACTAGTGTTTATAAGCACCTACTACATACCAAACATTCATCCTGGTGCTGGAGACGTAACAGCCAAGAGAGCAGTTGAGGATCCCTGTCCTCACAGAGCTCCTGTTCTGGAGAGGGCAGTGATCAATGAACTGACAAGATGCAATTTATTATATGGAGGTGATGTTTCAGGGAGAGTTAAAACAGGGGAGGAGTAGAGGGAGAGACAGCTTTCCGTGCAGGCAGTGACCCTAAAGGGACCAACATTGCCCAGGGCCATGTTGGCAGCTTCAACACAGCTGTTTGCACCAGGGTGACTCTGCCCCCACGGGAATACTGGGCAATGACTGGGACATATGTAGTTGTCATGACTGAGGGTACTTCTGACGTCTAGTGGTTGGGGGTCAGAGATGCTGCTTAACACCCTACAGTGCCAAGGGGAGACCCTGCTCTAACATTATTCTGATCTGTTGGTTCCTGCAGAATCCAGGAGGGCAGGGACTCTCTCCTGTTCATCTCTGCATCCTGAGATTACCTGGACTGGGGCAGCCAGGCAGGGTCCAGACAAGCGTTGTGGATGAAATGACAAACGCCATGCCGATCCCACCCGCCACTCAGAGCTGGAGTAGTGGCACTGGACACCAGCTGTGATGTCTCTGTGGCCCTCTCTGTATCTTTCCCTAGTATTTCCTCTCATCATTGTCACTGTTCCTTCGCAGGTTGAGCTCCTCAAGACTTGGAGAACGAGAGCTTGAGTGCAGGTTGTTGATTTGAGAAGGGCAGACAACGGCATGGCATGGTGGTGGTAACACAAAGGAAGAGAAGACACCAAAACAGAGCGGTTCTCGTGCCAGCTGCCACAGGGGACAATTGGGATCTTCACCATCAGAGGGAATGGGTACACACGCCTTGAAATTAGCCCACCGAGAAGTGAGGGAACTAGAGTACTTCTACACCAAAACCTATGGGTTCTGCAGGGCGGGTGTTGAATGGAGGTGTGAATTCCCAGGCACTTCTGGCCTGCACACTCTTGGACATGTCCTCAGGTACAAGATACAGATGCTGGCTGTTGGACTCTCAAAACAGTCACGTCCAACAGAAAAGGCCAGAGCACCAACCATGTCAGAATCAGTCCCTAAGTGAGCTGGCTTATCCTGTCCCATGGCTCTAAATACTCCCAGACGTGTCACACTTCCCCCATGATCTTGTTTCCAGCTCCAGAGCAAATCCCCTTACCACCCACACCTGCCCAGGGGCTGGGAACTTTCCTTTGTTATTGCTTATAAGAGGCATACATCCAGATATCAAATATGTAAAGAAGAAAAGAAGTCCAGGCATGTTCAAATCAAGGAAATACACTATTTAATCTTTGGTAAATACACTTTACCAAAAAGTAGTATAGATTGGACAGTGTTCCTATGCTTATAGACCCTGTACCCAGTTTCCCTTGTAGCATATCACATTAGTATGATGCATTTTAAAGGACCGTTCTTGATACATTATTAATTAAGTCCAGACTTTATTTGAATTTCTTTAGTTTTCCCCTAACATCCTTTTCAGTCCCAGTGTCCTCTGAGCTATGCCAATTTCTCAGACTTTCCTGGCTTTTGATACCTTGATTGCTTTGAGGAGTACTGGTCAGGTATTTTGTCCCTCAATTTGTGATTTTTTTCTTCTGGAGTTTTTCTTATGATTAGACTAAAGTTTAAGGGATATGAGGAAGAAGACCCAAACAGATAAAATGCTTTTCTCATCAGATCACATCAAGGGTACACATCATCAGCAGGACTTATGACTGATGATGTTAACCTTGATCCCCTGGCCACTATTATCTTTCAAAGCATGGGGGACATTCCCCTTCCCCAAAGAGCCAAAATTAAAGAGACTAACAATAACTAGTGTTGGTCAGGATGGAAAGCTGCTAGAACTCCCATGCTTTGCTAGTGGAGTGCAAATGGGAGCAGCCACGTTGGACAACTGGCAGAATCCACAAAAACTAATTGCATGTACTCTGTGTCTAAGAAGCTCCTCTTGGTGGAGTACACCCAAAAGAAATGAGTGCCTATGTCACCACTGAAAAAGGTGCACTAGAATGTTCCCAATTGCTTTATTCATGATAGTTGCCAACTGGAAATGATTTAAATGTCCTTCCAGAGCAGAATGGGTGAATAAATTGTATCTTCACGCAAAGGGACACCACATGGCATTTAAAAAGGAGGGAGCTACTGACACACGCACTAAGCTGGATGCGTCTCAACCACAGTGGTTAAGTGAAGGCAGTCAAACAGAAAAAATAAGACTTGCTTTATAACTCCATTTATAGGAAGTTAAGTCAGATAGAGGTTGTCATCTGGGGGAATGTTGACTAGAAAAGGGCATATGGAACTTGGGGAATGGGTATGTTCTACATTGTGATCTGAGTGGTGGTTACTTGGACAGAAAGAGATAAGATGTATTAAGGTATTCACTTAACACCAGCACATTTGTGTCCTTTTTATATGTATGTCACCCCTCAAATAATAATAAAAGAAATAAAGAATAACATAAAACTAGGTCTGGATTGGTACATAGTACAGCTACTGTGGAAAACAGTCTGGCAGTTCCTAGGAAAGTTAAACATAGTTAAACCATATGATTCACTGATTCTACGCCTAGGTATATATCCAAAAGAATTGAAAAGAGGGACTCAGATACTGTAAACCAGCGGTTCTCAATCTATGGATCATGACCCCTTTGGGGGTCGAATGACCCTTTCATAGGGGTTGCCTAAGACCATTGGAAAACACGTTATGTAATTATATATTGTTTTTGTAATTAATCACTATGCTTTAATTATGTTCAATTTGTAACAATTAAAATATATCCTGCATATCAGATATTTACATTACGATTCATAACTAGCAAAATTACAGTTATGAAGTAGCAACGAAAATAATTTTATGGTTGGGGGTCACCACAACATGAGGAAATGTATTAAAAGGGTCGCAGCATTAGGAAGGTTGAGAACCACTGCAGTGTAAACCAATGTTAATAGAAGCATCATTCACAATATTCAAAAGGCAGGAACACCCCAAATTTCCATCAGCAGATGAATGGATAAACAAAATGTGGTCCATCCACACACTAGAACATTATTCAACCATAAAAAAGAAAGAAATTCTGACCCATGCTACGACATGAATGAACCTTGAGGATATTAAGGTCAGTGACATAGCCAGACACAAAGGACAAATACTGTGTGTGATTCCACTCATAGGAGGTCCCTAGAGGAGTCAAATCCATGGACAGACAGTGGATAGCCAGTACCAAGGGCTTGGGAGGGAGAGTCTGTTTAATAGGTACAGTATCAATTTGGGAAGATGGAGAAAGTCCTGAAGACAGATGGTAAGGATGGTTGCACAATAGGAGTGTACTTAATGCCACTGAGCTGTGCACCGAAAAATGGTTAAGATGGTAAATGTTATTTACATTTTTTTTGCAACTTTAAAAAGAAACACTTGGGATGGTAAACACACAATACAGTATACAGATGATATAGAATTGTACACCTCCCTGAAACATCATTTAATACCAAAAACAACAACAGTTGTAGTGTATAGAATCACACTGACCAGCTTTGTAGACAAGGGTAGGCTTGTGCCATAGAAATCTAGAACCCTGTGACAGTCCCCTTGCTGCATTCCTGCTGCCTCATTTGCTTTGTCCTGGGGTCAGTGAGATCATTCTTGGCAGGACTGGAGGCACAGATGCCTCTGTGTCAGCAGGGAAGAAGTATTGTAAATCTGTATGCCAAGTTAAGCTCATCCAGCAGACGTAACTTCAGAAAGATGTCTGAAAGATGTCCACATGGAGAAAGACGTACATGATATAGTGACATGTTAGGTGAAAAAAGCAAGGTGCTAACCAAGCTGATATTTGTATTTAAATATATGTGTACACATACTTGAAATATGCTTGCATGTAAGCAAGGTCTTCCTGACTCGTAAGAGAAGCATTACAGTGAGTGGTCAGCACTGGAATGGAGGAGGAAATTGCTGCTCCTGACTGTTTGTGCACATCCTCACCCTTTACCACGTGAGTTTGCAGGGCTTCCCAGGAGAACTGTCAGAGCATATATCCCTGTCCCCCTGACTAGGATTAAAACGACCATTGTTCAATTCACTCCTTGTTCTGTAGGTCAGCAATTTGGACTGGGCCCAGCTGGGCAGTTCTGCTGGTCTTGCCACTCACATATGTGGGGTCATTTAGTGGGTCAGTTGCAGGCCGACTGACCTAGAGGGCTTATCCCATAATGGGAGAGCCAGGCTTTCATACATCATGGTGTTCTAATGACTGTAAGAGGATAAGGATGGAAGCTTCCCATTATTGAGGCCCTTTGGGGAGGTTTTAAGGGCCCATTCCTTCTCCCCTAAGGAGGATTGGTCTAAGACAAGGTCTAATTCAGCTTACCCCTCTTTTTCATAAATAAAGTTTTATTGGGACACAACCACATGCGTTCGTTTATATATCATCTGTGGCACCTTTACTCCTACAACTGCACAGTTGACGATTGTGACAGAAACCATCTGGGCTGCAAAGCCAAAGATATTTGCTCCATGGTCCTTTGCAGAAAGTGTGCCAGCCCCTGATGTAAGGCAGCAGAGTATGTACTTATCTCTTGCATATCCCCAAATGTAGAACTAACCTCACCAATATTCTCCTGCTAGACTTGGCCCCGGGTGTTGTGGTTTATTGAGTCCCTGATTACTGGGGCTCAAAGCACAAGAAGCAGTGAATTATTTATCTGCCCTCTTTTCTACCACACAGAATCCCAGACACTTCAGCTCCCCATTATGCTACATTTTCTTCCAGTGAATATTTAGCTTGTGACTATTTCTACTACACTTTTATGGCCTTTATGATATCTGAGAACCCCAGGACCACAATGGGAATTTTTTTCATGGCAAAGACATGCATCCAGAGGATGAAATTTTGTCTCCAGCTCCTCTGGGAATTCTCAGTGATTTCACCAAATTTCCCTCAGAAGGGAAATGGCAAAGTTGACAGCTCTTCACTCAGAAGTGACAGTGTGACCGCATAGAATGGAAGAATTGCTGCCAGTTTCTTCTGAGATCCAGCCCACTGATCTCTCTGGAGTTCAGGGCTTCCGCGTTCCCTGCATTGGGGGACTTTGGCAATTAAACCACTCCCAATCATTAAGCACTGATTGCATGCCTGGTCTGGCCACTCACTTTGCATACAGTCTCACCTGATCCTACAAGGACCCCATGAGGGATGTTTTTGTATCCATTTCCTATGGCTGCCATAACAACTGCAAATTCAATGGCTTAAGATAACACAAACTTATTATCACACGTATTGTTTCTCTGGAGAACCCCGACCACTAAAATCAAGGTGTATGGAGGGTTGCATTCCTTTCTGGGGGTCCTAGTGGAGGATCCATTTCTGTGCCTTTTCCAGCCTCTAGAATCTGCCTGCCTTCCTTCACTTGTAACCCCTTCCTCCGTCTTTAAGGCCAGCAGCATCAGGCTGAATCTTTCTCAAGCTGCCATTTCTCTGACCTTCTTCCACTTTTAAGGAGCCTTGAGATTATCTTGGGTCTACCCAGATAGTTCAGGATAAACTCAATTTAAGGTCAGCTACTTCACAACTTTAACTCCATCTATAACCTTAATTCACTTTTCCCTCATAACCTAACAGATTTACAGTTTTCAGTTTCTTGTTGCTTTCTGGGCACCTCAGATCTCTCCGTGGTACTGAAATTCCCCCCTCCCCCACTTGCCTTTCTTGGCCAGGGGTTTGGAGTGGGGGGCATTTGTCTCCCTACCATAATTTATAAATATCCCATTTTGCAGATGAGAAAAACTGAGGTTTAATGGGTTCATTGACTCGCCTGAGCCCCAAGTGGTTAACAAGTGGCTGAACTGAGTTGGTCTAGCCCCAGAGCTCAAGCTGTGATAGGGCCCCAAGTGTCTGTGGGCAGGAAGAAGGCAATAGAGGGCTGAATGTAGAGTTTAGAAAAGTGGGGACCTGCTCTCTTGTTAAGTAGGCAGGGTTATTTTAGAGTATTTTATTTCATTTTTAAAAGATTTTTAAAATTTATTTTTAGAGAGAAGGGAAGGGAGGGATAAAGAGAGAGAGAAAAACATTGATGCACAAGAAACAAATTGATCTGTTGCCTCTTGCATGCCCCCAACCACGGACCTGGCCTATAACCTATGCATGTGCCCTGACTGGAAATCTAACTGTTGATCTTTTGGGCTGTGGACAACGTCCAATCCACTGAGCCACACAAGTCAGGACTTAGGGTATTTTATAAAGCCCTTGGGGTCTGAGGTTGCACATTTTCCACTCTGCTCAGTTTAAGCCACTGTGTCCTCCCCATTTTGGCAGGATCTGAACTCTTGTTGCTTTCTGGGCACCTCAGATCTCTCCATGGTACTGAAATTCCCCCCTCCCCCACTTGCCTTTCTTGGCCAGGGGTTTGAGTCTCTGGAGTTCTACTCCTGCTTTGTCTTGCTAACCATACCTCAGGGCTCCTTATATCCAGGCCCTTACTTGGCCTCAAGCCTGAGGTCAGTGTTGAGTTGTAGGGCAGCCCAAAACCTTGGAGCTTTCCTGGAATCTCTAAATATTTTCATACTTAGAGAGTCCCAAGGGGTGTCCAGTAGGGAGATCTGTGATTGAAGGAATCTATTCTTATTCTGACACGTCTCTTAGAAACTAGTCAAAGTCACTCTTGGACAAACTCAAGTGTCCAAGTGTTGTCTTTAAATTATCCCAGTTGGTTTCAGCATGCTGATTAAAAACAAAGGAGAGCCCTGACCAGGTGGCTCAGTTGGTTGGAGCGTTGTCCCACACACCAAAAGGTTGTGGGTTTAATGCACAGCCAGTACAAATACCTAGGTTACAAGTTCCATCCCCAGTGGCGTACTGGAGACAACCGATTAATGTCTCTTCCCCCCACCACCTTCACCGCCTCCTCTCTTTCTAAAAAAAATCAATAAGCATATCCTCGGGTGAGGATAAAAAAAAAACAAAACAAAGGAGAACTAAATAAGCAAAAAGGCAATCTCTTCTGCTATTTTGACCTCATGGCAGTCTACAAAAGTCACACCTGGTCAAACACATAGGATTCTTAAGTCTCTCTCTCTCTCTCTCTGTTTAAAAAAAAAATTATTTATTTATATTTATTTGTTTGTTTGTTTATTTTTAGAGAGAGGGGAAAGGAGAAAGAGAGGGAGAGAAACATCACTGTGTGGTTGCCTCTCACTCACGCCCCCAACTGGGGACCTGACGTGCAACGTAGTCATGTGCCCTGACTGGGAATCGAACCAGCGACACTTGGTTTGCAGTCTGATGCTCCATCCACTGAGCCACAGCAGCCAGGGCTCTCTTCTTTTTTTAATTGTGGTAAAATACACATGACAAAAATTATCATTTTAACCCCTTTAAGTGTACATTTTTTGACATTAAATACATTCACAATGTTGTGCAGCCATCCCCACCATCCATCTCCAGAACTTTCTCATCTTCCCAAATGGAAACTCTGTCCTCATTAAACTCTTAACTTCCCATCCCACTCCTCCAGCCCCTGGCGCCCATTATCTACTTTTTATCTCTATGAATTTGCCAATTTTCCAATTCTGTGTCTTCTTTCCATCCATGGTACTGCATGGTACTGCATGACATGTCTTCTCTCTCTCTCTCTCTCTCTTTTGGAAGTTTTTTTTTTTAAAGTCCGAAAAATATGTTTAATTTTATTGAGGTAATATTTTGTGTTTAAAAAATTCTTTTCACTCATTTGAAGTTTCTTTTCATTTTTTTATGTACAAAGAACTAGCATTGTTTCTACGGTAAGGCAGATGACCCATTCATTCATGGAAGTCCACTTAGTCCAACTTAATGAAACCCACATCCTTTGTGTAGTGATGGAAACACTCATGGCACATTACATATTGAGGCCATTTTTCTGCATCAGACCTTGAGGGTTTGAGCAGAGCAGCAAGAATGAGAACCCTTACTGAATTTTCTTGTGTGACTGCAGTAGAGTGCATCCACCTTGCTCTTGGACGCAATGAGGCTAAAGGACGAAAGTGGTTATGTCTTCTTAAGCTCCTCTTAGCTTAGGCAGTATAAGATTTTTTTGTTTTTTTGACCTTGACAGTTTTGAGTAACATTGGTTGGGGATTTCATAGAATGTGCCCCTATTGGGGTTTGTCTGGTGTTTTTCTCATGGTTAGACTGGGATGATGTATTCTTGGAGGAAGACCCCAGAGGTAAAGGGCCCTTCTCATCCCATCATATTAAGGGTCATGGGTCACCATAACTTAAAACTGTTAATGTTGACCTTGATTCCCTGGCTGAAGTATGTTTGTCAGTTCTCCACTATAAATTTACACCCCCTTTGCCATTGTGTACTCTTTGGAAGGAAGTCACTATGCACAGCCCATACTTGTGGGGTGGAAGTTATGCTTCAATTCTCCTAGAAAGCTGAGTATTCATGTAAATTATTTTGAATCCTTCTGCCTGGGAGATTTGTCTATTTTCCCATTTATTAACAATTTGTTTACATCAATATGGAGTCATGGATATTTATGTTGTATTTTGAGTTATAATCCAATATTTTTTTATCTTGTCACAAAAATATTGTCTCAGCTTTGGGTATTGGGAGCTCTTTCAATTGATTCCTGTGTCCCTTTGATGTACCCCCATCATTGTGGTGGATTTTTTACCACTTACTTTTTGGTACTACAAGCTGCTCCAGGTTCATCTTGTATATTCCCTGCCCTAGTCTAGAATCATCCATTTCTCCATGGAGGTGTGGTTCCTTTTATCAGAGAATGGTTAGAAACCAAGATCCAGGTTCTGGGCATTGTGGTCTTTTTAGTGTTCAAAGTAATGGGTCAGGGATATGTCATGTGAGTTTTTACAAATGGCTTTTGTTGATTACATTAAGGATATTAATTTAGTAAGGATACGTTGTTCTCTAAAGTCATAGACTGTCAGAATCTTTGCTGTTTTCAGTCCCGATGATGAGAAGGTGATATCTTACTCTTGCCTGAAGGGTCTGAACCCTGTAGGTCACTTTGATCCAGAGAGGCAGCCTGAATTCCAACCCAGGTGCAGAAATTCAAAATAAAGGATGTCTAGACACAACGCTCCACTTTGTAGTTTCCAAGGAAACAGGACACTGCGTCCGCTTCTTAGCCTAAGCTTAGTGCCAACCTGTACACAGCCCTGCCTAGCTTTGAGCCTATCAAACTATGTTTCATGTAAATATTACCTAAACTCTGCTCTTCTCCCCAAATCCTATAATCTCTCAATCTCTCTCCCTGTCTCTCTCGCTCACTCTTTGGTAAGACACCTCATACTTCCTCAATACGTAGTCTCCCTTGCTTCAGAACGTTCATAAATCTAACTTTTTGGGACCTTAATTGTGTCGCTGGAGGTCTTTATCAGATGTGCTTTCCCAGTGAAAGGGCCAGTGGTGGGAAAAGGGCTATTTCTGAAACACAGAGAAAGAAGCTGGAATTAGCTACTGTTAATCTCAGGTCTTCAGACTCAGTTTTTCTATGTAATGTTGGACAAGCTAGAGTTTTTGCATTAGTATAATAGAGTCAATAAATTTGTTCCAATGACCTTCCAGTGGATGTTGTGAGAATCAGAAGAGAGAGAAATAAGGCAGGTTTCGACTGCCCTCTTCATAGGAGGAAAGAAGAGAAAGGTCTTGGGAGAGGCTGGGGCTGAAGTATGAGTGAAGCAGGTGGGGCCAGGATCAACAACCCACAGATTTAGTCCCCATGCAGTGACAAATTTCCTCATTAGTTTCTCTCTTCTATCCTTTCTCTGTTTCCTCCCTTTGAACTGTCTGCAGTGGAGAGTCCCTGAAATTAGGATCACCACATTTAGCAAATGAATATAGAGGATTCCATTAGAATTGGATTTCAGATAAACAACGAACAATTTTTTTTATTGTAAGTAGGTCTCAAATGGGACATGCTTACACTAAACAAAAATTGTTTACCTGAATCAAATGTAACTGAGCAGTACTGTATTTTAGGTAGCATTCCTACCCAGAATCCAAGCACCTGCCAAGCCCATAGCAGCCTTTTGGAAAATAGGCCCCAGGCACTTCCTGGAACCTGGATAGCCATATTTGTTATAATGTGGTACTGTTATGTGACCATAGTTCCTTTACAGGGATTGGCTGCCTGACCATAGCAGCTGGCTATAGGTTGGGAAGCAGCCTATCAGGGCCCAGAGTTCTAGCCAGCTGTTTACTTGGTGACCCAATCTGAGCTTCCTTCAGAGGGCAGGTAGGATGGTGGTGGATATCAAAGGTGAGGCTCCCAGGTAGAAATACAAGTGGGTTTAAATTCCCATTCTGCCTTGTTAGTGATTATGTTTTGGACAAGGATCCTGAGCCTCAGATTTTTATATGAACCACATATGAGCATTAAATGAGGTACCATAGATAAAGCTAATTTTATTTTATTAAAATTTTTTTTTTACTTATTTACTTTTAGAGAGAGGGAAAGGGAGTGAGAAGGAGAGGGAGAGAAACATGCAAGGGATACATTTATCTGTTGCATCTCACATGCCCCCAGTCAGGAACCTGGCCCACAACCCAGGCATGTGCCCTGACTGGGAGTTGAACCAGTGACCTTTCAGTTCACAGGCTGGTGCTCAATCTACTGAGCCACACCAGCCAGGGCAACAAAGCTTATTATAAGTTATTGATAAATATGCTCAGTATTATCAATGTTAACATAATTAACACCTTTGCCTTTCCTTCTTCCCGTGAGATTAGGCCAACAGGAAATATAATAACCCCACCTGACAATTGGGGAAAGCGATGCCCAGGATTATGCTGTCAGGTTGAGCTCCTGGTGGGGAGCTGGCCCAGAGCAGACCCCTTCAGGTTCCTTAGTCACCTCCCTGGTGGCCTGATTTGCACTACTGTCTTGACAGAAGTTGCCATCCTCTGCATGTCCTCCCTACAGACTTAGTGTTTGTGGTTACGAGGGCCATAGGTGATGCAAGATGATGGGTTAATTGCTGGGATGCCTTCCCCAGCCACCAGTGGTGTGAGGCAGCCTAATTGGTGTCTCTGGGGCAGGAGGTACACAATCACTCACCCAGTCACCAAGCATAGACCTAGGGACTCCACTCTTCAAAGGCAAAAGCAGAAGGTGTTTTCTGAATTTGAGCCAAATGACTCATGTCGCTGACCTTCTGGGTGACCAGGGCAAGCCACCTTCCTCTCTAAGACCCAGCCTCTTAATCTGCCAGATGGGCACCTTAACAATCACTTAATGTGCATATATTCATTCAACAAATATTGTTGACAAAACCAAGTGTTGATGAAAACAGATATCACTGGAACACCCAACCACTGCTGCTGGAATTGTAAATTCTTATGACATTCTAGGAAACTGTTTGATGTCAACTATTAAAAATAACATACTGTACCCATGACCCTGCAATTCCAGTCCTGAATATGTAACTAAGAGAAATGAGAGCACTTGTTCACCAAAAAATATTCAGGAGAACGTACATAATATAGATAAATTACACATCATCAAAATGAAAAACTTTTCTGCTTCAGTGAACATCATTGAGAAAATGAGAATACGATATGGAATCAGAGAAAATATTTGCATATCAGATATTTGATAAGAGACATATCTAAGACATACAAAGAACTCTTATAACTTAATAGTAATAATAAAACCCAATTTAAAAAGAGGCAAAGATGGTCAATGAGCTCATGAAAAGATGCTCAACATCATTAGCCATTAGGGAAATGCAAATCAATATCACAATGATATATCACTTCACACCCACTAGTATGGCTAGAATCAAACAGACAGATAAGTGCTGGAGAGGATATGCAGAAATTGGAACACGTATATTGCTGATGGAAATATAAAATGGGGCAGCTACTGTGTAAAACAGTCCAAAAGTTTCTCAAAAGGCTAAACATAGAGTCATCATGTGACCCAGCAATTCCACAAGTAGGTATGGAGAAATGAAAATATATGTCCACACAAATACTTGTACAGTACATGAATGTTCACGGCAGCATTATTTGTAATTGCCAAAAAGTGGAAATAGCTCAAATATCCATCAACAGTTGATGGATAAACACAATGCGGTTCATCCACACACTGAAATATTACTCGGCCATGAAAAGGTATGAAGCACTAACACTCACTACAACGTGGATGGACCTCGAAAACATGACTCTCAGTGAGAGAAGCCAGACACAAAAGGCCACATGGTATGTGATTCCATTTATGTGACATGTCCAGAACAGGCAAATTCACAGTTGCAGGAAGTGGGTCAGTGATTGTCAGGGGCTGGGGAGGGGATAAGAAGTGACTGCTGCCCTAGTCAGTGTGGGTCATTGGATTGAGTGCTGGCCTATGAACCGGAGGGTCGCCAGTTCAATTCCTGATCAGGGCACACGCCTGGGTTGCAGGCCAGGTCCCCAGTTGGGGGCTTGTGAGAGGCAACCGATGGATGTATCTCTCACACACTGATGTTTCTCTCCCTTTCTCCTTCTCTTCCCCTCTGTCTGAAAATAAATAAGTAAACTCTTTTTAAAAAATAAACTTGTATGAAAATAGATAGAGCTTTAAAAAATAAAAAAAAGAAGCGACTACTAATCGTTATAGGGCTTTTTGTTTTTGTTTTTGTTTTTGGTGATGAAACTGTCCTAGAATTAGATAGTAGTGATGGTTGCACAACTTTGTAAATATAATGAAAACCACTGAGTTGGACATTGAAAAGGGTGAATTTAATGGTATGTAAATTATACCTTGTGAGCTCCTAAAATCCTTGTAATTTTATAAATGCTAAGAGCACTTAGGAGCATCTTTTGTTCAAATATTTTATGTCTACCCCTCATTCCTGACACGGAGCTCCTAAATCCCTTAGAATTTCCTGGATGAGAGGAATGTCTTTTGTTCTAAGGAGACTCTGGGTGGCTCCCTGATGGGACTGGTCATCAGAAAGAACAAGCCATGATTAAAAGCTTGAAACTTTCAGCCCCACCCCCATCCTCCAGGGATGGGAGAGGAGGTGGGGATTGAGTTAATAACTGATCATGCCTATATGATGAAGCTTTCATAAAAATCCAAAGGCACAGGGCTTTGGGAGCTTCCACGTTGGTGAACGTGAGGTTTGGGGAGAGCTGTGGTCCTAGAGAGGACATGGAAGCTCTGCGTCTCTTCCCACATCTCTTCCGTCTGGTTGTTGATCTGTGTCCTTTATCATATCCATTTAATACAGATTTTATTTTGTTTTTGTTTTATAGAGAGAGGAAGGAAGGGAGAAAGAGAGGGAGAAATATCAATGTGAGAGAGAAACATGAATCGGTTGCCTTTTGTATGCACCCTGACCAGGGACTGAACTTGCAACCCAGGCATGTGCCCTGACCAGGAATTGAACCAGTGGCCTTTTACTGTGCTGGGTTACGCCCAACCAACTGAGCCATACTAGTCAAGACTATCATATCCTTTTATAATAAACCAATAAATAGTAAGTAAACTGTTTTCCTGAGTTCTGTGAGCTGCTCTAACAAATTAATCTAACCCAAGGAGGAAGTAGTGGTAACCTCTCATCTACAGCCTGTGTCAGTCAGCGGCACAGATGACAACCTGGATTTGTGATTGGTGTCTGAAATAAGGATAGTCTAATGAGACTGAACCATTAACCTGTGGGGTTTGATGCCATCTCCAGGTAGACGGTGTCAGAAGTGAGTTGAATTGTAGGACCCCCAGGGCATATCACAGAGAATTGCTTTGTGTAGGGAAAAAAACCACATTTCTGGTTTTAGAAATATGGTGAGCATGGCAGTAGTGTGAAAGTAAGGGAAACGCGGGAGAAGTGAGTTTTTTGAAGACATAGTTTGATAGCTTTTTTGAAAGGGAAGGCCACGATTGCACATATAGTTCCTTGTTTTATTCCTTCAAATTCTTTATCCCTCCCTGTGTCAGCACACTTCGTCAGGTGAGGTTAAATTCTTCCATCCTTAGGAAGAGTCTGTCCCTGAGCCACTGACAGACTGTAGCCCTGACTTCCTCTGACCAATCAAATGATGGCAGGTGCTCAAAAGTTGCAGGCTGGCCCAGGAAAATAAGCAGACATGTGGAACCAGTGGTGTGCTGGAGCTGGCTCACAGTGACTCATTCTTAAATATTTAAGAATTTTGTGCCCTGGTTTTTAAAAATAGTCAGAATTAAAAATCAAATTATGCAAATATACAATTGAATAAATTGTAATTAAAGCAAAAGTAATCAATACTCAAAATCACTATTCCCATTTGTTTTACTACTGTAACATTCTTTTGATGTTAATTATATGTATTGTCAATATGGTGAAAATAGTATATGCTATGGACTGAACATGTCCCCCCAAATTCATATCTTGAAGCTTAACCCCCAATGTGATGATGATAGGAGGGAGGACCTTTGGGAGGCAATTACCTCATGATGGCAGAGCCCTTGTGAATGGGATTAGTGCCCTTTTAAAAGAGACCCTGGAGAGCTCCTCCCCTTCTACCTTGTGAGGATACAGAGACACAGAGAGAAGGTGCCTTCTGTGAACAAGGAAGTAGCCGTAACCAGACACTGAATCTACTGACACCTTGAACTTGGACCTCCAGCTTCCAGAACTGTGAGAAATAAATGCCTGTGTTTATAAGCCACCTAATGTGTAGTATTTTTGTAATAGCAGCCTGAACAGACTGAGACAGTCTAAAATGACCCACTACTGCACATCTCTTCCCAATCCTGCCTTCAGTGATGTCACAGTGGTAGCTGAAATCAGCCACAATGGGAGTATTTACACCATAGAAATTGGAAAAGATGACAAATGAATTCCCCCTCCCACTATTCAGTTGTTAAACATTTTCCATTGCATGCAGCTTGAAATACACATGGGCCAACCCAAAACTTGGAACCAATACCAGCTTAGCCAAGGTTAGATCTGCAGATGCCCAGATGACCTACAGCTGAGAATAGATGATGATAGTGTGAGTCCCCAACTTTGGTGTACTTTGTTACACAGCATTATCACAACACTTGCTGGCTAAAATACTAGGTGTCCGTCTCATTGGACTAAGTAAGAGAGCTTCAAAGCAGTGAACCTAAGTGCAGATGAGAGAACCTGTTAATAGTGTCCAAGATGTATCCAAAGGTAGCTGAATAGAAGAAAAACTTAACTGGGTGGAACATGGCAACTTAACAGCTGTGGGGTTTTGGTTAATTGGCCTTACTTCACTGAGCCTCTTGTGTCAAGAGCATAAAGAGATGGTCCTCGTCCATTGTCTCAAGCAATCAAAATAGAGCACATGTGGGCTACATCATGAGTTCAGTGAATGTTCCTGGATGGTGATGCCTGATCTGGCCCCTGTCGAACTCACCAATCTCACCTCTGTTCACTCCCCTCCTTGCTCACTGTAGTCCAGCCACACCAGTCTCCTCTCTGTTCTTCCACTATGCTGTTTATTCTAGCCTTTCACTTTGTCCTGATGTCTACCTGGACCATTTCCCCCAAACCTTCTCCTGGCTAAAATTTGGTGCTCCATCTCTGCTTATTGCTAGAGTTGGCACACAGTGGACACTCAGTATGTTGTTATTAAATGAATGGATGGACAGATGATGGGTGGATGGATGGATGAATGGATGGGAGATTGGGAGGATGGATAGATTAATGAACGGATGAGTGGATAGATGGGTCACTTGTAGATGAGGGAACTGATTCAGGGTGGAGCTGAAACTAATCACAGATGTCTGAGTCTCAGGCCAAGTCCCTTAGCTCAGGTGAGCTCCAGGCTAAGATAATTTCAAAGATCCAAACCTCTTTGAGCCTGGCTAGCACTGTCCTCTGCTGGCTGTCCTGGGAGTTACAGGCAGCCCACTCACTCCCAGTACTGTAAAAATCCACACTCTTGTCAAAACTGTCCTTTAGTCTTCATCAACCTAACATTTTTTAAGCACCTAGAAGAGGATCATTACATCACCTGGTAATTCTGTCTTTAATTCTTTCAAGAAGCACCGGCTGTTTTCCACAGTGGCTGGACTATTTTTCATTCCCATCAGCAGTGTGCATGAGGGTTCCAATTTCTTCACATCCTTGCCAACTCTTGTTAATTTCTGGTTTGTTGATATATTCAATTTTGAGTAAAATTTCAAATACAGTTTCTGCATCCCACTGGCTATATTTTAAGTTCTCAGTAGCCATGCATGGCTGGTGACTGCCACATTGGGAAACTCAAGTGAAGGATGTGTCCTTCATGGCAGAAAGTTCTGGCTGCTCCAGACTGCTGAGCTAGGAATTAACATTCCAGTCACTCATCTAGGCACCCACCCAACTGTCATAAACTTTATTGTGTGCTAAATCCTTTGGGGCGGGAATGAAGGAGGAAGGAAACCTGGTTCTACCTTGTCAGTGCTCAGGGGATGGCAAACAGAGTTCCATCCCGAACACCTTCTTTTTCTCAGGACCCCAATCTCTTCCCTGCTGCCCTCCCAAGCCCCACCCTTTGCTTCCCTCCACACACATACAACAGACCCCAAGTCTGCCATGAAGCATGTTACCTCCCTACTTTTATGGTCCTTCCCCCTTTCCCTTGTATAATGGTAGCTTCAATGGTTTTAAAGGCAAAACATGGCAACAATGTATCTTTCTGATGATAGGCTAAATAAGAAAATGACAAACAGCAATTAAAAAAGAAAAAGACAGAGCTTCATAATCTGTTCCAGAAAACTTTTCTGTGTGAGATTCCTATGGCTACTGCAATGAATTATCACAAAAGCAGTGGTTTAAAATAGTTTATAATAATATATTTGTATAGTGCTGGAGATCAGGACTCTGTCTGACATGGGCCTTACAGAACTAAACACAGGGCTGGTCCTTCCAAAGGCTCCAAGAAGAACCATCTCCAGCCCTTTTCAGCTTCTAAAGGCACTGCGTCCCTGGCTAATGGCCCCTTTCTCCATCTTCACAGCCAGCAACACAAGCCGCTTCAGCCTCTCTGACACTCCTGCTTCCCTGTTTTAAGGACCCTTTGATGACACTGGGCCACTGCAGAATCCAGGGTCATCCCATTTCAGGGGCCTTAATCCCACATACAAAGTCCCTCTGCCATGTGAGGTGACATATTCACAGGTCCTGGTACCAGAATGGTGATGTCTTTTAGGGCAGTTATTCTGCCAACCACAGCATCCAAGACATATTAAGTGACAACATGGGACAGAACAGTGTGATCTCACTTATATGAAAAAGCACTCACCTATTAATGGAACACGGAGAGAACAAAGTGTTACATGCATAGGGAAGGGTCTAGAAGGAGATATCCCAAACTACAAATGGTGGTTTTCCCTGGGGACAGAATCTTGGGGCCTGGGGTGGAGGAGTCCAGGCAGAAAAGTCAGTTGTCCAGTGTTCCAGCAAGTCTTAAATCAATAAACATTAAAATCTCAGGGGGAAATGAGAAGCAAGACACTGTAACATATTGTCTCAAAGTATCTCCTCTAAGATATGTATTAATTAAAAAGGAATATTTTGGCGGGTTTGCAATTATCTTTTTATTACTTGTTTCTAGTATAATTCCACTGTGGTCAGGGAACATATTCTGCATAATTTCAATTCTTTTATATGTATTGAGACTGATTTCATGAACCAGCATATTATTCATCTGTCTTAATTAATAGTTCATGTGTGTTTGAAGAGAATAGACATACTGCTGTTTTTGGTGTTCTGTAAACATCAAATTGGTTATAGTGTTGCTCAAGTCTTCTGTAGCTACTAACTTTTGTTTTACTAATTATTGAAAGAGGGGCATTGAAATCTCCAGCCACATTATGAATTTGACTTTTTTTTTCACTTCTGTCAATATCTTTGTTACTATTTTTATTATCCAAGAGTTTGAATCAGACTGAGTCCATGATTTTTACTTCCCTGTTATAGTCCTCTCAGAAGAGTCTTCCAGGACTAAATTTAAAAACATATTTATCCTGCGAAGCTGTTAAATGTCTGTAAAGGTTACTTAGCGGGTAAAAAAGGTTGGAGCATTGAGGTGAAACAATCAGTTCTGTCATTTTTTTCTTTGTGTGTTTTGAACCTAATTATTGGGGCAAACATGTTTAATATTGTTATATCCTCTTGATGAATTGACTCCTCTGACATTGGGTCAATTCTTTGCTCTTCTAATTTTAATGTCCTTCTTTACCCTAGTAATGTTTCTTGTTTTGAATTCTTTTTTATTTTTTTCCTGATAGAAACAGAGGTACTCTAGCTTTCATATGATTAGTGTTTGGATGATATATCTTTTTCCATATTTTACTCTTTTTTTCCAATATAAAGTTTTTTAAAAGATTTTATTTATTTTTAGAGAGGGGAAGGGAAGAAGAGAAAGAGAGGAAGAGAAACACCAATGTGTGGTCGCCTCCCACGCACCCACAACCCAGGCATGTGTCCTGACCAGGAATCAAACCAGCAACTCCTCAGTTCACAGGCCAGCGCTCAATCCACTGAGCCACACCAGCCAGGGCTAAATTTTTATTTTCTACCACCATATAGCATTTTCCTCACAGCTTTATTGAGCATACTTTGCATACAATTAAATTCACTCCTCTTGAGTTTACCATTTGATAAGTTTTAACCATTGTTTATAGTTGTGTAACTATTTCACAATCACAATATAGAACATTTTCATCAGCCCAAAGTTTTCTCTCCCTTAACGGTCAACCCTCCCGTCACCCCAGCTTCCAAGCCATCACTGATATGTTTTCTGTCAACATTGTGTTCCTTTTCTCAGAATTTCAAAGATCAGCATCACACAGTTGTAGTATTTTGAGTCTGACCTCTTTCACTTAGTATAATGGTTTTAAGACGCATCCAAGTTATTGTGTGTATCAGTAATTCAACTCTTTTCATTGCTGAGTATTATTGCATTGGATGGACATACCATTCACCTGTTGATGGATACTTGAATTGTTTCCACTTTGGGGCTCTTATGAATAAAGATACTATAATCATTTGCATGCAAGTTTGTGTTTGGAAATAGGTTTTCATTTCTCATTGCTGGGTCAATTAGAAATGAAAACCTATTGCTCAGTAAGAATTGCTGGGTTGTATGGTAGATGTATCTTTAAATCTATAACAAACTTCCAAATCATTTTCCAAAGTGGTTGTGCCTTTTGTGTTTCCTCCAGCAGTGCAAGAAAGTTTCAACTGAGCTGCCACTTCACCAATACTTGGTGTTAACAGACCTTTTAGTTTAATCTTTCCAATAGATATGTTGTGGCATCTCATGGGAGAGCATCATTTCTGTAATGACTAATTATGTTGAGTATCTTTTCATGTGCTTATTGGTCCTTGATAATCTCCAGTGAAGTATCTGCTGTTCAAACCTATTACCCACTTTCAAAATTGGTTTGCATTTTTAATGATTTCTTATTATTTGCCAAGATACATGTATTGTAATTGTTTTTTCCCAGTTGGTGCCTGCTTTATCATTTTCTTAACACTTTTGAAAATAATTTTTTTTTAATATTTGACAAAGTCTATCTTATTTCTTTCAAAAAATTGTTTGTGCTTTTTGTGTCCTATCAGAAAAACATCTGCATGTAAGCAAAGTCACAAAGATGTTCTCTTGTGTTTTCTTCCAGAAGTTTTATAGTTTTAGCTTTTACATTTAAGTCTATGATCCATTCTGAGATAAATCTGTATATGGTACATTAAGAGTTAGGGACAACTATTGAATATTTTTCCATTTTATTTAGTTGATTTATTGAAAATACTATTTCTATCCTCTGTTGAGTTATTTGGAACCTTTGTGGAAATACTTTTTTTCACCCTCTTTTACCTGTTTCACTGTTTTAATTACTATAGGTTTATAGCAGGTCTTAACAACAGGTAGCCCTTCAATCTTGTTTATTTTTAAATGGTTTTGATTACATCATTTTACTCTTACACTATCTATGCCTTTTTATTTATTTATTTATTTATTTATTTATTTTAAAGTATATTTTACTGATTATGTTGTTACAGTTGTCCCAATTTCTTTTCCCTTTGCTCCTCTCTGCCCAGTACCCCCTTCCTTCCAGCAATCCCACCCCCCTTAGTTCATGTCCATGGGTCGTGCATACAAGACTTTGGCTTCACCCTTTCCTATGTTATCCTAACCTCCCCCTGTCTATTTTGTACCAACCAATTATGCTTCTTAATCCCTGCACCATTTCCCCATTTCTCCCCCTTCCCTGTCCCAGCTGATAACTCTCCAAATGATCCCCATACCTATGATTCTGTTCCTATTATGGTTTGCTTAGTTGGATTTTGTTTTTATGCCTTTATATTTAAAGTGGACAATAGACCCTGGTTCAGTTGTTTAGAGTGCCATCTGGATATGCCAAGGTTGCAGGATTGATCCTTGGTCAGGGCACATACAACAAATCATGCCTCCCTCTCTCTCTCTCTCTCTCTTTCTCTCTCTCTCTCTGTCTCTGTCTCTCTCCCATCTACCACTTCCTCCCTCTCTCTAAAATCAATAAAATAAAAAAAGAAAGTGGACAATATGTCTACTGTGTTATATGTATATATTGCCGTGCTGACAGTTTCTGCCATTGAATTGGTGTTTAGACCATTTACATTTAATAGGTATCAATATAATTGGGTTTAAATCTACCATCCTGCTATTTGCTATTTGTCCCTTCTGTTCTTTGCAATTTTTTCCCACTTCATTTGCCTTATTTTAGATCAACTATTATTTTATACCTATAATTTTATTATCTACTCCTCTTATTTTTAGTAATTTTTCTAGGGTTACAAAATACTACTTCACACATAATGTAAGATCCTTACTACAGAACATTTCTATGTCCACCACCCATGCTTATATATACTATTGTGTTACTTTAAATATGTTATAAAATAATTCTCACAAAGGGGGAAAATTGGGACAACTGTAATGCATAAACAATTAAAAATAAATCTCACAATACATTGCTGTTATTTTTGTTTTAAAGAGCCCATTATTATTTTTAAAAGACTATATTTTTTAGAGAGAGGGGGAGGGAGAAAGACAGGAAGAGAAACATCTATGTGTAAGAGAAACATCCATCAGTTGCCTCCCACACACCCCTAACTGGGGACCTGGCCTGCAACCCAGGCATGTGCCCTGACTGGAATCGAACTGGCAACCTTTTGGTTTGCAGGATGACACTCAACCCACTTAGCCACACCAGTCAGGGCTAAAGTCAATTATAATTTTTAATAATTAAGAAATAGTTATATTTTCCACATGTTAAACATTTCTTGTGCTCTTCTTTCTTTTGCCTAGACCCAAATGTCTGTTTGGTATCATTTTCTTCACATCCCAAAGAATATCTTTTAATATTCTTTTTAATGTAGTGTTTTTGTTTTATTTTTCAAACGAGTTGGCTTAATTCCAGGTGGTACAGAATTCTGGATGGAACAAAGACTCAAGAACACACATTGACAGGATTCTGGGCTGGGTTTACTCTAACCTCACAGCTAAGGTTGAAATGGCAGAGTGAGAAGAATTAAAGGATGAGCCATTGCATGACTCTTTTTTTCTTTCCACAAAAATTTATTCTTAAATGTACAACAGGCTCCAAGAGAACACTTCATACTAGCTATAGATGAAAAGAGATGTTATGACAGGGAATCCAGATGTTAAAACAGAAATGGAACTAAGGATCACCATTGCTCCAGGCACAAGGAACAATTCACTTTTTGCAAGATTTCTTAATTCCACCTGTGGCTAGGGGCCCTTCTCCATGGCCTTCCCTTTTGGTACCTCAGATTTCTTCTGCTCCTCTTTTTGCCTTATCTTCCTTGTCCATCTCCTTGGGCTGCTTCAGGGGCTTTTTGCTACCTTCATGTCCACACATGGAACCTGCCGCCCCTTTCCCAGACTCTCTTAATGTGGTTCTATTGGCCATAAGTTCACTCAGCTTTTCTTTGGCTGAAAATATGTATTGTGTTAGCTTTTGAAATATATTGTTGCTTGGTAAAGAACTCTAGGTTTTTTTTCTTTTTTCTTTTTTTTTAAATGGAAATGCTTATGATGAGCCAGAGAGTAATCAAATTAGAATCAGCACCAGGTTTTACATGCATTACTTCCCAAACGCCCTGGCTGGTTTAGCTCAGTGGATTGAGCGTTGGCCTGCGAGCTAAGTGTCGCTGGTTCGATCTTCCAGTCAGGGTACATCAGAGAAGGAAAACTCTGACTCCAAAAAACCTCCGCTGCCTTGCGGCATACCTCTTCAGGGGAAAGGCTAAGGGAGTAAACCCCGACAGAAAATCCGGAGCCGGAGTCCCTAAGGCGGTTTGACGTTGTAGTCAACACCGGCAACTCCTGCGGCGCACATGAACCCAAGCTGTATCGACTCCGTCTTTCCCTTGGACCCTTCAGCTGCGAAGAGAGGGGGGGTCTGCTGCATGGGCAACAGCAGACCCTCCATATCACACTGCCCAGGCTCTGTAGCTTCAGCGTCATCGCAAGATGTCGATTCAACACGGGAGGAGACAGATACCATGTCACTCCCGAGTCGGACTGCACAGCCATTCTCGGCGGTGCAGATAGACTCTTTAAGAAGCTACACCATCGTCTCTCGAGACGGACGGCTGCCGACGACGACTTCCCAAACACTGGAGTAAATTATTCCATACTGCCACATATTAAAATTTGCATATGCTAATATTTGTATCATGCATTTTTATTATTGATAAGAAAGCTAAGTTAAAATAAATTACTATTACTTAAAATGAATATTAATAATCTACTTGAAAAACAAGATGAAATTGAAGCCATATGATCTTAGAAGGAACCATTGTCAATTACTTTCAGAAACATTAATAGGACTGGGCTTTTAATTTAAATAAACATAAAGTCACCCAAAGCCAATTTTCTGACTATATCAGGTAAACTTTTCCATTTTTATTTCTGTCTGGCACAAAGCAGTAACCAAGGCAGTCCTTCTGGGAACTGGTTTGTATTGTTGATACAATAAATCAGTAGAGGTCATGGATAGTTCTATTCACAGGAGAAAAACTGAATTCTGAAGGTGCAGAACTCTGGCAGGTGTCACATCAGACTCTGATCAACATGCACTATATGCCTGGGCTCCAGCAGAGGGAGGACAGAGTGTCCTAGAGACACTTGAGGAGAGTCTGAGGATGGTGGCTCAGGGGAGAACTAAAGTAACAGCCACCAGGATCCCTGTGCTGAGTCATTCCCCACACTGCAGAAGCCATCTTTATTAAGCAGAGCACTCCTCTCCAAGTGGTCTCTGTTTTGATACTCTACAAATATTATTCCACTGTGTTCTGGTGTGAATAATTTCTGATTAAAATCTTAGTTATTTTTATTTTTATTATTTATTTATTTTTACAAACACACCATGTGTTTTACTAGAATTTAATTTTTCCTTAAACTGTCTTTCCACAGTCAAAACAAGGCAGACACACAAAACACCCAACATTAAAACCTTTTAATAAACTTACAAACTTGAAAAGTTAGATTCTTCAGATGGGCAATAAACTTCATATTATGAAAGCAATACATTCCAAGTTTCAAAGAGATTTGAGATGTTCTATAGAATCTCTTTCATTAGTAGATGGAAACTTTCAAACTTCACAATCTTCTGCCAGGTAGGACTGGGCGTTATTCACTGATTCGAGGCTGAATCCATTTCAAGGCGTGCCATGATGGCACAGTAATGGTGAGGTGGCAGGACGCACAGTCAGGCTTTGTACACTGGGTGTTAAATCTACAGTGTTTCGGATGATGGAAGGGACATTCCATTTTCTTACATGCAGGGAAGTAACGGCAGAGCTGACTACCAGAAGAGGGTGTAGGTGTTAGAACTGGTTTTGGAGGCAGTATTGGAATTCTCCTACACATATGAGTGAAGAGACAACCTGGCTTAGTACATTTTGCATCATATTTACAATTTGGATGGACAAACAAACATTTTTCAGCAAATTTACAATTGGGGAAAGCTTTGCAAGGTGAAACAGGGTGATGGTAGGCACACTCATGCCTGTTCTTACAGGCAGGCCAGTACTTGCAGTGCTCCAAAAGTTTTTCTGGTTTCTGTGCCACACTCAGTTCACTCATCTCAGCTGGACTGATCTCCAGAGTTTCTACCATTCCTGGATCAATCTGCAGCCAGGATAACAACTGCCTCTGTTGAGTTCCTTGACTTTTTTCTATGTATTATCTCCTTTTGTTTCCTCTTCTTTAATGGGGGGACTTATTCTAGAGGTCCTGCCTTGCCCCTGGACTATTTCTGCCAGCAAGTCTTCTTGAGAAGTTCGAGTTCTGAGCACAACTGGAACTGTCTGTTTCTGTGAGACTATAGAATAGTTAGTTGTTTTTGTTACAGATTCTTGAGCTTCGGATATAGCCTTCAAAATCAGATTCTTGTTAGCATCTTTAGAAGGAGGAAGTGAGGGTCTCCTTTCAGGTTTTGCTGGCACTGAGACACTGCTGAAGATGCTTCCTGTACGGGACCCACAATTGTCATCTTCCTCCTCCTCTTCTCCATCGTGATGGATTTTTTTTTACTTTAACAACCAAACTTACCACAGGCAACTTTCTCTTCCGAAAGTTTTCTTTCTCCATACTCATTTTTTCTGAGTTGTTTCTGAAGAAAGGACTTTAAGTCTCTTCTAAGCTGTTAAGAACTTCTGGCTCACACAAACATCTTGTTTCATACACCTGGCTATTCTGTATATTGAGCTGCTTGGCAGCATGCATACTGTTTTGCTGCTGTTGAAATTGCAACCTGTTTAAATGAACACCACTATCTGCAGTTCGACTTGCAGGTGGTCAATAAATTTCAACAGAAGATCGAGAAGAACCATATGAAATTGTCACTGTAGGTTTTTTCTGAGATAAGGGGTTTTCCTGCACAAAATTGAAGTCTTCATCAATGAGATCATCTGGTTCCAGCTTAATATCAGTCACATCTTCAGAGGGTGTTGGCTCCCTCAGAGGTTTGTTTCACTGTTGACATTAGTCTCATTGCAGTTCCATCATCATGAGTATGTCTGACATTGTTGGGTTTCTGGTTGTGTGAACTTGAAGAAATTCTGGACTCTCTCTTCTTGGGTCTCATGCTAGAAACTGCGAGGGGTGGCACTGTGCCCTCATGCCGCCAGCTCTCATCTCCCCGGCTGAAACTGCTCTTGTTTGAAGGCATGGTGCTATTGAATACATTGGTATCCAAAGGTGGATTTAATGGTGGGTGCATTGGGGGCACGTCCTGGACCCCGACTTCTGAAGGACACCACAAAATCCTAACTTTACACTTTTTTCTAATGACATCAAGTTTGGTTTCATTACTACGCTGCATAAAATATAGTTAACATGTATTTTTATTTTCCCTGTCTTTCTCTCTTTTTTAAGGGGCCCAATATTTTCTTCTGTGCCCGGGTCCTCAACTGACGTTAATCCACCTCTGTTGGTATCAGAAGACTTCAGACTAGAGGGGTCAGCTGTAACAGAGCAAAGTTTATCTAATACACCGTGGAGCCATACGGTGAATCGAATTGTGTTGTTCCCTAGAAACAGGGCCAAGTCCTCTGTCGTTTGGTCCTGACTTTTCTTGTTGGCCACCATCAGCATAATGTAATCAGGAAGTTCTTCACCAACATAAGCTCCTAATTCTTGCAATTTCCCCTTAATGGCACTCCGGATCTTGTGGCTGATCTTGGTGCCAATCTCCTTGGCTTCAGGGTGGATGAAGAGCTCAGCACTGCCCGGTACTGCACTTAGCCAGAGCCCGGAGCCGGTTCCCAGTCCACAGCCCAGTGGCCACAGCCACTACCACTTCTGGCCACCTGGTCTCAAAAATCTTAGTTATTTTTAAAACTGGATTCTATCATTATGGTTTAATTTTGCCTGTAATTGAACTTTACACAAATGGAATCATACTGTATACACTCTTTTGTGCCTAGCTTATTATGTTCAATGTTTCACGGTGTAATTTATCCATTTTATTTTGTGTATGAGTAATTTGTTCTTCTTAGTTGCTGCATAGTATTCCATTGTGTGAATATATCACAAGTTATGTATCCACTTTTGCTGATGGACATTTGGGTTATTATGGATTTTTGCCTAATAAAATACAGCTATTTTTAATATTCTTTCCTGTCCAAGTCTTTGGTGGATATATCACTGCATTCCTTTTTTTTTTTTTTTTTTTTTAAGAGAGAGAAAGGAAGGTTGAAAGAGAGGGAGAGAAACATCAGTGTGAAAGAGAAACATCTATCAGATTGCCTCTTGCTTGCTCCCTGACTGGGAACGAACTGCAATGTAGGCATGTGCCCTTTGCACGATGACGCCCAACCAACTGAGCCACACTGGTCAAGCCCTATATCATTGCATACTTTTGGGGAACAGTAGTGGAATTGCTGGGTTACAGGGTTATGCATATATTAGCTTTATTTATTTTTATTTTTATTTATTAATTTTTAAAGAGAGAGAGAGAGAGGAGGGAGAGAGAGAGAGAAAGAGAAACATCAATTTGTTGTTCCCCTTATTTATGCATTCATTGGTTGATTTTTTTTTTTTTACTGTGTGGTTGCCTCTCACTCGTGCCCCCAACTGGGGACCTGACATGCAACCTAGTAATGTGCCCTGACTGGGAATCGAACCAGCGACACTTGGCTCGCAGGCCGATGCTCAATCCACTGAGCCACAGCAGCCAGGGCCGGTTGATTCTTTTTTTTTTTTTTTTTTCACGTCAGGTGGATAATGTGCCAAGGTCGTAACAAGGTCTGTGGGAGGCACATGTCACACAGGAGCGTGAAGACCCTATCATCACACCTATAAACTACAAAAGGATCAATTGGTTGATTCTTGTATGTATCCTAACCTCGATGGGACCCACAACCTTGGCATATCAGCACAATGCTCTAACCAACTGAGCTACCTTGCCAGGCCTCATACATTAGTTTTTTTAACTTTTTTTTTTTACTTTTTACTCTCACGCGAGGACATGCTTATAGATTTTAGAGAGGGGAAGGGAGGGAGACAGAGGGAAACATCAACTGGTTTCCTCTAGTATGCGCCCTGACCAGTAACTGAACCTATAACCTAGTTATGTAACCCCACGACCTTTCAGTTTACAGGATGACGCTTCAACCAATTGAGCCACACTGGCCAGGGCCATCCATTAGCTTTAAATGATAAGCCAGATAGATGTCCAATGTAGCTGTATAGTTTTACATTCCTACCTGAATTGTAAAAGAGGAGAGCTCCAGTTGCTCCACATCCTTTCAACACTTGATGTTGTCATCCTAATTTTAGCCATTCTAATAGGGATACAGAGGTATCTCATTGTAGTTTAAATTTATAGTTCCCTGATGACTAATGAGATGGAGCACCTTTAACATATACCCACCCATTGGCCATTTGGATGTCTTCTTTTGTGAAATGCATGTTCATGTTTTGCCATGTTTTAACTGGGCTTTCTTTTTCTCATGATTTCTAAGAACTTTTGTATTATTCTGTTTGATTTCTGTTTGTTGAACCATGTTGGGGTATAAGTCCATTGTCAGATATATCTATTGCAGATGTCTTTTCTCAGTTTGCGACTTGCTTTTTTATTTTCTGAATGACTTATCTGGAGGGCTAGCACTGAGTGTATCTCATTCCCTGTTGTGTGTCCAGCGCTCGTTACCATTCCTGGCACTTAGAAGGCCCTTAATAAATGTTGAATGAATGACTGCTTTGGGGATCCTAGTTCTGGACCATGGTTATGTCTGTCCTACCATCTCATAGGCGAGATGGGCAGGAGACACAGGATCCGTTCACTGCAGCAACAGGTTTGAATGTTCTCAAGAAGCGACAGCTTTTAGAATCAAAAAAGGCAGAGCTGGATTCTTCTCCAGGAACTTGCCCGAGAAGCTCCACGTGGGCGCCCCGCCCACAGTTGTCACTTATATGAGGGGCAGGAGGTCTCAACTAGGAGGCGTGGTTCTTATCCAAACGAGCAAGTGGGTGGAGCTCCAGAGGACACTGACCAATGAGAGGAAAGAGCCCCGAGACGGGGTGGGCGTGGCCAGTGGGTTTAGAGGGAGTTGTCCTCATTTCCCTTGAGCAGCCTGGTGTCGTCAGGGAAACGTGGTATCCTAGTAGTGGGGGCAGGGCTTCGTGGGAGGCGGGACTTCCGGGGGCGGAACCTCGGCCGTGGAGTCTCGCTGTCAGCTGACTGGCCGCCATCTCGTCCGCCATTTGCAAGTGCCGCGGAGCGTGAGGGGAGGGGAGTTCGCTCTGCCCACGGGATCCTGCCGCCGCGGCCGCCGCTGCCGTCCCACGGACCGTCGCCGGCCAGGCCTGGGAGCCTGCCCCGCAGCGGCGGCCGGCAGCGCAGCGCTCCGCGGGCAGCAAGCGCGGCCCCCGGACCCCCGCACTGCACCCGGCCTCAGGTCTCCCGGGGCTGCTGCCTGCCGGCGGCCGCCGTAATGGCCCTCAAGATGGTCAAGGGCAGCATCGACCGCATGTTCGACAAGAACCTGCAGGACCTGGTGCGTGGCATCCGCAACCACAAGGAGGACGAGGTGAGCCGGACGCGCCGCGCGGCGCAGGCGCGACCCCGACCTGCAGCTCGCCCCAGAGGCCCCGCTTCCATCTCGATCCTTGCCTTCCCGCGGCCTGGGCGCTGCACACCCGCTTCCTTCCCAAGTCTCAGTTTACCCTGAGGGCCGAAGGCGGCCCCAGACGAGACCCTGAAGGCCCCCAAGTCGCGGTTCTCGGACACCCTTCCCCCCTTCCGTCCGTGTATCCGCTCGCCTGTGGGGGGACCTGCCACTGGATGGCCTTCCTCTCGGATCCTCAGTTTACCCTTTCGGCGACGGGGCCCTCTTCCCCCTTGCCGCGGTGACCCCGGAAGAGACTTCGTAGGTCTCCCCTAGTGGGGCTCCTCCAACCTTGAGTGTGTCTCTGGATCACCTGTTTAAAATACAAGATCTCTGGCCCACCCCAGGTCTCGGGACTCCTGGGACTCTTGGGGAAGCGACCTGTCCGCGGGTCGCTGCCGGAGGAACCACTTACGGGACTAGTACGTGTCCAGGTTGGTCTCTGGGGCCTGGCCCGTAACCGGTTCTTCCCGGGAACGTGGATTCTCCCCTCTTAGGAAGGGAGGGGCGAAGGCAGCTGGCGTCCCAGGCCGAAATAAGGAAGCTGCGGAGGAGTCCTGGAATTGGCGAATCCGACTTAACTAGAAACCCAAAAACCAGGGGGAAGAAAAGATTCTCCAGAAGTAAAATTGTAACCGTGGACACCATTGCTTTTCTTTCTCGACCCCCTCCCCCAACCTGTGACCTAATTTTAGGAGGAATGAGGGCAGTTAGTGGCCACCAGGCCTCTGGCTTCATGGAAGAGGTCCAAGCAGGCCCTTACATGATGAGACATTAAAGAAAGTCCCCGCTTCTTTGGCTAGAGAGAGAGGCTGCCCTGAGGAGAGCAGCTCTTTGATATTGTGCAGGTCCCAGTATCAGATGCTAAGCAGCCTTCCTCACAATGGCTCCCTGGAAAGTCAGGAATTACAGATTAGAAGGTGCAAGCAAGTTGAATTGCTCGGAGGCAATTGCTCCCTCAGCCCAGGTCCCTCTGCTGGGAGCCTGAGTTTCTGCCTCTGAGGCACTTTTTCAGAAACGGTGTGATCTCACTGAAATGTAATTAGGCTATTTTCGCTCATTTCCATAACTGTTCTGTGGATTTTGTATCATTTTGGAAGCTCTCCCTAATGGCAGTGGTTACAAATGTGTAGCTAACTTATCCTGACCTTACGTTTTGAGTTGAAAGGGTAGTTAATTGTCCTTGGTTACTGAGCAGTGGCTAAGCAAATTAGATTTGCACCCTTAGATTTCTTTTTTTGCCCTGATTTCCCCCTCTGTTCAGTGGATGTTACTGAGCAGCCTGTTCAGGATTCTGAGGACAGGACATAGTGTCTTTCTGGCAGAGAAACACACACTCCAGTTAGGGCATCTGGTTTTTTAGGAGGGTGTGTCCATCATCACTGGGCAGTACCCTGACCTTTGGTTTCTTCATTTGGAATTGGTGAGAATTGATGGTGCCTTCCCCATAGGCTTGGGACCCATTAAACAGGGGTATTGATGGTGGAAGCATTTTTTAAATAGCACAGAATCAGGCTGGTGCTGAAAGTCCTCAAAAGTCACAGGTCTCCAAGTGGGCTCTGCCCTTGGCCTGTTGACAATTCCGGGCAGGACATGACATCCTGGTGCTATGTTTTTGTCATCAGAAGATCATTATGATCTTAGAGTGTCACTTATGACTCCAGACATTTATCTTTTTCCCTGTAGGAGCCCATGACTGCTGAGTTATTCTCCTACTTACCCCACTCTCTCAAATAGGTAGGCTCTTCCCTCCCACCCCACTGCACACCAACTGAGACTTCTGAAAATGTGCTTTTTCTGCAGCAGTGTAGTCCCCATCCCCCGGTTTACTTTTTATAATAGATTTTAGCTTGAAATTTCTGTGCTGTATCATAGGACTGAGGCTTATCAGGGACTTTAAAAACTGTGAGGAAAGGCAGGGTGAATTAGTGGAGCTTGTTTAGGAGATCTGAGTCCAAATTCTTGGGCCTGTTTAACTGGGTGACCTGGAGAAAGCTCCTGACCTGTTTCTCATCTGTAAAGTAGGGGCAGCCACCGTTTTTCCTTCTTTCCCATACTTGTGAGGATGCAGTGAGTAACATCATGCAGGCTTCGGTGAGTGCCAGAGCACCCCGTGAAGTTGTTTCCTTAGCCATTTCCAGTCCTCGGCCTGAGTGGGTTATGAATTCAGTTCAATGGGTTATGTTAAAAAAAGAAGAAAATCCCAGACTGCATGCACATAGAATAACGTGTTTCTTGAAACTTTTATTTTAGTTTATTATACTCAGTATGTACATGTGTCTGTGTGTTGGGTTACCATGGAAAACACTTCTTAAAATGAGTCCCAGAAGTTTGAAAAATAGTGGTTTAATTTACACATTTCTGGAATGCTTGAATTTCTTGTCCTTAAGATACATATAGCACAAATAGCATCAGCAGGTAGGGAGAAATACACTTGTAAATGTCTTTGTTTATATAATCTTTTTTTTTAAAATTGATTTGAGAGAGAGAGAAAGACAGAAATATTGCTTTGTTGTTCCACTTATTTATGCATTCATTGGTTGCTTCTTGTATGTGCCCTGACTGGGAATCAAATTCATAATCTTGGTGTATTGGGACAATTGCTCCAACTGAGCTAGCTGTCTGGGTCCTGTCCTTGCTTCTGAAAGTTGGATATGATTAGGAAAAAACCCAATTGACTTGATATTTTATTCTCATGGGCTTTTTTCATTTTATGGGGAAACTTTTTTTTTTTTTTTTTAATTTATCAATTTTAGAAAGAGAGACAGGGTGTGGGAAGAAACATCAATTTGTTGTTCCACTTACTATGTGTGCCCTGACCAGGGATCAGACCTACAGCCTTAGTATATCGGACAGTGCTCTTAACTAACTGAGCTACTTGAAACTTTTTCTAGTAATCCTTATAAAACTATACCCATAACTTTCTGTAATAAGCTCAGTGTTTATTAAGTAAAAAGGGATAACACCTCTCCCTGTAAATCAGTTTGGTGTCTCTACTTTGAGATTTTTCTCTGCATAGAAATTGTGGGTGATTCTGAGTGTATATTAAGATTCTATTTTGACGTGCCTATGAGTGTAGCAGTCTGACAGCTTTCTATATGAGCATAGGAAGAACCTCTAATCATTTTATTTCGCCAGTCCCCCTTGGGTGGGCATTTAAGTTGTTCCAGTTGTTTACTGTTTGGGGCTGCAGTTCTCTCTGTTGGGCACAAGTTCTGCATGTACCTTTCACTATTTAGGTAGAATAGGTTCTGGGAAACATTGTGTTGGCAACTGCTGCTTTGCTGCCTGGTGCTGATTACCTGGTGACTGGCCATCCTCCCTTTGTCTTTGCTTTTGTATTTAATTTAGACCTCTCTCCTGGAAGCTCCCTGCACTTCCTAGGGCTCCCAAGGCCCTCCCTTTGGGCCTTTTGGTAGCCCCAGAGCTGGCTACTCTAAGACCTCAGCTACTATAATTGATTAGGAGCCCAGCTGCCTGGCTTTGAAGTCTATCACCTAGTGTTCCAAAGGCCATGCTGCCGCTCCCAGCTGGTGACTGCATGCAGGGCCACCTGGGAAGGTGACTGGCCTTGCTGACCTTTCCTTAGGCACTTCCATCCAACCTTCCCTCCCTGGTCCTTCGCTCAGGGCCAGATCCACAGGGCCTTCTACAAGCTCCCTCTCGTTTCCTCTCACAGTTGTTGTTCCCAACCATATCCAGACACATTAACCCCATCTTGGGGTCAGCTACTACTGGGGGACCCTAGATTTCTATCCACGTTCACTGGCCTGGCTTCCTGTCAGCATCCTCTGAAGCCCTCACTGATACTAGAGCATCCCCGGAGAAATGCCTCTCCTTTTGGCCTCTGGAGCTGATGTTGCCTGTTGTTCAGGACCCTGAGGTTGGGACTGGCACTCTGGAACAGCTTAGCCTTCTAGGTGGGTTGCCTGTGGCCATGGTGATGAAGGTGGGCCTCATCCTGATGCTCAGGCATCTGTGCTGCTGCTGCTCTGTCCCTGTGTGGGCCTGGCCTCTTCATCCCATGGTTTCTCTGCTGTGGTCATGGAGGCTGTGGCCTCCTGCCTCCTGGTCTTTGTCTCCCCACCGGCCCTGGGTGACCTGACTGGTCAGCTATTAATGGCTCCTAGGGATGTGTCCCCATCCTAGTCCCAGGACCTGTGGACATGTCACCTCACTGGCAGAGGGACTTTGCAGGTAGAATTAAGTCAAGGCTCTTGAGATGAGAGAGGACCTGGATTCCCTGCAGGACTCAGTATGATCAAAAGGGGAAAGCAGGAGGGGCAGAGTCAGACAAAAGTGGATGAGGCTGTGCTGCTGACTGTGAAGATGGAAGAAAGGGCTATAAGCCAAGTATCTGGCTCCTTTATAAGCTGGAAAAGGCTGGAAACAGTTCTCCTGGAGCCTCTAGAACAGTGGTTCTCAACCTTCCTAATGCTGCGACCCTTTAATACAGTTCCTCATGTTGTGGTGACCCCAAACCATAACTAAAGCATAGTGATTAGTCACAAAAACAATGTCATTATATATGTGTTTTCCGATGGTCTTAGGTGACCCCTGTGAAAGGGTCGTTCGACCCCCAAAGGGTCGCAACCCACATGTCGAGAACCGCTGCTCTAGAAGGACCAGCCCTGTCCACACCTGGGTTTAGCTCTGGAAGACCCATGTCAGATTCCTGATCCCAGAACCGTCGGAGAATAAATGTGTTTGATTTTAATCTACAGAATGTGTGATGGCTTGTTACAGCAGCTGCAAGATACTGAGTAGTCCCCTGGCCTTTGAGTCACCTACTTCCCCCAGTCAGCTCCCCACAGCCACTGCATCCTGGGCCTAAGTCCCTGAACTGTTGCAGTCACACATGCACTGCCCCATACCACACCCCCTTGTCCCTCCGAGCCACATCAGCCTCCAGATGCTCTTCTACCACCATCTTGCTCACTATCCACCTTGAACAGTACTAGCCCTGGATTGGCCCATCGTGCATCCTGTCCCCACTTGTGCTAGAAAAGTCCATCCTGCCAATTATGGAATAAATCTTGGGGATGTAATTACAGCACAGAGAATAAAGTCACTAATATCATAATGACTATGTATAGTGACAGATGGTTGCTAGACTTAATGGAGGGATTACTTTATAAGGTATATAAATGTTGAATCACTTTGTTGTACACCTGAAACTAATGTGATATTATATGTCAAATTACAATTAAAAATAAATACAGAATTGGCTCAGTGGATTGAGCGTCGGCCTGCAAGCCAAGTGTCGCTGGTTCAATTCCCAGTCAGGGCACATTACTAGGTTGCACGTCAGGTCCCCAGTTGGGGACGCAAGTGAGAGGCAACCACACAGTGATGTTTCTCTCCCTCTCTTTCTCCTTTCCCCTCTCTCTAAAAATAAAATAAACAAATAAATAAATTATTTAAAAAAAAAGAACCCAGAGATAAAGGAACACATACTTAACCTTTAAAAATAAATAAATAAATACAGAATAATGAGAAAAAAAACAAGATAATCCTAAAAAAAATTTTTTTAAGTCCATTGTGCAGATGGGGCCACTCCACAGAGATGCCCTCCAGAACCAGCCCTGGGCACCACTGGGAGCCTTTCTATTGGAGTCTTCTATTCCACATGGCCCCCTCAGCCTTCCACATGCTCCTCAAACTACCCATCCCCTCTTACGGTTCCACGTTCCCAGTTTTACTGAGACCACAGAAACTATTTGGGGCTCTTCATTTTGCTGTTGTTCCCCCAAACCTGTGGGTCCCCATGTCCTTCCAATATGTGTTCTCGCCCTAGGGCAATGGTTCTCACTAGGTGCTTCTGCTCCTGGGGACAGTGTGCAATGGTAGGAATGTGGCTTTTGAGCTTGTCAACATCTTCAAATCCACTGCAGTGCTTTGTGAAAACACAGACTCTCTGAGCTTTACTCTGAGAGATCCTGACCACTAGTCCAAGGAAGGCCAGAGACTGGATTTTTAAAAAAGTGCTCCAGGTACCTGTCCGAGCAGCCAGGATTGAAATGGCTATTTTATTGCAGCCCTAAAGTGTTCATCTGTGAAGGATGTTTGTATCCTCTGTTCCACATTAAATTCTGTCACAATGAAAAAATGCTGAAATGGGCATCGGGATGTCAGGACTCCATTTGCCCTGTGGTGAAGTGTGAATTGGCCTGGGACAGGCTAAGGTGTTGAAGAACTGTGACCATACTTGCACCTTTCATTTCTTCTAAAAAAATATGTCAATGATATATAGCCGTTTATACTTCATACCTTAAAATATTTCTAATTTATGTTTTTAACATAGTTTTCTGGATCTAGATCATATCTGCATACTCTGACCAAATTTTTTCTTGTAAAAGGGGGAATAATATTCTTTCTGTTAGCAATGCCATATAGAAATAAAGGATTAATATATTCACTCTTCCCACATTAACTTAAACTTCACATAGCTGCTTTAGACCAATATTTTGCACTCATAAGTGAGTAAACATTTTCCATATTTTATAACCCTTTCCTCCCTTTTTCTGTGTGGAGGAGCCATGATTCTGCATACCTATATTATACCTAAAGTTAGGTTCAAGCAGGTTCTTCCTGAAGGTCAGCCACTTTCTGTGGGTCTCATCTGTCTTCCCTGTGAGTACTTTGAGGTGTAGGGGCAAGATGTCAGGCTCTGTTCTTTCTTTACTCCTGAGGTATATCATCTTGGATAGAGAATTCTGGGTTGATAGTGTTTTCTTTTCTGTTTAAGATTTTATTTATTTATCTTTAGAGAAAGGGGAAGGGAGGGAGAAAGAGAGGGAAAGAAACATCAATCTGTTGCCTCTCATACTTGCCCTCAGGATGGAACCCACAACCTAGGCATGTGCCCTGACTGGAAATCAAACTGGCAACCTTTCGCTTTGTGGGATAGCACCCAACCAGCTGAGCCATACTGGTCAGGGCCATCAGCAGTGTTTCCTAGCCTCTCATGGTCTTCATTGTTTCTGATGACAAGGTGGCATTTGTTTGAATCCCTGCTCTTCCGTATGTACCATATTTTTTTTCTCTGGCTGCCTTTAAAGATTTTCTTTATCTTCAGTCTTTATCAGTTTGACCATGATATATTGGAGGTTCTTGAACCTGTATATTTATGTTTTTCACCAGATTTCAGAAAGTTTCAGCCATTTTTTTTCCCCCAAAAAATATTTTCTCTGTATCATTGTTTTCACTCCTGGGACCCCAATTACCCATATGTTACATGTCCCACAGTTGCTGAGGCTCTGTTCTTTTTTTTTTAACTTTTATCTCCAGACTGGGTGACTTTTATGGTTCCATATTTTAAATTTGCTGGCTCTTTTTTTTTTTTTTTTTTTTTTAATTCACACCCAAGGACATTTTTTAGAGAGAGCGAAACATCAATGTGAGAGAGAAGCATCAGTTGGTTGGTTGCCTTCTACATGCGCCTCGACCAGGGAACCGAACTTGGCAGCCTAGGCATATGCCATGACTGGGAATTGAACCTGCAACCTTTCAGTTATGGGACAGTGCTCCAACCAGCTGAGCCACATGAACCCAGGCTGCTGACTTTTTATCTCTACTTTGCTGTCCAGTGTATCTGGTGAATGTTTTGTTTTGGAAATTATCTTTTGAGAGTAGAATTTCCATTTGGTTTTGTTTTATTTTTTTAAAGATTTATTTTTTTATTTATGCAAAGAAGTCAGCACATTGAAAAGACACTTTAAAATTCTGTAATGAAAAAATTCTAAAATATAAACTGCTACATCTTCTGTGATTTACAAATAATAAAATTCTACAAATTAGAATTTCTGAATGGTTTTGATAGAAACTTACTAAGAAGAACCAGAACATCAAACCTTAAAAGATTTTCAGATTTCACCCCAACTGAGTTTTTGAAAACAAGCTATAATTGGTTGACAGGAGCAGTCCACATCATTTGCCTCTGCCACTAATGAAGTTAATAAGAAGGAAAGAGCTTTGTATGCTAGGCATGGCAGTCTCTTCCATGCAACTGACTGCAAATGTCAGCAAATCTGATGTCTTCAAAATTGCTAAAGCAGTCATGAATAATGTTACAAACTCAAGTCAACCTTGGAGTCTCTATCTAAAAATAATTCTCAGCCCTCTGGAACTATGGTGATTTTCCTAAATAAATTATCTCTGTTGCAGAGGAAAGCCATTGTAGTCTGCTCCTTTAAAACACCAATTACAAAAGCAACATGCATACTCTACTCACAGACAGCAAGTCCAGGAAGCACCTTGGACTCATGGATCTGGTCCCAGCTCCAGAAAGTCCTTGGTATCATCCAGGGGCAGGTGGCAGCTTACCAAGCCCCTCCTGAATGCATAGGATCCTCCTGGCCAGCTGCACATCCTTCAGGAAGAGAGTGGCATGACCAATATGTAGGAGAGGAGACAGGCATCCTCAAAGAAATGTATTAGAAACACTTCTGCTGCCTCTGGTAGGGCCAACAGGGCCTGGGCTTGCCAATTGATGTCCACACTATGACTGAATTTAACACATATGTTTTCTTGCCAGGTGGCTGGCAGGGTTCTTCCTTAACAATAGGTGTGTACTCTTCTGCAGATTTTGGATCTCCTTCATGTAGGAAACAAGGAAATAGTGACTCCCAAACCAGTAGAAAATCAGTAATAACAAAGGGCAAATGTAATGAAAGGGTCTCTGAGAAGGGAGTTGACAGCATTAGCATATTTACAGATCACAATAGGGGCATTTAGATGATCAAGTTAGATTGTTAGATTGTAACTTCGGAGTAACCAGTAATGGAGAAACGGGGAAGAAGGAGAGGGGTAGGGAAGCTAATCACTTTCACTTTAGGGTGGGGCACTTTACTATAAAACCAGCTCTCTTTGTCTACTTGGCTGGAACATTCTCCTGGCTGAGGGTGCGCCCGACTCTGCAGACTCGTGAATAAACGCCTTGCTTTGCTGCTCAAGTCCTGTGTCCCGGTTTTTATTATGAGCATTTCTCACATTCAGAACCAGATGTCTGTCTCTGGTGACCAGCTCGACAGAAGGAAGCACAGTATTCCCTCACTTATCACAGGTATTACGTTCTAGACTCCCCAATGAAATAGGAACCTTATATTTATTCTACACTCTTAAACCTATGTAACTTTAACAACATACGTATACAGCACCGCAAAATCCCGCAATATAGTGAAAAATCCGCGATAAATAATTAAATATAATATTTTTTAAAATCCCGCATTACGGTGAGGCTGTGATAAGTGAACCGCAATATAGAGAGGGGCTACTGTACATAAGGAGGCACAGGGTTTCGGGCTTGCAGCTCCTGTGGTGCAGGCCTATGACTGATGTAGAGGATCTTGGTCCCACAGTTCCTTCCCTGCCTTCTGGGTTCTGGGGTAAAGGTTGACATCTTGGGGAGGTCTAGGAGAGCTACAGCCACGTGTGCCTGTGGGGATAGGTCCCAAGCCAGTGGTTCTACCTTGGGTTCAAATGGCTCATCCATTTGGTTTTATGTCACTTTCTCTGCTTAGATGTCCTCTTTTTTAATTTACTGTGAGTAGATTTTCTTTATGTTCCATAAGAGCATGGTTACAGTTGCTGAACTGAAATCTTTGTGTTAATTTTGACATCTGGGTTCTCTCAGGGCTGGTCTTCATTCGTTGTCTTCTTGAATTTTGCAGTTTCTTATTTTGAATAATTTTGGATTGTATCCTTGACATGGCAGAGACTCTGGAATCTGTTGTGTTCTCTGAGGAGTATTGCTTCTGTGAGGAGGCAGGTTTGTTTAGTGGGCAATTAATTAATCTAGGTTGAAATTCCAGCTCTGTCTATCTTACAGGGGCATAGGGCCTTTGAAATGTTTATTTTTTAGCTTTGGCTTGGTTATGTGGAATGTGCCCATGTGTGCATAGTTCTGGTGTCAGACAAAGATCTGGGAGGAGTTTATATGCAGAATGTGGGAACCATCCCCATCTCTCTCTTCTCTGTGATTTCCCTCCTCACTTTTCAGTGGCCATGTTCACCCCATACGCTGCTTTGATTTTTGAAGCCAGTTGGACCCAGGTTTTCTCTCAGTCTTAGCTTCTTTGCATGAGACTTAAGATAAAAGCTACAAAGAACAAGATATTCCCCAGTGCTTTTGCTTGTTCTCCAGTTTTTATGGATAGTTGTTGTTAAACAGTATTTATAGGGGGGTTGGTCTGATAGGAGCTGCTCAGACATTACCAGAAGTGGACCAACCCTGCCTGGCTCTCCTGAAAGCTAACATGGGTAGGTGGGCCACAGTGTGGGTCATCAGCCGGTGAATATTTGGGTTGTTTCTGCTTTGGAACTGTCATAAGTTGTACATTCGAGTGCCATCGTGTGTTTGAGCACCTGTTGTCAACATTTATGGGGTCCACCTGGGAGCGGCTGTTGTGTTCACTCTTTTGAGGAGTTACACTGTCTTTCATAGTGGCTGCACCATTCACCCTCCATTTGCTGTGTTTGGCCAATTTCTCCAATGCTTGTGATAGTCTTCTTATTCTTTTCCTTTTAAATTATTAATAGTTGTGATCCAGGGGATAAGAAGGAGTAATTCGTGCGCAGGGACAGGAGTTGAGGTCCCCTGAATGGGATTTAGTAATCTGAAGCCTGTTGGAAGGATATGGTGACACTTGTTCCATTGTACCAACTCTTGATCATAAAATATTCATAAACCATTCTGTATCCCAGGGCACTGGGGCGTTTCTTTCTCTTTGAGACTGCTGGGGCAGCTGAGGGTCTCAGGCTGTAGTCCAGGTGGCACGTGAATGGTGGGTGCTGCCGGGGCATCCCTCAAAGAACTAAGCCTGTAGTATGCGAGGTAATGTGTGGGGCACTTGGAGCAGGAGCCCACTGTCTGCTCTTGCTTTGTGTGCTTGCTTCCCTGGTCTCTGGGAGGCAGGTCCTCTGGATAGCGCAGCAGGGAAACAAGAAATCCTGCCGCCAGCTGGACAGTTACTGTTGGTATTGGTCAGATAACTGAGGGGGGCTCCTTATGCTTCATGGAGCGCTGGACAGATTTGTTCTGGGCCCTATGGTGACCACTCCCTGCCTCACAACAGGTTTCGGTTCTCTTTGGGGTTACCATGGTGTGTCTTCCAGGGGGCTAATAGTGTCTTGCACATTGCTGCTCCTAGTAGGCACATCACTTGCCCTGTAGTTCATGGATCAGTACTGCTGCAGGTCAGATCTTTTTGAAACGGTGTTTTAGATGTTTTGAGTTAGTAAGGAAACCCAAGGGAATCGAAAACATTCGTGCACAGAAGCCCCTGTACACAAATGACCATAGCAGTACTGTTCACAAGAGCCAAAAAGTGGGAAAGATCCAGGTGTCCACAGGGGGATGGATAGACATTGTGTGGTCCATATGCACACCATGTGGTCTCTATGCATACAGTGTCTATCCACTGGGGAGTGGACAAGCACAGTGGCATCTGTATGTCCATGGTGGGACCAGAACGAAGCACTGATGCTTGCTTGCTGCAGCATGGATGAGCCTTGACATCATGCTCAGAAAGGCCAGGGAGCCACAGACAGAGATGCATAGTCAAGCTTGCTGCCGCTTCAGAAGAGTCTTCAAGCTCAGAGAAAGTGAACACAGGAGCTCGGTGGAGAGGAGTAGGCTGAGTTGTGTAGCCAGCTGGGTGTGGTTGGTGCCCTAGGAGCAGCTGGATGCCTGGGATCCCAGGGGCAGGAGGGGCTTCTCACAGCTGATCTTCCCCTAGCCCTCACCCAGCTTGGCTCCTTATCTATCCCCACAGGCGGTAACAGCCCCATTGCCAACCTAATCTGGCTTGCCTGTGCTTTGTGCACCTTGTTACTTCCTGGGTGGCCACACGGCCTGGCCCTTCCTCCTCCTCACCAACCGCTCTTGTTCCATCCCCACTCCCCTGGCTCTTCCCGCCCTCAGGAGGAGGATGGTGAAGCTGGTTGCTGTCAACAGTTTATTCTATATACAAACACAATTTTGTATACTGCAATTAAATAGAATGGAATAAGCGCTCTGCGGTCCTCACCGGGTGACTTAGTTTGGCCACTGGACCTCTTCTGCAGGAGCAAGGTTGTACCCTAGTATCTGGTTGTTGTCTTCGACAGCTGGTGCCCTCATACCATGTTGTTTAATTAGCACATTGAAATGGCTTATTAAATAACAGCTTTATTAGCTGTGGAATTAAGTGGCCTTTAGTATATTCACAACTGTGTGACTATAACAATCAGTTTTAGAATATTTCATCACCCCAAAAAACAACCACTCCTCATCAGCAGTTGCTCCCATCCTACTCCCCAGCCCTTGACAACCTCAAATCCACTTCCTGTCTCTATGGATTTGCCTGTTCTTGACTTTTCACATAAATGGAATCAAATAATACTATGCGACCTTTTGTTTTGGGTCTTGCTCTTTCTGAAATAATTATTATTAACTGTTTTAGCCAGGCACTCATAATTTCTCTCTCTCTTTTCCTTTTAGGCAAAATATATATCTCAGTGCATTGATGAAATCAAGCAAGAACTGAAGCAGGACAACATCGCAGTCAAAGCAAACGCCGTCTGCAAGCTGACGTATGTGAGTGCTCAGGCGGCGCTTCCATGCATTGCCCTTGTCCTGCACCCCTTGTGCTGTCAGGCTGGTTATTGACTCCAGCATCAATCAATTTATGCCTCCATCTGTCTCTTCATCCATTTGACTGTTTGTCTGTCCATCCCTCCATCCATTGGTCCACCGTTCATCTGTCCATCTGCAAATATTAATTGATTTCATCAGCTTCAGGCGCTGGCGTTGGGCACATAGGTCTAATTCTTAGCAGATTACCAGATGACACAGGACATGGTAGAGACCTTGGCTTAGCTGGCCCAGAGTCTTGTAAGGCCCTTACCCTCAGTTCCCCTTTGGGCTGTGCTGAGGAACCTGGTGAGTGGAGCTCTGAACCATCCTGGGCAATTTCTCTGCAGTGTTCCGTGCCTGACTGCAGCCCCTGATAGGCATGGGAGCCTGGACCAGACACCTCCCTTCTGGTCTCTTTCCTAGTCAGAGAAGGGAGATTTAGAGTTTGTGGGGGTGGGGATCCCATCACATTGTAGGTTTCATGAATACCACTGCAGAGAATTTTAACTAATACATAGGATGCTAGGGTTTCAACTGCAGACATTTATCTTTCTGCAGTATTTTTTACTAACCTGTCACTATTGACTTCATCGTGAAGACTGACTAACTGGCAGAAGAAATGCAATGCCCAAGGTTATGTTTTGGGTAAAGCCTGTGTTTAGAGAGTGCGAATGGCACGTGTTCTTCCATGAGCTGGGATGCTGGATATTAGGGCTTAGGCTTTGGGTTGTGAATCACATTTTATCCCCTCACAACAGTTGCAAATGTTGGGATACGATATTAGCTGGGCCGCCTTCAACATCATAGAAGTGATGAGTGCCTCCAAGTTTACGTTCAAGGTGAGTTTGCTTTGGGGCCTGAACCCTGCGGTGATGGGGACTGGGGCAGGGTGGATCCCTGGTGGAGGAAGGGATCCCTGGGCATCCTTGCAGTTCATCCTGACCAGAGCCTCACTGTGAAAAAAACAAAACAACAAAGAAACACTAGTGATATTCAGTGATTGAGCCTAACAGGCAGCCGGCAGGCAGAGGCCTTAGGACTTTTGCTGACCTGCCCCCAAGCCCAGTGCTGGTAAAGGCCATCCGTGGCATGCAGCTTGGTCTTTCCCATACACACCCAGACCCAGCAGATGCTGCCACAAATTGCGGATTGCTTTGTAGCTCCAAACAGGTTGCCCTGGGCCAGTCATAAGCAGCATCTGACATTGATATGCACCAGAGAGTCCCTCCCAAGAGGCCCAAGACCAACACACCCCGTGGCCAGCTTCAGACAGTATCAGAGCAGGATCCAGTTAGCTTCACAAGTGGCACATGCAAAGGGAGATCTCCAGGTGCCAGAACCTGCTGAGGCAAATTCTGCTTCATGTGGTCAAACTAGCCACTCAAAACATTATACATCTCCAGTTTTTGTCAAATTATTTATTAACACTATATAACTTTTTTTTAACTTTTGCCATATTTATTCTTAGAATTATTTTTTCAATATGCTGTATTGACTATGCTGTTACAGTTGTCCCAATTTCTTTACCTTTGTTCCCCTCCACCCGGTGACCCACCTCCCTACAGTTGTCCCCCCCACCTTAATCCATGCCCATTGGTTATGCATATAGTTGTTCTCAACATTTTCATGTCTACTCCACACCCTCCTACTATGCTTCTTAATCCCTGTACCATCTTCCTCCCTTTCCCCCCTTCCCCCTCCCTGCTGACCTCTCCCCATAATGTTCCCCATACCTATAATTCTTTTCCCACTCTCGTTGCCTACTTAGTTTGCCTTTGTTTCGGTTCCCTAGCTTCTGTTGTTGGTTGTTGTGATACAGTTTTCATTTTAATGTTTATAGTTCTGATCCTCTTTCTCCTAAACAAATCCCTTTAACATTTCATATAACAGTGGTTTGGATCTGATGAACTCCTTCAGTTTTACTTTGTCCTGGAAGCACTTTCTCTGCCCTTCTATTCTGAATGACAGCTTCACTGGAGAGAGTAAATGTGGTTGTAGGTTTTTGCTTTTCATTACTTTGAATATTTCGTGCCAGTCCCTTCCTGCCTGCTGAGTTTCTTTTGAGAAGTCAGCTGATAGTCTTATTGGGACCCCTTTGTACATAATTCTCTTCTTCTCTCTTGCTGCTTTTAAGATTCTCTCTTTATCCTTAATTTTTGACATTTTGATGATAATGTGTCTTGGCGTGGTTCTCCCTGGGTCCAGTTTATTTGGAACCCTCTGTGCTTCCTGGACCTGTAAGTCTAATTTTCTTCCCCAAGTTAGGGAAGTTCTGCTTCATTATTTTTTCACATAATTTTTTAATTTCTAGTTGTTCTTCCCCTTCTGGCAACCCTATGATTCAGATGTTGGCCCGCTTATAGCTGTCCCATAGCTTTCTGATCCTGTCCTCATTTTCCTCACTTTTTGTTTCCTCTTTCTGCACTGGTTGACTGTTTGTTCCTTCCCTAGATTCCAATTTGTTGATTTGATTTCTGGTTTTCTTTCCCTCACCACTAGTTCCGTATGTGTTTTTGTTCATTTCAGCAGGACTAGTCTTCTTCATTCCTTCCCCGTCTTGTTTAAGATCTGCTGTTAGGTCTATAAGCATTTTTATAACCAAAGCTCTGAACTGTGCCTCAGAAAGATTTCCTATCTGCTGCTTCATTAGATTAGATATTTGCTGTCTGAGCAGCTGCGTCACCAGGATCTCTGTCATGATCTATGCCATCCTGACAGTTTTGTGTTTACCTTTGCTTCTTGGGCAGGGCTGTCACACCTCCTATGCTATAGAGGGCGGGAGCCCTGTGCACTGGTCACTTCCGGGTGACCCTTCTCACCACAAGTGGTGTTTTCTGTGGGGGCGGGGGTCCAAGATGGATTCTTGCAGTTCACTCTCCACTGAGAGATCGGGAGCCTCCTCCTCCATCTCCACCCCCAGGGGCCTCACAGTCCAACGGGGGTCTGCCTTCCCTGGCGTAGGAATCACAAGCTGACAGGTCTGGTCTGCAGCTGTAGGTGCTCCCCAGGCGCTTCTCGCCTCCACTTAAATACGGGGGTCTGCGCTTACCGCAGTCCCGCCACCATTGCCGTGGACAGCACAGCTTGACATCTCCGCCCCGGCTTCACCCCTCCTACCCATCCAGATGAGCACCACTTCTTTATAACTTCATACGTTGGTCTTCCATTTATTTTCTGGAACTTCTGGTTATTTCTGGTTTTGTGGTGGTTGTATTTCTTCTTAGTTGTGGAAGGAGACGGAGCGTGTCAGTCTAGACCTCCATCTTGGCCAGAAGATACTGTTTACATATTTTTATTTCCATTTTAAGTAATATCTGAAATTATGGGTTTATAGGATTGGTTATATATTTTTAAATACAGATTAAAGTGAATTTATAACTCTTCGAAATAAAAAACCAAACACTGATTATCTCACCCAGAGGCCACAGACTTGGCACCTTGTCCTGTGGCCTCTTGGTCATCTACTGTGGGATCATATTCATGAGAAATTTGGGACACTGCTTTCTTCTCACTTCATTCTCAAAAACTGTTTTGCATTCCCTGGCCCATTTGTAGGTATTCTGGAATTTTCCTGGGTTGGCTTGGTTTTCAGTGAGAAGGCACACCAGCCAGGCAGTTGAGACCATTCAGCCCTTAGGGCACTGAACACCTAGCTCTGGGTCTCTGCTGTGGTCAAGCCCAGGGTCCCCCTCAAGGACACTGGTTACTCTTACAGAAACAAAATGCCACATTTGCCAAAATTGGGACAGTGCTTTGCACATGTATTAAAGTAACACATGTGTGAGTGTGAATAGGTAACCATATGAGCCTGGCAGAGAGATTTGAGACCTAGAAGAAGCAGCACTTAGGTTCATAGGCTGGCACTTGACCCACTCAGCCACATTGGCCAGGGCTAGAAATAGCACTTAGGATGACATACTCCATTAGATCACAAAAGCAGTTCCTTGCCCTGGCTGCTGTGGCTCAGTGGATTGAGCGCCGGCCTGTGAGCCAAGTGTCGCTGGTTTGATTCCCAGTCAGGGCACATGACTAGGTTGCACACCAGGTCCCCAGTTGGGGGCACAAGTGGGAGGCAACCACACAGTGATGTTTCTCTCCCTCTCTTTCTCCTTTCCTCTCTCTCTAAAAATAAATAAACAAATAAATAATTTTTTTTTTTTAAAAAGCAGTACCTGGTCGACAAATGAAAAGACATTAATAACAGGACTCCATGGTTTGGCAAACCTTAAAAGAACATCGTATTTCAAAGATCATATCCTCCTCCTGGTGTTTTAAAGACACCTAAGACCCCTGGCTTGGATTTTAAATGACTTCCCATGCCCACCCACCTGTGCACCCTCCGCCCCCCCAGACCAGGGGCTACTTGGTGCCAAGCTCAGGAGAAGGGCTAGGAGCATCCAGAAAGGCTGCGTGGTCCCTTGTCTTACCTCCAGCACCTTGTTTGTTCATCCTGACAGCGCATTGGCTACCTCGCTGCTTCCCAGTGCTTTCATGAAGGAACCGATGTCATCATGTTGACGACAAACCAGATTCGCAAGGTAGGCTGCCCTTCCTGTAGGTCCTATGGTCTCCTAGGCCCCATGTGAATGTCTGTTCTCCGCACTGTTTTTTCCGTCTCTCATGTGTGAGTAGAAAGCACTAAGGCCAGTAAGATCTTACTGTCACAATTCCCTTATCAAGCCCTTGGTCATGTCATTCCCAAGATACATCCACTATGGCAAGCAGGTCTCCCTTTTGCCTGGGTGAGTGAGAGAGGTGGAGGTTCACTGGACTGCCCTCTTTTCCTTTTCATTTCTTGGCATTGGAGTGCTGCCTTCGTGGTCACTGTCCTCTCCAGTCCTGTCCCTCTTGCAGGAGTGCCTGTTGAAGTTATAGATCCTTCCCAGTGTGTGGGTTTTTTGCCCACTGGATCTTTTGAGTTATACCATGTTTGTATTTCAGTTGTGTGTAAGTTCATGTAGTGAAATGGACTTTGAAGACCACTGAGTAATAAATTTCCTCCTTGACTCTAGTACTTTTGAGTATCTTTTCTCTCCTATGGTCAGAGGGGATGTCATCGAGAATCAGACTCACCCTTTCCTGGCCCCCGACCACATGTTGGAGGCAGTAGCCCCAGGCTCAGTGGCTGGGTGCTAGGGCCAGATCCCAATGAGTTCTGGTCACCCCACATGGTGACCTGGGAATGGGCTCTTGGATGGATACCATGGGCAGGCGGGCTGACTATACTGGTACTGCTGGTGGCATGGGACAAGATATGGTTCTGAGAACTTAAGTCTGCCACGTTCACAGTTTGGGTTGGAGGTGGGGATAGTAACTTGTGGCTGTGGGCCAGATTGCATAGCATTGCAGGGTGTTATAGATAACCATGGGGCAGTGAGGGGTGAGCTTGACCGATTGTGGCCTTGGAGAGGAGGAAGGGGAGAACTGGGCAAGCACTCTGGGTGTGGGGTGTCAGGATAGTAAATGGGAGGATGGGAGGAGGTTGGAGGGGCTCTAGCCACGTGGGCATCCAGACACCAGCCTGCCTGATGAGGCCTAGCTTTGGTTTTCCTGCTGGCCATCTCTGCACAGTGTTATTCCCCCTGATTTAGACAGATTTGTCACTGGTTCACATTGAGATGTGTTAGAGACTGGTCACTTAGATCTGCTCTGCTAGGGGGATGACCCAAACCTGAGAATGTCATCATAATAAGCAAACTATACACCCTTTCATAGTAAGATGTGGACAGGTGACTTTGACCTCTACCACCACCTCCCCTACCTGTTGCCATCTCAGTCTCGCTCACGGAATCCTGTCTTTATGCAGCCACAGCCCTGTCTGCCTCTGCCATTCCTCTCCATTCACATCCCCCATGTTGGCAGTCCCTGTGTGTGCCATTTTAAATGAACCTGAGACTTATGGAACACAGCTGTCACGGTGCTGGGGTTTCTCCCACTTAACGATGATTGAGTGTCCTCTCCACACACCCGTATTTTCGAAAGCTCTGTGGCATCTTCTCACGGTACTCATGTTCTGTTTAGCCGTTTATGAATCATTCGAGACGGAAAGTTTGCCAGTCAGGGACTGGGTTCTGTGCTGTGGGTTCTGATGTGTTTTTATCTCTTCAGCCTTGGCTGGTGTGAATTTTAAAAGCCAGTATTTCCATATTCTTAGCATAGTCTAGAAGCTTAACTACTAAAATGCATCAGGTTTTTTGTTTGTTTGTTTGTTCGTTTGTTTGTTTTCAAACCCCATATGCACATATAAAAAGTTTTGGAAGGTTCCTTAGAAAATGCCTCCATAAAAACAAGTTTGTGATATAAAACAAATATTTTCCTAATGTTGAGATGAGGTGCATCTACGGTTGGTATTAGAACTAGAGACTGAGGGCCATAGGTAAGTGAGTGGCTTTGGGGAGCGGATAGAGGCAGGTGTGCGCTCCTCCTCATGGCTGGTTTTCCTGTTCACCTGGAGGATGAGGTCGAATTTTCTGCTTTGGGGAAGGGCCCAGAGGAGTGGTCCCTAGCTCTTGTAGGAGAGACACCCCAGTGGAGGTAGAGGTGTCAGGACTCCCACTGGGTGGTGGAGCTGGCTGGCCATATGGTCTCCTTAGCCCTGGGTTTGCAGGCATGGACTTCAGCCCCAGTCATACCCCTGGGACATGGGCTGTGCTGGAACTGAGGTGCAGCCTTCCCCTGACACCCATCCTACCTCTTCTCTCAGTAACAGTGAGTAACTGGCTGCTCTGTGTTACTCCTCAGGCCAGCAAGGGCACAGCATGGACCTGAGTAATGCACCATTGCTGCCTGCCCCTAACCCTTCTCCCTCTTTTTCTAGGACCTGAGCAGCCCCAGCCAATATGACACTGGTGTTGCACTGACTGGACTGTCCTGTTTTGTTACCCCAGATCTTGCCAGAGACTTGGCCAATGACATCATGACACTGGTGAGTTTGTGAGTGTGCCGCCACCCCTGGGTCTTTGCTCTGTGAACAATTTGAATGCACGGGTGCCTGGAAAACCTAGGCTAAAATGTCACACCAAGAACACTCAGGCATTCGGAAATGGGCCATGATCACGGGGATGAGATGGGGAAACTGAGTCATTGTCTTCCTCTCCATCACTGGTAGGGCCTGGCCTCAGGTCAGCATCTTTCTCAAATTCTTACTTCACCTCCTTTGAAATAGCCTTGCTATACTTACCTGGCAGGGGAGGTACCATGATCATGAAATAGCCTTGCTTGGGGAAGGGGTAGGTGTCGCTGATAGATAAGGTCTGGCTGAGGGCATTCACCCTTGAAGTCAGGAGTGTGACTCATTTACTCTTAGGTTTAGGTGACAGTATTGGTTGTCTCACCAGGTAGTGTGGTCAGGGTGATCTTCCTTTGTCGTCTTCATTCCCGATGCCATATATTTCTTTCTGGTCACAATTCGACTTCTCATGATCCAGTTGATCCAAAAGGCATAACCCCTGCCAGTCCTGGAATGCCATTCTAAATACAGACGTCCTCCTAGAAATCATGGCTGTTGGAGACGAGGACTATGTGCCAGGTCTCCAACCTTTTTGCGGGGCCAAGGCGGGGGGGTGTGCTTCTTTCCTGTTCGGTCACGTTGAAGTCTTATGGAGGGTCTTCCTGTCCTTACCCAGTCAACCCATGGACTTGAGAACTATTAGTGCAGTCAACTTCTAGATGAGGGGCCAGCACACCAGAGCCACCCATTCATTCACTCGATGCCTGGTGGCTTCAGAGCTCAAAAGCAGAGCCAAGTAGTTTGACAGAGATCTCATGGCCCATCGGGCCGAAAATATTGACATCAGAAAGTGTGCTGAGGCCCTGGCTGGGTAGCTCAGTTGGTTAGTGTCCTGTTACACCAAGGTTGCCAGTTTGATCTCTGGTCAGGGCACATAAAAGAAGCAATCAGTGAATGCATGAATAAGTGGAACAACAAATCAATGTGTGTCTCTCTCTCTCTCTCTCTCTCTCTCTCTCTCTCTCTCTCTCACCCTCCCTCCCTCCCTCTCCTCTCTCCCTCTTTCTCTCAAATCAAAATACATAAAAATTAAAAAAGTGTGCAGACTCAGACTAGTTGATAGCAGTATGAGCCCACAGGGGGGCGCTAGTAACTTGCTCACAGTGCATATTGGTGCCAGGTCATGAGGATCTGGGGTAGCTTTCTTAGGAGGCAGCTCCCTGGGGGCTCTGACTAGTAAAGAGTGTGCCCATCTCGGAATGAGAGGCCTTTAGAGCCGGAGCATAGTCCCAAGAGGACAGAGCTTCAGGGTTCTGTACTGTGGACATGCAGAGCAGACTGAGGCCCAGGCAAGGGGAGTCTGGGATGCCCCTCAGCATCCTGGTTTAGGGACAGGCCTTGGCAGCTTGGATAACTTGGGGCCAACGTTGATGGGCAGAGGCTCTTTTTCCATTGTGAACTTCTTTTCACCACTCCCACCCTGCCAACTCCTGCCACCCCTCAGTGTGCCCTAATGAGTCCAGGAGGAGGGTCTCAGTCTCTGGAGGGCACACCTAGGGTCCTGCACGGGGTGACAGGTTTTGATCGTGCCCAAGACACTGTTATGTGATACCTAGGCTTGTTGGGGCCGCAGAGCAGGTGTGCAGGTGGGGCTTGAAGGCTAGAAGCTGGAAAGAGGGTTTTTCCTCCAGGAAATGGAAGTGAGACATGGGTAGGTGTAGGAGGTGAGCAAGGCAGTGTGGGAAGGTGAGCATGAAGGTGTGCACAACAGGTAAGCAGGGCAGGTGTGGGGAGGTAAGATGTGGGTAGGTGGTGTAGAAAGTGAGCATTGCAGGTGTGTAGGGTAAGTGCATGGGGTACAGTGCTGAAGGAAGCCTGATGGCCTTTTCTTCCCACAGATGTCACACACCAAACCATACATCCGGAAGAAGGCTGTGCTGATCATGTACAAGGTGTTCCTGAAGTACCCCGAGTCGCTTCGTCCCGCCTTCCCCCGCCTGAAAGAGAAGCTGGAGGACCCTGATCCCGGTTTGTTAATTTGAGTTATAATGGGGATCATGCTGGGCTGTGGCACTCCACCAGCATCTAGAACCTGGCAGAGGGTGTTGTGAGGAAGGCATTGAGGGCACTAGGTCCCGGGACCCCTTTTCTACAAACTGCCCCCTTCCTTGTACCTCTTTACTTTCTGGCACCACAAGAGGCAGGTTTAACCCTGGGATCTGCCATTTCTCTAAGCAGACCTGGTCTCTTCTATTGGTGCAGGATTTAGAAACTGAAATTGGGTCACAGGGTGTGCTCATGCTGCTGGGGTGTTGATCTTCTAGGCCCTCAGCAGACACCTGCACCCCGGGGAGGGGCCTCTCCATCTACAATTAGCAGTCACAAGTCTATTCCAATGCTTCAACTCCCATCCCACACCACAGGGCTCATTCTAGCCTTCCTTTCACTCATCATTTTCTGTCACTCCTTTCTCCTGTGTAGAAACCTGGGCTGAGCAGGTGTAAACTAGCTTCTCTAAATTTTCAAGTTGCTATGTGTCTCGGGGAATCTGCTGCGGGTCACAGAGAATTCCAGGGTGCAATAGATGTGATGGGCTATGGTCTAAAGTGGTTGACACCCTGGGTGGAGAGGAGTGCAGTCACTTCATGTGGTGGGCATCTTGCTCTTGGGGTTACTTTGACCCTTCAGGGACCTGCCTCATAGCCTAGCCTTGGGCCCTCTTCTCTGGTGAGGTGGACATGGGCAGTAGGAGCAACTGGAGTCAGGAGGCCATCTTCTCTGGGGAGTGATGGTGGTCAGGGACCCAAAGTGTTGGGGGTTTGAGCTGTGCCCAGAGGTAATAGGTATAGCGCCAGGCATAAGCAGGGTCCCTGCACACAGAATAGCTAGCCTGCTGAGGACCCCCCACTTATTGATCAGGATGCCACCCCCCTTATTGATGAGGACCCCTCTGATCTCACAGGTGTCCAGTCAGCAGCAGTCAATGTCATCTGTGAGCTGGCCAGGCGCAACCCGAAAAACTACCTTTCCCTGGCCCCACTGTTCTTCAAGCTGATGACCTCCTCGACCAACAACTGGGTCCTCATTAAAATCATCAAACTGGCAAGTGTACCCAACCTTCCTCCTTCTTTTCGTGTGTGGAAAGGCCATGGGGGCATCCTGGGAGCTCTCAGTGCTGGGAGTTGGTCGACATGGTGGTGCGGACTCCCAGATGTGCTATCTTGCTCCTGCTGCCTGTGACCTGGGCTTCTTATCGCCTAGTTTGGTGCTCTGACCCCCTTGGAGCCAAGGCTGGGAAAGAAGCTGATTGAGCCTCTCACCAACCTGATTCACAGGTGAGCCTTGGGGGTGTGTCTGTCCTCAGTGCCCCCATACACACCCGTCCTTGACACACCCACTATCAGCAGACCTGTGCTCCCTGGGAGGCTGCTGGTGTGTGGGAGTGAGCCCAAGGAAAGTCCCTTCAGATAGAGAAGCAAACACACAAATTGTTACTTTGCTGCAGATGAGACACCGTGCCTTGGCACCTGCTGGCTCTCCTGGGATAAGGGCTGGGCTGGCTTTTCCTCATTCAGTTTTTGAAACAGCACAAACAAAAGGAAAAAAGGCACCCAGTGGACCTCGGCTGTCCTGGTGAAGGCCTTAGACGACTGTGTTGTGGTTAGTTCTGGAAGGTTCTAAGAGCTGAATGCCGCTTAAGATGCCTACAGTTGACTTGTGGGGGCTGAGTGGCTGATGGTTTAGTAGATCTGCTCCCAGAATTCCCCCAGTGGCACAGACATGGACAGCAGGAGAAACTAAAGCTTGAGGCCATTTTCTCTAGAGCACGATGGTGGTCAGGACCTCAAGGAGTTGCGATTTGAGCTGTGTCCACAGGTGACGGTATCGGTGCCAGGCACAAGCAGTGGCCTTTCACACACAGTAGCCAGCCTGATGAGGATCCCCTTTATTGATTGGGATGCCCCCCCTTATTGATGAGAACCCCTGATCTTACAGAGGCGCAGTTGGTGGCTAATTAGGGCCCCCTTGCTCACCAGAGCCACATATCCTACATGTGAGATCCAGGCCTTGGACAGGTTTCCACTGTCTCCTGAGCTTCAAGCTCCTGGATCATAAACCAATTAGATGTTACATGATTATTAGGTACAACAGGTGTCTGGGCTTGGAATGTTTTGGGTTTTATATAAATACCCAGTCACGGAGTTTACATTGTAGCTATGGTTTTCAAGAGAAGATTAACAAGAGTCCATTGGTTGTGTGACCAGGGAAATGTACTAACTCTGACTGCCCTTGCTTTCTGGGACATGCAGCCTCCATACTCTGGGGTTTGGGTGATTAGGCTCGAGAGCATCACCTATGAGAAGATCAGTTAGGTAGATGCACTTGGTTCCCAACTTGGTTGTCAGTCTGGGCTGTGCGCCCCATGTTCCCTAAGTGCCCTGGGGGTGGTATTTGGGCCACAGACTTCTGTGATCTGCCTGCCTGTGTGTGACCATGTCTGACTGCTTCTCAGACTGCTCCATCGGAATAGAACCAGGCAGTGGTATTTGGGGCTGGTACAATCATCTTCACGCTACCAAAGCCAGTGGGGAATTTGGCTTTTCCTCATGGGTGTCGCACAGTTAGTTAAGGGAATAGGCTGCTATGGAGGGAGTGTTTCAAGTCGCCTGTGGTGAGTAGATGGGCTGCTCTTGCACTTCAGAGCGTTCTGATGACTCAGGTGACAGAACAGCCTCTGGGCCTCACTGGGCAGAGGCACTGGATGCCAGGACCACAAACAGGAGCCAAGACTCCAACCCTAGCCCCACTTTTGAGCAGGGGGCGTGGGGGGCCTGGGTCAAAGGGTGGGGACATCCACAATGTGGCTTTCAGATGTTAGGTGTCACAGATCCATTGCTGACATGACCAAATTTTTTCAGACATAGTGCACTTGGGTCTTCTTGTATCTCACAGAGCAGCACATCACAATCCTCACATCTATTTCTGTTTTCCTTCTCCAGCACGTCTGCCATGTCTCTTCTCTACGAATGTGTGAACACTGTCATCGCAGGTAAGAACCAGTTACCTGGTTCTGAAATAGGTGGTTGTCATTAGTGGGAGGCCCTCCCGCACTCCCACTCTGGTGAAGGATTTCAGGTCGGGACAGGAGGGTACCCATCCTGGTGGTTGGGCCTACAACAGGCTGATACCTGATGGCTGTACCCAGGCCCTGCTAGTGCTGTACAAGGTCACCTGGAGTCACAGGTTCCCAGCCTTCTGCACCCGATTCCCACCTGCTCTCAGTGGTGGATGTTTACTTCCATCTCTTGAGCCACTCCCAGCCCTGTGGGAAGTGTCATAGCTAGAGACCAATGCCCTTACTGGCCTCCAGTGTTAAATCACACTGTCCCATCCATCACACCTGCCGACAGGCCCTTGTTTTCCCTGAGTGTGTTAAAGCAAACCATTTCCCCTGTTGGCACTTAGGTGTAGGAGTCCAGAACAGACTTTATGAGATACTGTCATAGGTGCTTCTCAAAAGGTCTTCTGAGAGGCCTTTGTTGGGGTTGGGACTTGGTTGCTGCTAATGCATGTCCACACCGTTGAGGAGCTGTAGTCTCTCTCCCCACTGTATCTGATGGAACTCAAGTTGTTGCTGCTGGGCCTGGCTGGCCGTCTCCTGGTTTGCCATCTGGGCCACATGTCTCTGCAGCTGGGTATCTTACAGACTGGCAGTGAGAGCTAGAGGCTCAAGGGGCTCAGCTTCTCACTGCCTGCCTGTCCGTGCTCATCCTTGCCCCTATCCCTGGCCAAAGCTATTGGGAAGCAGTTTCACAGTCCCTCATCATGGACCCATGGGCAGCTTTAAATTCAGTGACTCACAGGAAGCTGGCCCAGGGTCTGTGCTCTGTGCCTGTAGTTGCATGGCCTGGGCTTTGAGTGTCCCAGAGGATTGGCGACCGTAAAGGAGAGAAAGGGTGGGCATTCAGGGCAGGCCAGTGCCTGGAGGTGGTGACCACAAACCCCAGAGAGTAGGCTTTTACATTTGGAAAGCTGATGGGAAGGACTAGGGCATGGCAGCATCATAGATGGCCCTGGAGATGGGTGGGGCAATTGGGGCTGCAGTGGAGGGCAGTGGGCTTGGGTGAGGCTGTCTAGGGGCTGGCACATTGCAGGGGCAGTAGGGCTCAGGTGATTGTGCTGAATGCTAGGTAAGACAGAGTGACTTGAGCTCTTTGGACCTGTCCTGGACAGACACACCTGGTACCCGTGGGACTTTGATCTGCTCTCATGACCACAGAGTCCCAGCACCCAGAGTTCTCACTGGGGGCCGGTCTCCAGGCGTCTCTGCCCAGCACGTACAAGATACCAGGCTCCACAAGAAGAGCAGGTCAACGTACACTACATGTTTGCACAGTTTAGGAACAGGGACCCCCCCCCCCCCCCCCATCATTTCAGTTCCCAGACTGTTTCTGAGGGCCAATCTTAGCAGCCTAGCAAGTCTGCCTTCTCTGGCGGAGTGGTCAGGATGCTGTGTTAACCCTTTCCTGCATCAATGTCAGCTGAGTCAGGCAGTTCCCAATGTGGTATTATTTCCATCTTGGGTTCCTCCCATCGGGCTCACACTGAACAGGTTGAGTGGACGTCTGCCTAACCCAAGGTTGTCTGTTTCAGTTCTCATCTCACTGTCCTCCGGCATGCCTAACCACAGTGCCAGCATCCAGGTATGTCCTGGGCCAGACATGGCACAGGGTCCTGAGGCTCTGCCACCGACTAGGCCTCTTCTCCCCTCAGTGTCTTCCCCCTGGAAGCCTCCTGCCCTTGTAACCTTACAGATGCTGTCCAACTCCTCATATGCCCCCATCATTCATGTCCAGAGCACTACACCCTGCACTATGCCTGGGAAGGAGCAAGCCAGTGGCTCTATCACATGTTGGACTGCCTTGGTACAGCTCTGAGGACTCTAGCAGTTCCTTTCTTCCCCTATAGCCACCTGAGCTTGTGCTTATATCTTTTCCCCTGTCCTGAGATCCCCCACCATCTTGGGTCTCCAGCCTCTTTTTGACCCTTGTAAATGCTGTGTCCATTCTGGAGCCCCATGGGCTCCCTGAGTGGCCTGGGTATCATTGGAATTGTCACTATTGTTTTGGAGATTCACGTTTTATTTTTATTACATGAGAAACATATAAGTAGGTCCCCAGATCTCAGCCTGTCCCCAGAAGGCACTGTCATGCTGTCTTACGTTCTCACACATACGGGCACCCATGGAAAGCTCCAAGTTGTCTCGTGAATGTTACTGTGGGTGCTTCCTGTGCGCCTGCGTTGGCTATCTGTTGTCTGTCCTCAGTGGCACTTAGAGAAGGCCCTCCTGAGCACTGAGTGTTCCATAGTATGGAGGCCCTGGTGTGCACAGATCCCTCTTATTCATGGGAGCGTGGGGCAGGCTGAGGTCACTGCATTCACCATTGCTTCAAGAGCTGTAACTAGGGTTGTCTCCTTGTTTGCAGCTCTGTGTTCAGAAGTTACGGATATTAATAGAAGACTCTGACCAAAACTGTAAGTCACTCCCCTTCATAGAGCTGTGCATATTTCTACTAAGATGCATGAGACTTTCTCATCATTAATTAGATAGGGTAGTGCAAGGCTCCTTGGTGTCTTTCCCGACAGGCATAGAGCAACCCTGCTGGTCTTATGTGCCTGCACACACTCTTCTGTTGTAAATGTGTTCCGTTGAGAGGTTCCAGCCAGTGACACCACCTGATGCTTAACTACAGTGGCCAGGGCTTCTAAGTCCCAGGTGTGTTGACTGCTTGTTTTTAGTCCAGATCTTTTTAGAGTAGGGCTAGCCAGTAAGTCTTCAACTATGTAGTCACACACTTGGCTGTTGTAGCTTAAAAGCCAGCTTTAGTCAATGTCTACCAGGCGTGGCCATGTGCCAGTTCAACTAAATTTGCAGAACAGGCTTTGGACTGGATGTGGCCTGGGGGCTGCAGTTTACCACCCCTGCTTTAGATGATCTTGTATTGGGGCTTCTCAGAAGCAGAAAGTGGCCCCTGGTATGTGTGAGGTCCTTGCCAGGCCTTTGGAGCCTGGGACTTTGGTCAAGTCTCCTAGTGTGGACTAAGCAGGAAGGTGGTTATCATGTTCATTGCCACACTTAGGAAGTGTTGGTGACCACTTTGGATGACAACAGAGGTTAACAGAGTACTGAGTAAGTAGATAGGCCTTTCTTCTTGCTGCCCCGTCCTGAGTCCTGGCTCTTCCACTGCACCCTTCAGAACACCCTTGGAGTCCATCCACCATGCCATCCAGGACGAAGGCCAGCAGTGAGACACGTTGCCGAGGCACCTAGGTGGTCAGGGCCAGGCTGCAGGTTGTCTGCAGATTCAGCCTTTCTGTGTTGTGCCCAAAGCTTTTTATGTTGTGTCCAAGCTTAACCGTGTCTTGCTCTCTCTGCAGTGAAGTACCTGGGGCTGTTGGCCATGTCCAAGATCCTGAGAACGCACCCCAAGTCTGTGCAAGCTCACAAAGACCTTGTTCTGCAGTGTCTGGATGACAAGGACGAGTCCATCAGGCTGCGGGCCCTTGACCTCCTGTATGGAATGGTGTGTGCCCCTTCCAGGTTGGACCTGTTACTGCTCCCTGTTCCCTCACCTGGACCGTCTCTCATCAGGCCCTCCCATAGGTATCCAAGAAGAACCTGATGGAGATTGTCAAGAAGCTGATGACCCATGTGGACAAGGCTGAGGGCACAACCTACCGGGACGAGCTTCTCACAAAGATCATTGACATCTGTAGCCAGTCCAACTACCAACACATCACCAACTTTGAGTGGTGCGTCCCCATGCATAGCCCTGGGGACGCAGGGACCAGCTTCATGGAGGGCACATCTGAATGGCTCCCTCCCACAGGTACATCAGCATCCTGGTAGAGCTGACCCGGCTGGAAGGCACCCGCCATGGACACCTTATTGCTGCGCAGATGCTGGACGTGGCGATCCGAGTGAAGGCCATCCGCAGATTTGCTGTGTCCCAGATGTCTGTGCTGCTGGACAGCGCTCACCTTGTGGCCAGTAGCACCCAGCGCAATGGGATATGCGAGGTGCTCTATGCTGCAGCTTGGATCTGCGGGGAGTTCTCTGAGTAAGTGGGCTCAAAGGGGCCCCCAGGGCCTGTGCTCCCAAGAGGAAAGGACAAGGGAACATGCTTGGCAGACCTGGCACCTCTGTACCAAAGCCTGTTCTACAAACCTGGTTTCCCTGTCACAGAGCACTACAGTTCTGGATTAGCAGTGTCTCTGCTGCTTTCTCATTGGGAAAAAGCCTCTGTGAGTCCTGTGACCCAGGCAATACCCATTCTCACAGGCAGGGGTTCTTTTCCCAAATTTCCTTCCTGTCCTTGTTCATTACAAGTAGCCCATCGCCAGATTCTTGCTGGTAAACAGTGTCCTTCCCTCTTTTCTCTTAACTTTTCCATTCAGCTACTCTGTGATTATCACATTGTTGCCATGGTTTTTTCCCTTAAATCCCCTCCCTCAGCCCCTGATGCTGGGTGGGGTTGGGCGTGGCCTACCCCCTTTAGCTAAGTGCATGACTCCTCTTCTTGGCTCATCTGGCCTCCCTTCCTTTAGGCACCTACAGGAGCCCCACCAGACCCTGGAGGCCATGCTGCGGCCCAAGGTCACTACCCTGCCTGGCCACATCCAGGCTGTGTATGTGCAGAATGTGGTGAAGCTGTATGCATCCATCCTGGAGCAGAAGGAGCGGGATTCAGATGCTGAGGCGGCCCAGGAGCTCACCCGGTTCATGGTGGAGCGGCTGCCACAGTTTGTGCAGAGTGCAGATTTGGAGGTCCAGGAGCGGGTATGCGCCAGCCAGCAGAACCTGGGGGGGGAGGGGTACAGGTGAAACCCAGTGAAGGCAGTGAGGAGGTTGTAGACAAATAGCCAATTTAAGAGTGTGTCATCAGCAGACTTGGGGTCAGTGGGCTGCACTCCTGAACCCTGAGTCTAAGCTGCACAGTGCCGCTGGGCATGGCCTTTTCTGGGCAGT